>NC_065509.1:6592800-6614024 GCF_006386435.1 Epinephelus moara | reverse complement strand
AGCATCTGTCATCTTAGAAAAGTCAAAAGAAAAGAAACAGAGTGAGACTGCGAGAGAGAAAGAGAGACCGCGCACGCACGAGAGAAACGCAACATTGATTTACAATTGTGGTGACCTCCTCCCAGGCTACCTTTGCATCATCAGCCCGTGGAGGTCTGCTCGCAGTTCCGTATATTCGGACACTGCGAGATTGGACCTCCCGGACCAAAACATCAGTTTCCTCCTGGGAGAAGTTTGGCTGTCTGACGCTGCTGCTCTCTTCTGCAATGGCAAATTGAGTAAACTCTCATTACGCCTTGCATTTAAGGGCGAGGAGAGGGGCTCATTTGATTGGTGTGATGTGTGTAAAACCCACTCCACGCCTTCTCTCCTCCCTCTTTCCGACTTGCGCAGGTAGGAGGGACGGAGGTGGGAAAGAGGAGGAGCTGCGCCAGGGCGCACGGTGTGCCAAACTTGCAAAATCCGCCTGGCCACACCCAGTTGGCGAAGCATAGGTGCGCTGAGCCCCCGCTGCGCCCGGTCTGCAAAACTAGTGCCCATTGTGTGTTTCAGCTATGTGTCACATAGAGACACTAAAGGGTGCCCTGTGCATCACTATCGACACCAAGGGGCATGACAAAGTGTCAGTGCTTGATGGCCTGGGAATGAAACCAGGGTGTTTTTTTGTGTACATGTATTACTGGTGTTATGGGGACATACAGTAAATCTGTTTACGCATTCACATTGGGCCTCATTCATTTATATATGCGTAGATATGTTCTTACTCTGCGCAAAAAGTAAGTGCGTAAGCAAATACTGTCAGAGTCATAACACGTGCCCATCTGCTGATTTTATTTTTATCACCATGCATGTTTTGGTGAATCAGAATCATTCTAAACTGACAAGCATGTACCCATCTGCAATCAGCATACTGCCACACCCCCATTAATCTTTATAAGGAAACATGTTTGCCCAGAGTTGTATCATGGAGAAAGCGTTGGAGCTGTTTCTACACACATATTAAGGCCCTGACACAACAATGTCTGACAGTCAGTGAGCATCTAAGAATGTCTTGGCAGTCGGAAACAGCTGATTATCAGTTTTCACTCTCCTCAAACATGTTGGTCTCTGATGCACTCTCTCCTGAAGGCACGGACTGCAGTATCTTCAGCAAGGTTAGATATGATTTTTTAAATACCCTGCTGACAATAATGATAATAATAATAAGAAGAATAATGACAATAATAATTTTTTGGCACTATAAATTGGTGGGATTAGCCATCATTAGCCGACAGACAAATTCAGTAAAAACAATGGAAACCAAAGCTGTTACATGTCAATATAGACAGACATGTCTCATATACTCCAGTTTTCATGGTGGGATATTTTAATTATGACAATAACCAATGAGGATAAAAGGCTGAGGATGAAATAACGCAAGGCAAATTTATTTATATAGCACATTTCATACCCAAAGGTAACCCAAAGTGTTGTACAGATTAGTCAAGTCAGTAAGTGCATGCATTAGTTAATTAAGGTTTTAAACATTATTGTCTACTAAAGCCTTTTATAATTAATGTGGATTAATATGTTAGGCATTTAATTAAAAGGTGTGTGTTTTCATTTTCTAAGACAGCCGGCCTTCATCATTTGTGATTGAGGTGATTGTGAATCCTTCCTGGTGGTGCATTCACTTGCTGAAGTTAATGTCTAATGACACCATTCAGCTCAACAGGGAGTACAAATAATTATCATGTCATAAAAACTTGTCATAAATTTGACTGTTGTATTGAGTGTTCAACTGAAAATATTTTGCTGACTTTAGAGCTGAAGAAGCTTTAGCTACAGGACACACAGTGTTTCTCTACATTAAATTCATATGTGCATTCTCATTTGATAATCAGGGCTGAGACACCCACGCACTAGACACTAGAGATTGCCACTGCATCATCGCTTTCCTCTGGAGTCAACAGACAGCAGCTGGAGGTGCAGTTGTAACATGACAAACTATATAATCCACAGCACTGCTTTTGCTGCCATGAATGAAACATTTTGTAAGCATTGTCAGGGAGTCAGAGCAAGAGAGTAATGCAATGGATAAACCTCCATGAGTGATCCTGATGTCAGCGCTCTCTGGCAGGTAAACAGCAAAAAAGACAAATCTGTGCAACCATCCTAACTAGAATGTTTTGGTCAGAAATGCTGTGGGCTCCACGGAGCAGAGTCCGTCCAATCAGAACTACTCATAAGCAGGACATCTGTCTGCTAACTAACCCAAAACAGAGCTCGACAGAGGGAATGCATATCTGCCATTGAAATGAGTCCCAGGATAAAAGATGGTTTTATGAGCAGAATCATAATTAAGTGATTTATAATTGCAGAGTTGTGTTTTGGCAGTAGCTTTGGGAAATGACTGGCAAAAACAGAAGGTGTAAGCTGTATTTATGGCTTAGCAATGCAAAACTGCTGGTATGGTCCTTTAAGACAATGGTGGTAATGGATCACATGAGGCAAACAAGCAGCAGGCTAGAAGAGTGTATGTACATATCATTGCTGGTGAAAGTATGGGAATAATATTAGGATGAGGAGAAATGGGTGCAGGGAATTGTTAGTTTTAATAGTTAGCTAATTATTTAATTGGTTGGTTATTTAAATGATTTATTTTTGTCCTTTTTTGTTGCTTTCAGTCAGTCTGCCAGCTGTGAAATTAGATGCCACACAGAACACACTTCCTGCTCGGGTTCTTGTAGCTTCAATGTTGTTGACATTTTCAATTGGTCTTTTTGACAGAGGGCCAAAGGTATTGAACCCTTTTAAGTGAAATATATCTGCTTTCACAGTTTAATGTAGTGCTTAAAAAATGATATTAAAGAAACTCATATGCAGCCATGACAGCTGACAGAGCTTCAACCATGGATGCTGCAAAGAAACTACATGTTCTATGACATGAATGCTTCACACACATCTTGTCCCTGGCAGTACAGCAGAGCTGCATGATCAGCACAGTTTCAAGGTGGAGACCCAAGATAAGTGTCACCAATTCGGTATCTGACCAAATGTCTCCCATTCTGTTCCTGAGTTATGGTGTTACATTAAGGCTGGGAGAGTGTTTTCGCAGAACATTATTATGTCATAGTGAAAATGACCTTTGACCATTTGATTATTATTGTCTTCACTTCACATATTATCCTATTAGACATTTGGGTGAAATTTTGTCAGAATTAGTGTATGAATTCTTGACTTATAGCCAAAAACATGTTTTGTGAGGTCACAGTATCATTCGACCACAAAAATCTGATCTGATTATCCTTAAATCCAAGTGGATATTTGTGCCAAATTTTAAGGAAATTCCCTCAAGGCCTTCTTGAGAAATTACATAACAAAAATGAGACTGATGCAAGGTCATAGTGACCTTGATCCTTGACCACCAAAGTCCAATCAGTACATTGTTGGTCCTAGTGGATGTTTGTGCCATATTCAAAGAAATTCCCTCAAAGTGTTCCGCAGATATTGCGTTAACAAGACATTTGAAGGACCCGGTCACAGTGACCTTGACCTTTGGCCACAAATTCTAATCATTTCATCATTGAGTCCAGGGGGATGTTTGTGCCAAGTTTGAGGAAAGTCCCTCACAACATTTTTGAGATTTCACAGACGTACATACGTACGGACAACCTGAAAAAATAATACCTCTAGAATATGTACACCTTTTGTAAGGTGCATATTATCACATCCTGATTTTCTTTGGTCTTCTAAAAGGTGTGTGTGAATGGGTGTCGCTTGAAGGGTTAAAGGGCTTCGAGTGGTCAAATGAGTATAAAGTCACTACACAAATGCAAGTCTATTTACCATTTAAAATGTTAATATTTTGTTATGGGAGCTAATATGTTGCTTTTCTATAGAATTGGATTATGTTTTTATGTCTTTGCTTGTAATTAATTCTCCTTTTTGTACTGGTCTTTTCCTAGGAAGTTACACAAGGCATTTATGCAAGACAGACCAAGTGAATGATTTGTTTTTCAGCAGCCCCTTTTACACTGCTTGTTCAAGGCAGGAATGTTGCGCCGTTGCTCCGCCTTGCTGTTCTTTCTAAGAGGTACAATCATGGCACGGTGGGACAGAGTTTTCTCACTTACAAGCCTGTAGTGGAGGTAGAAAGAGCAGAGAATCAATGTCTGTGTAAAAGGGATAGCCTGCAGGACAGGACCATGGTCAGGACAGGTCTGTATTTCACAACGTGTTATGCATGCGACTAACCGCATGGAGAATGAAAAAATGAGCTAGCAGCAGTTAACATCTAACTCAACAAGAAGAACAGCGGGTCAAAATGACTGAAAATTAGGCAAAAAAGAAGGTCTGTGAGCTCCTTACCATCCAAGCAGAAGATGAGATCAGTCACCATATAGCAGGAATGGTAAATGATTGTTATTGTCATGTTAATGCCATTCCATTGTTATTGTTTAGAAAATGTACGTCATGCCGCTTGTGCTTCCAGGATGGTGCCACACTATCTAAAAACACACACAGGGTTTGGCATGATAACACTGTTGTTTGCTTCTGTGTAAAAAAGCAGAGGTTAACAGTTGCATGGAAGATGTTACCGTGTCTGGTGAATTGTAAAATATTGTGTTAGTAACACAGAGTTGGACAAAATATAAGATTAAATGTGATCAGACTGTGTAATGTTCGGTTCACATGACAGCTACATGAAGGAGGTGTAGCTCATCATCTTGACATTATGGAAGATTAAGATTTGGCAAAACTATAAAAAGCATCTGTCCTTTGTCTAACATGTCACATCTGCATTGATCCAGCTTTTGCTTCTTTTTCTTGCGAGCTACAAGCAATGAACTGCTTGTGAACTACAGAGTACTGGCTGTTCTTCAGATGCTACATCAGTCGTTTTTTTTTTTGCTCTGCTCTATTTTACCAGGCATTGTCCCACATGTAAGAACAATTTACATCATCCATGCAATGTCGCTGTTTTTTACAAGTGCTGAAATGTCCAAATCTGTTTTTAAGACAAACTTTAAAGAGCGAGTTGAGCTTTTTTTAGCTTAGCTTGCTAGCATTGTCAACATTGTGATTTTTTTCCCCACTAAAGGCCTATTGACTTTTAGAAACTAGTTTATCATCAGGTTATCAGCAGATGAAATGAAAGCAGCTGGTGGCAGCTGCATGACATAAGACAATCTTATGCACCAGTGATCGTCATGGTAGCACACCTGAATGAATGTAGCAGTAACAGTTTCCATTCAACGGAATTTACCGTAGCTCTCATTCATTATGAGAGCAACGCCACGGTTAGTCTGATAGTCTGATAATGTACTAATATGTACTTTTTCATAGGTTCTTTATTTCCAGACACATCATATCTGCTCAGCCAACGTCAAACAAAGGTGAACTCTGACCTGTGAATCCGCCGGAGCACCTGGACAGGAAATGCCTGTGTAGCTATGTTGACTTCAATTTCAAATTCTCACAGACAACTCTGATCTCTGAGTCAGGAAATGGCCTGCAAAGGCTCAAGAAGGGCATGGATGGACGGGTCAGTGACTAATGCTCAATTTATGACAGAACTGACCTCAAACTGACCTGAACTGTCATACTAACCCCACATTCCAGGACGTGGCCTGCAAAGCAATGCACCAGACATGCTTTGTACATGAAAGAGTGCTCCGTGACAGTGTAAGGGGGATGTGCATTAGTCCTGCTCAATCTGGCTCTCACATGTCCATCCAAAAAATGACGATTAATGTGTGAGACACATTGTAATGTGTTGATGTGATGTGATTTTTTTTTCTTTTGGAATCTGCAGAAAAGGATATCGGCAACTGAATGCCTTCTCTGACACATATGGAGTCACCTGCCTCTTCTTTTCATCTTCATGCTGTACATCAACACCTTCTCACTCCGACCTCGTCACATACCGACGTTTGGTCATGGTCTTTCCACGTCGAGCTATGACGTGCAAGGTACCCTGGGTGTGTTGGTTGTTGACGTTCTGGGACGACGTGTCAGTTTCAGTTATATGCATTGTCTATTTTCAAAATACACTTCGGTTTTCACAGGTAATGTACAGTTTGCATGCAGTCTCTTTCAAAAAATAAACACACTATGTTTGTACATGGTTATGTTATGTCAACACATATACATAATTTTTAGGAAAAAAGAAAAGAGTTTGGTTTTACAGTCTTACAGGAAGCGAAGACCAGCCCCCTGGGTGAAATTTGGTGGCTGTTGGACCCATTCACCACCCCTCCCAGCTGCCCTACTCAGACTTCCACCCCCATAACATTCATTGTTGTCCTGCCGTGTTTCCCCCTGACACTGGGTACCATTAAACAATATGGCCACAGCCTGCATATCATGCCAACGTGAAAGGACAGCTTTATTCATCAGTGTGTGATGCTGGAAGTCACTGACCAAGTGCCAGTATCAGAGTGAGACCGGGTTGGGTACATATACAGCCCCTTTTTCTCCAGTCACATCCCAACTCATCAAACATTGCACTTCGTCAGTGGACCTAAACGTAAAAATGTGGTGCACTAGGTACCCTCCTGAGACACCATTGGATGTTCACGGGTGGCCTTTCAGTTGATGCTTGTTACATTTCTGTTCTTACAGTCAGTGTAAAGTTCAAAAGTCTTTTTTCAAAATAAACTTAAATAAACAAAAAAATCATGATTTAGTTTAAAATAAATACCATTGCAACATATATGGCCATCATATGGCATACATCATGAAACACACGTTACACTATGCTGTTATTAAAATAACTTCACTGACTTTTGGTTTTATACAGGAAACAAACAGTCTGAGTCTGAGTCAGTCGGTGTCTGATGCCAACATCTATTACTACTGTTGCAGATGATGTCAGAAATAGCCGTTGCCCAGTGCGTATCATACCGCCGCAAAAGGTGGCTCTATGAGTACATATCTTATGCTGAAATCACTGACAAAGTGGCAGTATTGACAAGTTTGGAGTGAGAATGGGCTGGATTATCAGTGTACCTGCGCCTTTTTCTTGCCCCATTCTTACAGTGCTCTCCTACTTCTGTTCTGATATGCTGCCTTTACTGTAAGCCCATGTTTCATCATTTACCAACACACTACTGAACTGTTGCTGTCTTCATCTGGGTCCTTTTCCTTGCTGCCTTGCATGTGCTTGACAGCAAGAGCTCCAACAACCTTTGGGTTCAGCTTCGTTCCTGGCAGAACTGAGATTCCTTAGTCTGCTCCCTACCCAGCACACAAACACACTGTGAGTCTTGAACCGCTGGAACAATCCTGAAGCAAAACGGATGCCCTCATCCCGCTCCTGTCAGAGCTGTTTGAAACATACCTACCTTACTGCACCCAAAGTCTGAGACTGAGAGGAGAAAAGGAGGTTTGTCCATGAGTTGGTTTAAAGGTCATTAGCAGTGGGCTGACAGCTTCGCTAACACACACAGAGAAATACAGACACATACTGTACTGTATTCTGCTGTAGGTGACATCTGTGCATTAGTAAAATGCTGCGGAAATTACTGTCATACATTGTTTCCCTTTGTGCTGCATAACAGAGGAGGAAATTGGGAAAGTTAAGTGTGAAATGAAGAGATGGGCTTTTGTTTGGCTGGATGCAAATGAAATGTCAACACTACAAAGGCATTTAATGAGATTTTGCCCTATCTAATTTTCACATTGTTGACTAAAGTGTGAAAACTCCAAACAGATTCATTAGACCACTACTTGTATAAGATGTGTGTTTGTGTGTATTGCTTTGCCTTAGGTAGCATGTCATCAGACTGAGTCTAAGAATAGGTACTCACAACTGCATCAAACTCACATTAAGGACCGATCATGAATATGTATGAAGACTGAACCAAATGACCTTTATCTGTTGGAGATGTGACAGTTTAATAAGCTTCATGTATGCTCAACAAACGTATACTATTAATGGCACTACTAATAAATATACAAGGTTCAAGGTTCAGCTTTATTGTCACCACACAATACAGGAATACACAATGAACAGCAGTGCTACACTTATACAGCACACACAGAAAATTGCATAAACAAATATTCAATTAAATTAGAATAGAATAATATATATTTATAAAAATATTTAATGTTCCACTGCAGAAAGATGTCAACAGATGGCCATACCTTGGTGAAGTTAGTTTACCTTAAAGTGACGCTTATGCCATGTGTCCTTTGTTGATGTAGGCGTGGACATAGTCATTTGTCTTTCTGTCAACTCTACAAAATTTGTGCTTTATCTATGCTCTTATGTCTATTTTGCAAGTGTTTGTGGTGCTCCCTGCGGTCAACACTGGAAAGTGGTGTGTGGCTGGCTGTAAACTCTCCTCCTGCTGACTTCTACTAGCTGGCTAGGTTGTGGTTTACAAATGTAAACACAGAGAAAAAGATGGCGAAGATGGGAGCCCGTCAATATAATATCCTGCTGGCCATTGTACGAGCGTTGGATAATAAACTGGATGACCTCCATGCTGCATTAGATTTCAAGGGGATATCAGGATCTGTAATAACCTTTGTTTCAACAGAGAGGGCACGTGCTATACGGTGAATAAAGACTGGTGTTACAGTGGGAATGTGAGGTGCTGTCCCATTCCTGCTCGCCCTTAACCTCAAGGGAAGTCAACTGTCTGGACACTGCTATACGATGTATAAAGGCAGCTGCAGAGGCAGGTCACTGTCCGAGTTGGAGGGGGAGGCGACTGTGAAGCCATGCTTCTGGGGTCAAGATATGTGAACAAACTACGATGCCTGCCCCCAGTGACACGAGAAACGGAGCCAATCAGAGTCTGATCATCGATGATGTATCCAGTGTCATCAATGAACTCACTGAATGGTGGATTTAATTCGTGAAACAACAGAAGCAACTGAACCCAAAACTGCAGTTAAAGCATACAACAACCAGAAACCATGGGTTACCAAAACCATCTAGAAACATGGACATTATAAAGCAGCAGCCTACAATGTAAAAAGAGTCAAAGAGACTAAATTGCAATACACATGTTGAAGGAGATGACAAAACTGCTTTTTACTTTACAAGTTGTACCTCACCAGGTGAGGGGGGAAAAAAAAGACTGATTGATTTAAAAAAAAAAAAAAAAAAGTGTGTCTTTTCATGGGAATCAAGAAACACAACACCCAGTCAGGTAATATCGGGACTCAAATTGTTGCTGAGAGCGTAGACCAGCAACTTGTTCAGCAATACAATCACAAATTTCCCAAATGCAACTGTAATGACAAGGCAGAGATGTCCCAAGAGCATCACCACTCCACTGTCTCTGTGTCAAGATCCGCACATCTTGTGGAGGGACATTTATCTCCCAGTGAGGAAAACAAACTGCCAAACAACCTAAGTGCGTCATATCAAAAAGCACTAAACCCTCAAAAACAAGCTGAAGAAGAATCCTGTTTCATTAGGAACACACAAGCTTTGAAAATATATGATAGGCAATAAAACTGCCAATGACACAAGTGAGCTGCCAAGATGTTTGAACGTGGTATAATTTTCATCATGGAGGACACCTTCCACAAAAGAAGGTGAAAAAACCCTGCATGTGGTGTTTGATTGCGCCGCTCGACGAGGCATCTCATTGAACAGTGAGGCTCTACAAAGTCCAGACCTAACAGCTCTCTTGTTTGACTGTTGACCCACTTCAGACACAAACTAGTTGCCATAATGCCAGACATTAAGGTGATGTGCCACCAAATACGGGCTCCTGAAGAAGACACTGACCTTCTGTGCTTCCTGTGGTGGTCAGAGGAAGACAGAATTCAAGACGCTGCTGAGAACAAAATGGCTGTTCACTTCTTAAGTGCAACATCCTCTCTTATCCTCAACATCTGCGTGTTGCTTGTTTCGGTTCTAGACTGTGAGACTGCCAAAGAAGTGAGAGATCTGCCCTTGACCTGTGGTGTTTGTGTGGAACAGACCTTCAGTGTGCTGTGGTGCATTGAGTCTGATTCCTTCAAGTTGAGGATCAATCTGAAAGACAGATCTGTCACAAGACAGGGAATTCTCTCACAGTCACAAGTTCCATCCAGAGTCCTGCACGGGTCCAGTTTTCAAGATCCGCCCGGACCCGACCCGGGACGTACAAACCCGCACCTGAACCGCAAACCCGCACATCAGGCCAATTAGTACCGCAACCTGGTCCGACCCGTTGAAACACGACCCGCAGCCCGACCCATAACCCGGATTTAAAGTAATCATTTTGGGTCATATTGGCTGAATACTGAACAGCATATCGCCACAGTTAAGGTGCCAGTGAGTAAACAACTACCTGAATGAAGCAGCTCTCACAATAAAAACCTGACTTCAGCTCCATCATCAACCCTCTGTGTTCTTCTCCCATACGAGTGTAAAAGCACTCGTTTGTTACGTTTAATGCTTTTAAACTTTTAATCTATGTAAAGGAACTTTACATGTGTAATAATAGACTTACTTTCTGTCCAGAGCGACGTTCAGCAGTTACGAGCCGTCACGTGTTTTTAGAATCCATCGAGGAGAGAAGTAATCCATCAGGGAAACACTTCAGAAACATTATAAAGTGATAGTTGTACGTTTTATCCACTTATTTCTCAAATACCTAAATAATTATTTACTGTTTTGGAAGCGGCGCTTGTTAGACGGTGGCAGCCATGTTGATTCTGTCGTCCAATCACAAATTGTGTTATTAGATGGTGAAACGCGTGTAAACAGCTGAACCAATGACCGTTGCGAAATAGCGGAGGCGATCCTCAGAGAGTAAATAATGACCAAGATAGTTATCTGTAGTTTACCGAACTAATGACTGATGTGTTTATCTAAAACCCGCGATCCGACCCGCATGTTATTTTTTCCACCCAGATCCGAACCCGGGAAAAACATTTTTTTTTAAAAACCCGCAAATCAGCTGTTTTTGCGGGTACCCGACCCAGTGCAGGACTCTGGTTCCATCTACGACTTACTAGGTTTCCTAGCTCCTCCTGCCCTTTCTATGAAGATGCTCATGCAACAACTGTGCAAAGAAAGACTTGCGTGGGATAATGACGTCCCAGAGCAGCTATACTAAAAGTAGACCACATGGAGCATCATCAAGTGTCAGATGTAAGTGTGTGTGTGGTTTTTTTATCTTAAAAATATCAGTAATGACATCAACTAACTGGTTGGCACATGCTCTCAGTACATAGCCAGGGATGTTGCCAGGCCCAGCAGCTTTGCCCACATTTACTCTCAGCGGAGTTTATCTTATATCTGCCGTGGATACTGACAGTGGATGGTCTGCTGGGGTCTTGCTGTCTTTGTGATCACCACATCATCAACACATTTGCCAACATATAGTGTCATTGTTGATGTATATTCCTCAAGACTGACATGGTTCTCCTGGTTGGCGGCATCTCTGAACATGTGCCAGTCTGTGCACTCAAAGCAGTCCTTTGGAACTGCTGTAGTTTCATGTGTCCACACTTTTGACCCTTAAAATCATCTGGGAGTAGGTAGGCAAGAGAGGCAGGAAAATATGTTTTGGTTGTCTGAAGTTGGGGCTGTTGAGAGTTCCATAGTTGCCAGCAATTTTCTGTGTACACATGGCTACAATAAAGACTCCATGTGACTATGCATGAAGGGGATAACGACTTCAGAAATAAGAGTTGCTCTTTATTAAAATGCTCTAATTATGTGGTAGCATTACAAAAAAGACACATTTTAGGGATGCAATATCTGCTTTCATTCCTTTTGTTTTATACAAGAGTTGGGAAAAACAACAACATTTCAGTTTTAACCCATTGGGGAGCAGCTTTGTGCTGTTGATATTATAATAGCTCACCAATTTAAAGTGTTACCCACTGTGGTCATCCCGCTCGGATTCAGTTTAACTATCTGCTTTGAAGTCTTTGAGACCAGGGTGCAGAGCCTGTAATGGCTGATCATCATCTCAGGGTGTGAGCACATCCACACTTTGTTTCCTTTAACCACGTTTTTTAGGGATTATACACATACCCAAATCTCATCAGAGATTGCAATTATAATGACATAGCTCATTAGCTTTGTTGCAGTCTCTGTAACTTTCGCTGAGCATGAGAGTGTAGCAATGAAATGCGAGGGTCTCTGTCTCCCTGTGAATTCCTGCCTACCTGATGACCTGAGTCAGGCCTGTATACTTTGTATCTTAACCCTTTAGAAAGGGACCTCCCACAGACGGCCGTGGGAGATGTCTGTTTGCATGATTCTGTTGAAATAATCTAAAATAACACCAAAATACCTAAAGCATTCTTGCATCAGAAAGCTAGACTTTCATGACCTTATGTTACCTTACCTTATCTGCCGTGCAAATGTGGTATTTTGCCATAATTACATCATTTCCCCGCAATGGCTACAGAATTAATTGCTTGCATAATCCTGTCTATTTATCAATGTAAAATACAAACCATAATAGAGCATTCATTGTTTTTGCAGCAAAAAGCTGTCTCCCCCGTCATTATGTCATCATCTTATGTTACCTTACTTGCGTTCGGTGCAAACATAGTAATTCACCAGAAATATGCTTGAACTTCCCCCAGGAATTTCCCTATAATGGCCACAGGAGATCATTGTTTGTATAATCCTGCTTATATGAAAAATAAAAACCATAATAGCTAGAACATTTTTTTTTTTTTTTGCAGCAGAAAGTTAAGGATCCTGTCTTCTGTGTCATCATGTTGTATGCTAATAATTACTTCACTGCACTGCATTATGTGTGGTGCAAAAACATGCAGTGGCACCAGAGGAATAAATGATGAATCTACCTTTCTACCACTCTGCTCTTTTCAAAAATGAAATAATTTACATATTAAATAACATATAGAGGGTAAGAAATTCATTCATTCATTCATCTTCTAACCGCTTCATCCTCTTGAGGGTCGCGGGGGGGCTGGAGCCTATCCCAGCTGACATCGGGCGAGAGGCAGGGTACACCCTGGACAGGTCGCCAGACTATCGCAGGGCTGACACATAGAGACAAACAACCATTCATGCTCACATTCACACCTATGGACAATTTAGAGTTATCAATTAACCTAGTCCCCAATCTGCATGTCTTTGGACTGTGGGAGGAAGCCAGAGTGCCCGGAGAGAACCCACGCTGACACGGGGAGAACATGCAAACTCCACACAGAAGGGCTCCCACACCCGGGATCGAACCGGCAACCCTCTTGCTGTGAGGCGACAGTGCTAACCACCACACCACCGTGCCGCCCCGAGGGTAAGAAATATTTGGGCTAAATAAGTTGTTTGTTTATTTTTAATCTGATGAAAAACATCAGACTTTTGTTTTTTTTTATGACACAATTTCAATACTTCTATCAATTATTATGGTGTATAGACTTAGATAACTTTTTAGCTTAGGTTGTACAGATTTTAAGGATATGAAGCATTTGAAGATTCTCCAACAAATTACTTCACAATAAGCAAAAAATATCAACGTAGGCCCTGGCAGACCATTTGTATTGCAGAGTTAAAAGAGTTAAACAGATTAGCATGCCCTTATACAGGACTAGTGTTTAAGGTGGATTTCTTAGTGTACAAAGTCATTCTTTGATAGTAATAATCAAGTTTTTAATGTAGTTTTATAACTAGGTTCGGGAACAAAGACCACACCTCGAACACATCCCATTTCCGCCCAATAGTATTTAAGCACACCTGATGCATTTTCTTTCCCTTTGACACATTTCTCACATCCCACCCACCCAATCCCATCTAGCCTTTTACATCTTTTTCTCTGCTCCTTTCTGCATACAGGAACCAGTTGGGGCTCTATCTGAAGCCGAACTCACGAAGAGACAACTCCCCCACTCAGTCTCACTCCCAGGATCCCTCCTGTGTTCCAGCCTCTGACTCAACACGTTCATCACCGAGCTCGCCAGCAACCTGGAAACCCAGCCTTCATCCCTCAACCCTCAGTCTTCCATCCCTTCATCCTTCATCCCTCAACCCTTCATCCCCCAACCCTTCATCCTTCATCCCTTCATCCCTCATCAATATGACCCTCAACCCTTCATCCCTCATCCCTTCATCTCTCAACCCTCCATCCCTCATTCCCTTCATCCCTCATCCATTCAACCCTTGACCCTCATCCCTTCATCCCCCATCCATATCCTTTTATTTTCTAATCCCACAATCCTCACCCTTTTACGCTCTCCTCAGAACCCATAGGCAATAAATTAGGGATGCACCGAAATGAAAATTTGTGGCCGAAGCCGAAGCCGAATAAAATTAAACGCTTGGCCGTATACCGAGTACCGAATACCATTGTTTAGTTTTTCATTAGTTTTTGCAGATGAACCCCCTCCAGATTAGTGTTGTCACGGTACCAAAATTGGGACCCACGGTACGATACCAGTGAAAGTATCACGGTTCTGAGTAGTATCACGATACCACAGCAAAAATGAGGCAGATGTGCCTTTTGTCATTTATAAAAAGATAAATCACTTTTCTATAATACATCAATGATATCAATACATCAATGGAATAAGTTACTTATTGACTTATTCATACTTCAAAAACAGCATCAATCAGTGATTAACATAGGGGGGATCAAAATAAAATAAATAAATAAAATAAAAATCAACCAGCCACCCTCCTCCCCTGACAAGTAAAGAACAGTCCCTAAAGTGCGGTGAGGTTTGTGGAAATGTGAACGGCTCGTTTCTCCTCTGACACGCCACATACCTGTGTGCTGCCACGGCTCGGCTGTACTCGGCAGGTACTTTTGGGCAGCCATGACACCAAGAAGAGGAAATTATTGGACCTGGAGCCGGTCTTCTCCGTCACCGGTAAGCCGTTATCTTGCGCCGCAGAGCACTATGGCCGCCGTATTTGACAGGAATGCATTCCTGTCTGTGTCTGTGTCTGTGACCCCCGTTCAACCCACAACCGACAGGATTCGCCTTTCGATTCTGCTGCTGATAGAAATCTGTGCTCGCACAGCGTGCTCCTGAATGATTTCTTTTGCTCGCACAAAACTATTTTTAGTCGCAAACGCGAGTAAAATGCTCGCACCGTAGAGCTCTTTGGAAAACAAATCACGCTGTTTGATTGCATCATCAAAACGTGGTGCTATTATTTGGCCTTGCTTTTCATGTATTCCACCGAATACCTAATGTGTGTTTTTTTGCAATATTCGGGCGAATATATTCGGTTACCGAATATTCGGTGCATCCCTACAATAAATCATTCAAAATCTTTCTTATTGGTGTGGTCTCTGTTAGTGAAAATACATTAAATGAAGTAAAAAGTGCAATCATTCAAGTAAAGTACCTCAAAACTGTACTTGAGTATATCAGTGAATGTATTTAGTTACTTGCCATCACTCTTGGCCACCTTAGTCTACACTTAAGTACCCTCTATCTACTGATGAAGACAAAACTCTATCCACTGGTGGCGCTCATGAGATGTGGTTGAAATCTTAAGAAAAAACTAATAAGTGGACCTTGAGTGACATTCCTGATGGTTTTCAAGGTCAGGGAAGAACTTTTAACTGTACTTTGACCTAAATAGAACTTCAGCCCTAAATGTAGAGACCTCCTGTCCAATGTCATTCTGGTATGGACTGGAGGTAGAATTTATGATGATGCCAGTGTTTCTGTAGAGAAGAATGGAGGAGATGCATCTCTAAGTAACCAGGTCTCTCAACTAGAGCTGTGTGTGATACTACCAGGTCTTCAGAGAAAATATAATTAGTTACTAATTAAGTTACTAACTACTAACTATGGGTATTATGTGTTATTTGACAAAATGTCTTAATTTTCTACCAAATTAGCTCCGGTTCTTGAGCTGGTTCTGTTCAAAACTAAGGGAAACCATCATGATCATGGATGCCATTAACGGAGGGCCCAACAAAAGTAAACAGTAGTAACAAAATTGCTGAATACATTGATGACCTGTGAACTTCTGTTCTGTTATTACAGATATCTGTTTATACCAAAAAACAAGCATAGACCAACTATTATTGAGACCACTGCAAGCTCTCTGACAATGTCTCACTTGACTTCTTGTTGCTATTTCCATCTTCTCATTCCAATCTGTAGAATATGATACACCCACTGATGTCATCACAGTCTGTGCTTCAGGTCAAGGAAAACCTGCTATTTTTTCAGTCTGGCTCTGAACCACTTATTTTTGGTCGAAATGCTCCAAACGGCTTAAAATTAGTTGCAGCAACTGGAATAGAAGTGGTTCCATGTCAGAGCATGTGAGCGGAGCGGGGAGCGGCTATTTTTTTTAAAAGGTGGAGCGGAGCCTTATCTCTCGCTCCAATTTCGCTCCGGTCGCTCATGCCCCACGCAGAATGCATCTTTGCACCTGCGCACACCCACACTATTTTCTTTCAAAACTATGGAGTTTACTGTGTACTTCAGAAAAGAAACTGAGAAGAGAAGCAGCGGTACCTTGGAGAACAGTCCCTAACTGCGGGGAGAGGCGAGAGGGCTTCCCTGGAGGCCGGCCGCTTAACCCGGTCCGTCTCCTCTACACTTTGACTTATTTCCACCCTGCCAGCGGTACCGTGTAGAACGGTCCCTAACTGCGGGGAGAGGGCTTCCCCGGAGAATCTACCAAGCTCATGTTTTATTGGTGCCGTAGCATTGTTCCGACCTCTCATTGTTCCGACCTCTCATTAGTCCGATGTCCCGTTGTTCCGATATGTGATTATTACTGTATTTGTGTACCATAGAGGATCAGCAACGCAACAAAAGTGTCATAGAGAGGAGAGAATGAAACACCATAACCTCCTGTTATTAACTCTGGGGTCCGGGTTGTGTGGGGAGCTCTCCGCGGTGCTGAATGGCTCCCGGCAGGCGTATTTCTGCCTTGATGGTGCGCCGCGACCGGCTCTGGGTCAGCTGGGAAAGGCTTGAGGAAGAAGCAGGCTCACAGCTTATGTGTTTGCCACTTTCTTTTTCATTTTAACCCACACCATGATCTTTTCCTAACCCTAACCAAGTGGTTTTTGTGCCTAAACCTAACCAGACCTTAACCACAGGGCATCATGATGATTTCGGAACGGACTTCGGACCAATGGGTTTAATATGGTCGGAACAATGGGATGTCGGACCAATGGGCTGTCGGAGTGGTGAGCGAGTGGAGTGGGATAAAATTTATGATGGAGCGGAGCGAAGAATGCGCAGAACCAAGCGGAGCGGACGAGCGGCGCAAATGACAGGTCTGCGAGCGAGGAGCGGAAATTTTCACCCGCTCCGCTCACATGCTTTGTTCCATGTTGGTGGAAAAGGGTTATCAGGTTACTCCAATGATGAAGGCAACAACATGCAGTAAAAGTGGACAAAAAGCAAGTGAGTGGACCTTGATTTAAAGTTAGTGTCTACTCTCAATATCAAGAATCAACTTTAGTGCTCTAATTGTCTACAGTTTGTTGTCTGTAGGAGTGTAGTTTGTTGTTTTGTTGGATGGCTCTTTATCCTTACATTTCACCTTGTGCAAACTATGCACACATCTTTTTTGGAAACAGCTTTTTAGTCTTCTGGCTGTGGTTGTTTTGTGTCAGCAGAGTTTAAACGGTAGACGTCTCACCTCAACAAACAAATAACTGTAGGAGTAAATGCCCCTGAATTCAAATAGACCTTAGCTCACTTGAGAGCCAATTTGATCTCATCTGCAATATTCACAGACTGTAACAGAGGCATGCATAAAGCCTCAAATGCAGTAGGTGTACTTTCATTTTGATATTATTGATAGGTTGGCTTTAACACGACTCGCTGAGCTTCACAGAGTGTATGGGTCTGGCAAATAGAATAATTCATTTGGCTTTTTATCTTGTGGGCTGTACTTTGGCTTCCAGTGATGTCATGCTAGGTTAGCATAAATCATCATAGTCCTGCCAAGCACAACCACTCTCCTATTTAAAGCACATTAGTTGGAGTGGAAGTTGGAGATCATATTGATCACACATGCGCAAGCACACACACACACACACACACAATTTGAAATTGCAATTTGAAACTTTGTCTGCTGGCTGAGATCAGGAAGCCAAATAAAAGACAGTCAATTTCCATACAACTCCTGTGCTGCAGCTGTGCCTGAGAGAAGCAGCAGCTCCTCCACAAACTGAGCAGGTCTGTGTGCACTGTTTTTCAGCAGCTGAACCAGACAACACAACAAGAGTGCATCCCTGTGGAATAGAGAATAAGTCTAAGAATAAGGACAGGGAGATGACAGAGAGAGATGGTGCTTCTCTGCTTGCCTGGGGCTTGGAGTTGTGCATGCTGTTTTGTTCATGGCCCGAGGTTGTGCAATCTGTTTGACTGTTTAATGTATCAATTAAAAATCAGTGTTTTGCCTCCTGCCGTGCTCTCCAGTCTGGCGTGTCCAGCACCAGGCAAAGCTCCCATCCCCTGGAGGGCCCAGTGATTCAAACACAAACTAGATGCAGACACCCAGACCTCCTGCTAGTTACACACACTCGTCAGTTAATCCACCTTGTGAGTGGGCAAAGAGACGGGCTGTTAAATCAGAGGAGGAGTCACTCTGAAGTCTCCGTCGATCAATTTCATGAAACGCAAAGCAGCTTAGCTAATGATGGTTAATGATGCTTCTGCACAGGCAGTACCTAAAATATAACAAGGTGGACTCATTTTAAAGGTGGAATAACTGAAATCTGTGTTGCCCCGCAGCACAAAATGCCATACACAATACAACATAACATAGTGCAATATTTAATAAATCTAAAATACAGACAGATTAAACAGGCAGGGAATACCGGCCGTCGCGTTTCCTCCTGATGCCACCCAGCACCATTAAACTGTAACGGTGACAGGCTGTGTATCACGCTGACGTGAAAGGACGCCTTTTTTGGTCAGTGTCTGATGAAGTCACTGTCCAGGCGCAAGATTTCCCTGACTTCAGAGTGAGATTGGGTTGGACACATCCATCCCCCCTCCCACCCACCCTATAGGGCCTTTACAGTCACTTAAATGATGGTGTTTCAAACTTAAGCGGTCTGGCAGTGTTATAAAATGATGTCGCCTGGCAGCACATCATACCACTGCAAAAGGATACCTTTTCTTTTGTCGTGCCTGATGTGGAAATCACTGATAGAGTGGCGGTATTTGACGACTTCAGAATTAGAACGGGATGATAAAACAGATGGCCAGGTCTACAAAATTCAAACCAAGATATAATAAACAGTAATTTTCTATTAACCGTTACCTGATAAATCAGAAAAATTATGCTGAAATTATTATGTCACTGTATGATTAAATCCCCATGCCGATTTAACTTGTTCATTAGGTAAGAAAATGCTTAAAATATATCATTGAGGGGGCGTCGGTGGCTTAGTGGTAGAGCAGGCGCTCCATATACAAGGCTGTTGCCGCAGCGGTCCGGGTTCAAATCCAGCCCGTGGCCCTTTGCTGCATGTCATCCCCCCTTCTCTCTCTCCCCCTTTCACGCTTACCTGTCCTGTCAATTAAAGGCAAAAATTGCCCAAAAAATATCTTTAACCCTTTAAAACCGGCGGGAGCGCCCACGATCCCATTTGCACATTGATTTTTAAATGCCGGTAGAATTGCAACCAAATAAGATAGAGCAATAATTCTTTTTGCATTTAAAACCGGAGGAGTTACTCTAACTTACCATGCATTCATCATGTCCCAGAGTGCTGTTTCCTTGCACTGACAGGTTTGTAGAAAAACAGTAAAAAGCGCTAAGAACAAAAACATTATAATCCTGATCGCCGGTATTCACAGCACTTCCTATGTTGGACTAAACGTCATCACGTTGTGAGCATGAACTGTCACGTTATTTTCTTGAGTGTCTTTCTCGCGACTTTCATCCAGCTCCAGTGATGCAGCTGGATGGAGAACCGAAAAGGAGCCTGACATCTTGCCACATCCCCTACCACATTTTCTGCCCAAAAGGAGGCCAGGTGTGCAGCCACCTCTATCACAGTGTGTGGACAATCCCTCTCCATCTGAGCTGTTCAGGATTTACTTTCACCGGGCTGCCATCAAAACACTGTGTGCCAACACCAATAAAAATGCAGCAAAAATATTGCTCATCGTGGACAGGAACTGTCACAAGACCTATCACAGCTCCCCTGGTGCTATTGAAAAGTAATGTTTGACTTTGAATTTTGGTTGTTCTATTGTAAATAGTTTATTTTGATGTACATGTTGTATTTTTGCTAATTGTGCACAATGAGCATTTAACTTTTTTTTTTGTCACATTTTATAAAAATGAGTGTATCTCAAAAATTAAGTTATGAAAACACTCAAAATAAATTTTCTGTGGTTTGAAAGGATTTTGTGCAACTTTTTTACATTTACAATTTTGAGGGATACAGCCATGATATTTCTGTATTTAGAAAAGTATGTGTAAAAACAAAAACGATTTTCATTTTTTTAGTGGTTTATTGCACTTTTTAGCAATTTCTTTCATTAGTATGGACATATGTCCACACATATTATTAAAATTTTGGATTTAAGGGTTGTATTGATGTATAGCATATTAAAATACTCCAAAAAATGGCCCTACAGCAGGTAAAATTGTAAAGATATGCTCTGGCGGACTTGTTCTATGGTAGGTCAGAAAGGGTTAAAAAAAATATATATATATATGTATGTATATATATATATATATCATTAAGGTTCCAGGTTATTTGTAGGGTTAAACTGAATAGTTACTTCCACAGCTACATCGTGCTGTGGAAAAATTAGTCAAATCTGAGTTGAAGGTGAAGTAATTTTTTTCCTTCACCTTATTAAGTATGTATTCTGCACGGAGTGTTTTTGCAGTCTGTGTTTTTTCATATTAAACACCAAATGTGCCGAGAGTCAGAAGGCCTTGGAGGATTTGTTAATTTTTAATAGGGGAAGGACCCGATTTGTTTCATTGCAATTGGTCTGTGATTCTCCTTGGCTTGGTCAAGGCTAGAAATGCCGTGCCATTTAATAAAGAAACACTCAAAAGTCAATTCTTAATAACTAGTCCATACCCATTGAGTGTACAGTTGCCCATTTACAGTTTCACATGTAGTGTGTTTGGGATACAGGTCATAGGAAACTGCAGATTAAACCCATTAAGAAGAGCAATGTATTCAGACAGACTTTTTGTGAATTTGATAGTACGATTGCTTTATTGTAAGTACAGTAGTACCATTGCCAATAGTGGGATAGTTAGTGGGCTAAAACTGTACATTAGTAGTTGAGGTAGCATGTTGAAAGGCAGATAGTTAAAGTGTTTTTATGTTGTATTG
>NC_065509.1:6574053-6592149 GCF_006386435.1 Epinephelus moara | reverse complement strand
AATTTAGAGTTATCAATTAACCTAGTCCCCAATCTGCATGTCTTTGGACTGTGGGAGGAAGCCGGAGTGCCCGCAGAGAACCCACGCTGACACGGGGAGAACATGCAAACTCTGCACAGAGGGGCTCCCACACCTGGGATCGAACCGGCAACCCTCTTGCTGTGAGGGGACAGTGCTAACCACCACCTTTGGCCAATTGATGTAATATTGCTTCATTTGCATCCTCCCATGACCCTCTACCACTGTGCCAAATTTGCATCCTCCCATGACCCTCTACCACTGTGCCAAATTTCACATGGATCGACTAAGTCTGTGAGGAGAAAAAAGGGGAACAGACACACCCACAGACACACACACACACACACACACACACAGAGTTTTCGGCATTATATAGTAAGATGTATCAGCTATAGGTGTGGATGGGATGGTGTCTGGGTCTTTGCAGTTGGTAGGTTAACCACAGGGACACAATTTGGTCATTTTGCTAACAAGGGGGATGCGTCCCTCTCGTTATAACTCTTAATCATGATATGTGGTTCATTTGTTACACGCTATAATTCATTTTAGCCTGTTGCATTAGTGTTGTAAAGCTTCACTCACTCTCATCTTGCATCTATAATTCAGCCAATACATCAGTTATTTTCATCAGACAACCCAATCGTCAGAGGAAATGTTGGCATTCTACATTTCTGTAAACCATTGATACGTTACGTTTGCAGGTTATAATGTAGTGGAGACACTGAAAGTTTACGTTTCAACAGTGCTATGGTAAACATGAGGTTAGATTTAAGCAAAATAACCACTTGGTTATGGTTGGAAAAGATCATTTTGTCTTAAATTACCCAGTCTTGGTGGCACAATCCCTGCTGGAAAAGTAGCATGGTCTCAAAAACAACTGTTTTTGTGGCACTATGCCAGCAGGAAATGCAATCATGTGTCAGTAAAACAACAACTACTTATCATTGCCCTATTACCACTGGAAAAACAGTGACTGGTTGCTACAAAACACCCACATGTAGTGCCTAACAACCTGCTGAAAACATACAATTGTTGTTTGTTGGTCTCGAACAGTGGTCTGCAGCTTGATAGGCATCTCCTGAGAGACATGCCATCCACAATCTCCTTATGACAAAGTTAGCTCATATACTTTATTGTTGTAGAAACATTTATATGTATAAAACATGCAAATGTAGCATATTTGTGGTTTGCAGAAACGTGCAATGCCAACATTTTCTTCTGGCTACTGGGCTGCCTCTTGTTTGTCCGTTCCTCTAGCAAAATCATATCACTTCAGAATAAACATGTGCAGACACATTTATGCCTCAATTTGCAACACTTTGTATGTAATCACACCCTCTAAAATTCTAACTACAAACCCACAGAAGTAAAATGATTTCTACCTATTTTGGATGTCCACATAAAGGGGGTGTGAAAAGCCTGTAAGCATCCCACTGACCTCCATCCAAAAGAACAAAGAACCTTTTCTTATTTGTCATTGTTTGAGTGAAAAGCGACAGAAGTAGTTGTGTTAGGAATGAAAAGACAGCTTGAGAGAGAAATTCAAACCCTGTCTGGGCCAATCGCTGCATCAAGTGGGCATAATTGTCAAATTGTCTGTTGTGGCAAGAAAATGGTCAGATGCAGACCCCTGATTCCCTCATTGGAAAGAAAATTTCAGACACTTTTAAACAATATGACACTTCCACACTTTGTTTTAAGCTTTAGAGCTTTCTAACTGAAAATGCTGCACCAAACTGCTTTCCATGGACTAAAACTTTCAAGCATGTTACACGTCTTGCTGCACCCCTTCAGTTCTTCTGAGTTTTTTTTAAGCAAAATACCTTGATGTCAATGAAGTTAACGTGTGACAACCAAGTAAAACATTCCCCGTGAGTTTCAGAGTTGAAGTGGCCTTTAACCAAATATGTGTCTGACCTTTACCACAGGCCAATCTTGTGATGGGACTGAGCTCAGTGTTTGGTTACATTTCTGTATTCATATCTGGACAAAACGGCCATTTGGATCAATGATAGAGCAGACATACACCCTCTGAGTGCCCCCTCTCACCACCACCAGCCTCTCTGCAGACTGATGGTCCATAGCCAGGGGACTGAACCTCTCCAAACTCTGCTAAGGTCAGAGGATGGCTGTTGCCCTGCCCCGGGGCTTTGCATCAGAAGGTCATGAGCAGACACACACACACACACACACACACACACACTAGTGGTAAGTTGGGAAAAAACATGTTTAATATTAGGGAGGTGTTAAGAACAGGAACACAAACTTTTAGAATGTACAATAGAGAGCAGGCAAAGAACATGATATGACTTGATGATATTTTTATTCTATCAAAGTTCGACAACTACCCATTATCACATGTCCAATGTTCCACTGCAATTTCCATTTACCAATGACTGGGTTGAAAGCTCACAGGAAGCTAGTAAGTGGACCTTGAATTGGGATTATTTCACTGAATAGATGAGAGAAACTGAGGTCATGGTAGATATGTGCTCTAGGCACGTATCTGAATAGGTTATTCTGCAAAGCATAAATAATGCGATGGGAACAGATTTTTATCCTACACAAAATTGCTTGTTATTATTCGAGGGAAAAAAGAAGCCATGATTCACATGTCTGCCTCTTCAAATCAGTTCATGTTGTGACAAGCAGCACCAAATGAGAGACAGCAAGGAGTAGTGAGACAAAAGGCTGCTGTGGAGGCTGGACTTCTGTCAGGTCCTGATAAATCATAAATCATAAATTAAATTTTTTTTTTGGGGGGGGGTTGTTTGTTTTTTCTATAGTGTAAATGTAATTTAATTTAATTTAATTTAATTTAATTCAATTAAAAACCTAATTGTTGTCATTTATGTGTAGGAATTCTAAGTCTGTGACACATCAAAAGCCCTGATTGGGGGATGATAGTATTTAAAAGGAGAAAGCCATGAATGGGACCATGTATCGCTGTTATTGTCTTATGTCGTGATAAGAGTGATAACACGTCATAGAAGCTGTTATGCACAGATATAAATACAGGTGTGCCTTGAGATTCTGGCTTGCCCTTTGGTGTGCCTTGGGCACAAAAACTTTATAAAACCACTGATGAAGTGTATAATGACACGACAACACACAACAACCTTTACATGATATTTTTTCTGGTGGCACACGGGTGAAAGTGGAGCGGTGTGGATCAGTGTGAATAAGTGGAAAATTAAAACAATAAACAGTTTATTTTGGAAGGTAACACGACATTGTAAATGTAATTCGAATAAACACAAGAAGGTTGTGCTCTAGAAAAGGATCAGCACTCAGTGAATAACCTCCTAAGCCCTATGATAAGCTATTATGGCAAGGCTTAACTATACAGACCAGTGAGCAGTGATAACTAACATGTCTTTGTGGTCATCGGGTGGGAACCTCCTTTCACCAGTGTTTTGTCTAGTTGGTCCCACGACACCTCCAGGAGGCTAGACAGTGATCTCTGGCGTCCCAGAGACACTCCCCTAATGCCAGGTCTCACTGCACCCCACACCAACCCACTAACCTCCTTTACCTTACTTACACATGGCTTTCTCAGCCCAAACAGCACTGCCACCTTCAACCAAACCCAGGCTCCGTACATGCCAGGTAGAGACAGTGCCGATACTATCTTTCCTAGCACATTCACCATACTCTATTTCACAGGATCAGCAAACACACTCACCTTGCAGCATGGTCTCAAACAAAAGGGATTCAAATAGGCCACTCCCACACTTAAATAACCTTCCTCTTCCTGGATTTTAATTATAATATAACCCAAAATCCCATTGGTAAAGCATTATATTACTTTGTTACTGCTAAATGTAATATATTACTGTATGCAAACATATAATGACTCACTGAAAACTACTGGTTTTGGTGTTTTTTGGTCTTGGTCTTGCCTACATGACATGCCATTCACTATCCCCTCCACCTCCAGATGACAAGTGAGCTCATATACTAAATCTCTTTAGAAACGCTAATCCTATACAGAAAGGTACAACTGTAACAGATCCGTGATTTGCAAAACATTTCCAACATTTTCTTCTGGCAACTGGGCTGCATCATCATGTGCTTTTTAATTCAGGAAAGTATATATATATATATATATATATATATATATATATTGTAAAACCCCTGACTTCACTGTGCCCTGCTTTACCCCACTTATAACCAAGCCTCAACCCCTGTATTTTATGGAGGCTTTCTATTATCCCAAAATCTGCTGTTACTACTTTGTTAAATGTAAAAAGTAAGAGACATCTTGTTACTTAAGAGACAGCAGACTACATTTTAACACTTTTTTTCTAAGAGTTTTTACTTGATGGTTGCAAGAAAGCAGGTAGTTCAACAGGCAGTTCAAGAAATGTTTTTGTTTTTATCCTATCAAAGACACAACTCTTCCCTGTGTAAGCGCAGCATTACACAGTTCCATCTGCTACCTCCCATTTCTCCTCAACAAAAGTTGACTGGAGGGAGGACTGATTGTACATGCTTGTGGCCTACTTTCTAGGTGTTATGTGTTGTTGTTCATCATCGCAATCTTGGGGAGAAGAGCGAGTCTTTGGGGAAAAAAAGCCTCCCCTGAGGGAAGAGAGAGAGATCCCAGTCCCCACTGATTCTGAATAGAGAACTCTCAGAGGAATAAGGTAGTGTTATTAAGGCCGAACACTCGCACACACACACAAGTACGGTGACTAGATGCAGAACTTTACCCACGACATGCTCAAACATGTATTCACTCAGGCAACGGTGAAGATGCCAACTGTGTTTCACTGAATACTTGTAAAGATGTTTGTCAGCAGAGAGCAGGGAAGGTGGGAGAATTTGGGGATGAAAGAAAAAAACACTGTTGATGTAATTGTGGGGTCTGATGCACTGATACACTTAGACGACACATTTGCAATTTTTTTTTTTTTTTCAGTTATACTTAATTGCATGGGCCTAAACAAAAGACTACCAAGCTCCTCTTAATGCACCTGTTCTTGGATAAAGACAAAACTTTAGGGAGAAAAAGACACACTTTGAATACAACTAAACCAGCACAGTCACCAGAATTACATGTTGGCGTGCTAACATACTCTCCTGCATCAGGTTTAGACGTTCACAGCGTCTCAATTGATGCTTGTTACATGCATTGTGTTTCTATTTCTATTTCCACAGCACATGTACAGTTGCTACTTATTACATGTATACAGTCTTTTTCAATAGGTTTAGACAACAAAAGCACATGGTTAGTTTTGATAGGTGAGAGAGATAATAGAGTATGACAAATGACAATGTGAAATATGCAACATATCCACATAGAATGTTTAATATGATGTCCTCCGAAAATACAAGCACAACAGTTCTTATGATATCCTATGAATTAGTGTCCAAAGAATGACGTTACGACCTTAAAGTACAGTTAATTAATGTAAAGTTACAGAGGTTAAGTTTAGTCAAGTAAAGTTACTGTGTTAAGGAAAGGAAACATGGTGAGAACATACCTTAAAATGACTCAAAGTTCACTCAAAGCTCATATGGTTCCAAACAGGAGATACACCTGCGGAAAAGTCTGTGTTTCTGTAACCCATCCATCACCCCGGCCTGCCTCCTTACAAGACCACCTAGGACTGCTTCCTTGTTTACTCCCGTCAGCGCATTGGTCACTTGATTGCAGCCTTTCAAAATACATGGGTTATGTTACTTTTAGTAGGAAAACATACAAACATGATACTTCAGTAGTTGCCAGTGGCAGCAGAAATAGCCTCTGCTCAGCACGTATCAAAACCGCCACGAAAAACGCCTTTGTATGTATGTTGTTATCTGACACCAAAATCATTAACAAAATGGTGATATTTGACCAGTTGGGAGTGAAACAGGCTGGTGACATCTAAGCCGGACAGTTACTAAGCAGCAGACAGTAACAGACCACTGTTCAAGACCAACAAAAGCATGGTTTACATGCCTCCGCACTGGCGATAGCTGTGGTCTGAGGCATTATGTTTTTAGGTTGTCTGCACATCCTATTCTTGTGAATGCAATATCATAAGAACACCCTGAAGAAAATTCTTTAAAGTTAAAAACAACCTGATTAGAATTTGGTGGTCAAAGGTTTCTGTGACCTTGCATCTGTCTCATTCTTTCAAACACAGTATCTGAAGAAGTCCTTGAGGGAGTTTCCTGAAATTTGGCACAAACGTCCACCTGGACTTAAGAATGAACTGATTAGTATTTAGTGGTCGAATGTCAAAAGCCAAGTTCACTGTGACCTCACAAAACATGTTTTTGGTCATAACTCAATAATTTATAAGCGAATTATGACAAAACTTCAAACAAATGTCTAATAGGATAAAATGATCAAGTGATGACTTTTTATATCCAAAAGGTCAAAGGTCAGCTTCACTTTGACATCATAATGTTCTGCAGAAACACTTCTGGCCATTACTTAAAGTCATAACTCAGGAACAGAAGGGGAGACTTTGGTCAGATACTGAAGTGGTGACATTAATCATGGGTGTCCACCTAAAACTGTGCTGATTGTACAGATCTTCTATGTTGACTGGGGGAAGCACTCATGTTTTCACAGACATGGCTATAATTTGTAAGTGCAACTTGACTGGTTTGTATGTCCTCGAAACAGTAAATTCGCAACATTGCCAGCTGTGTTTGTTGTGATTAAACTAGGTATTTTAGGCCAAAACATCTTTTACTCACGCTAACCAAAATGTTTCTGTGCCTAGAAACCTCCCGAAACAAACCAAACTAAGAAGAAAATAAGAAAATCCAGGCAGACAGCAGTGTCTCTGCAGATACAGACACAGCTACACACTGCTAGAACATCACAAGTAATGATTCAGAGGGATTAGTGTTGTATGAGTCTATACATTGTTTTATTTTTATTTTTATTTTTTTAAGGAAAATCTTGCATAGTTTACCCTTAAATGCACAAACATATACATGGTTTGCATAAACATAGAATGCCAACATATTCTGCAGACTGTGCTGTGTAGACGCCATATTAACAAAACATATGAAATAAAACATTTCTCCACTCCCAAAGCAGTGCACTGTCCATCCATCCATCCATCCATCCAGCCATCCAGCCATCCAGCCATCCATGTCGAGTCAAAGGGGGCAGCAGGCTGAGCAAAGTACTTCAGACGTCCCGTCCTCAGCAATGTTTCCCAGCTCCTCCTGGGGGGTTCCGAGATGGTCTCAGGCCAGATGATGTATAATCCCTCCAGTGTATTCTGGATCTGCCCCAGGGCCTTCTACACACTGGATATGCCCAGAAAATGTCTAACAGGAGGTGCTCAGGAGGCATCCTGGTCAGATGCCTGAACCACCTCAACTGGCTCATTTTGACGTGAAGAATTAACGGCTGTATTCCAAGGTCAGCAATCCCATGGAGGAAACTCATTTTGGCCACTTGTATCCATTATGTCATTCTCTCTGTCACTACCCAAAGCCATAGGTGAGGGTTGGGACATAGATGGACCAGTAAATCGAAAGCTTCGCCCTCCAGCTCAGCTCCCGCTTCACTAAGACAGTCCAGCACAGTGCCTGCATCACTTCTAACACCAGGCCAAACTGCCTGTTCATCTCACGCTCCATTTGACCCTCATTCGTGAACAAGACCCTGAGATACTTGAACTACTTTGCTTGAGGCAGTAACTCTCTCCCCACCCAAAAGAGGGAAATCCACCATTTTCCAACAAAGAACCATGGCCTCAGACTTGGAGGTGCCAACTCTGACCCTGACCGCTTCACAAACTGCCCCGTTACATGCTGGAGGTCACGGTGTGATGAACCCAACAGAACCACATCATCTGCAAAGAACAAAGATGCAATTCTGAGGTCCACAAACTGGACCCCTTCCTCCCGCCGGCTGCACCTTGAGATTCTGTCCATCAATTTCACAAACAGAATCGGTGACAAGGGACAACCCTGGCGGAGGCCAACATCCACTGGAAATGTAGAAAGCTGGTTATGCAAGTGTTACAGGTCTCGGGTGAGAGACTGTATACAGATAAAAAAAAAAAATGAATAAACAGGAGAAAAGATGAGACAGTCGGCGTTGTTTCTGTGCAGTTCAGCCTCGCTCAGCAGAATGCTTTATTTACAAATATGACACATTAATCTCAGTATAACTCTTTCTGTATTTTTTTCCAGTTTGCACTGTTATTCCACCCAAAGATCCACAATATCAAAAACATAAAAATAATGTAACAATACAAATACAGTGAGTATTTATATCTCTTATCTCTTTTTCCAGATAAAACACACTTTTCATACACTATTTAAGAGTATAATAATCTTCAGTTCAATCAGTATACTGTTGCTTTAACACTTAGATTATGTCATATACATGAAAATAGTAAACATAACACCTTTAACAGTCAAACAGATAATATTCACATAACTGTATGTATTGTACTGGAGCCAAAACTAGACCAAAACTTACGTTTGTATCGACAGAGAAACTTAACGGCTGGCGCCATCTTGAGAAAAAAACGACATTTCTCTACTTACAGAAAAGCACATAATACACATTGCATTCTTCCAAAACCAGTTTAACCTGTACATTAAGTGTTCAGTAACATGTACATGTTCTCATATAAGTTACTGACACTTCACAAACCTGAATAAACAGGAGAAAAGATGAGACAGTCTGTGTTGTTTCTGTGCAGTTCAGCCTCGCTCAGCAGAATGAACGAGGAAACGGAAGTCCACTCAGAAGAGAGTCCAACAACGAAGTAACACGCCGCACTGCCCCCTGCTGGCAGCACTGATACTTGCAGTGTATATTGTAAGGAAGCCTTGTAGGTTCAACAAGCAACAATATTTGACCATTATGGCGCATATAAAGTACTCCTCTCACATAAATGACATAAATAAACAACCCAAAACTACATAAATTGTGACCATACATTTTGTGTGCGTCACACAAGGATCGGATGGTTTGTAGGAAAGACCGTAAGGTATAATGAATAATATATGACATGACAATGAGGGCAAAATGTGACACTTGTGTAAGAGCTGTGTAAATTTACAGCCATGTACTATAGACAGTTAACAAATGTCATTGTATGCAATTAACACACATACAAAAAAAAAAAAAAAACATTGCAAGGCCTAGGCACCCAAGGGAGGAAGGGTGTTTTGGGGGGAGGGCAGCTAAACCTATAAACAGGTGTTTGCTTATTTTCTTTGCTATTTTAAGACAATCATAAAGATTGCAGATCCTGGCTGAATATTTCATGCGGGTTGGGGTGGTTGGGAGCTGCGGCCATCTGGCTCATCTAGTGCTTTTCTTCCATTAAATAGGGAAGTGGTGGTGTGTTGTGGAAGGAGACAAAGATGTGGAATTTTGAGTGTCCTGGCTGAGAGCCGAGTGCCACGCCATGCACACCTATTGGTGAATATTTCATGTCCAACCCCAATCAGAGCAGCAGAAGACTTTAATGTTTGTTTACACATCTGTTCTCCTCTCCTGTATCCAGGTTGTTCTAATAATGACTTCCTATTCAAACACAAAGAGAAAATACAAAGGCTTCATTCTGGCCTACAACAAGCACTGCTCTAAGGGAGAAAACTTTTTCCCCTTGCTGTTGTGGTGAGTGCAACTTCTTATTGATGGACTTGGCCCAGAACATTCCTGAAATCCCAGCAAACATGCAACATTATTTATTTAATGTTATTTTGAATAGGGACAAATATGAAGCATAAACCAATGCAACATGCCACAGCATTTATAGCCTAAGCTAATTTGGAATGTCCGTCCCTTTCTTTTACAATTGCCTAAAAACTTAAAAAGAATGTACTGGGATTGTCTTCTCAGATATATAGTTTCATTTAAAAGATAACAATGATTCAAACCAATTTCTTTCCAATCGGTAAAATTAAAGATTAAAGATTAAAGTTCCACTGATTGTCACACACCTGAGTGTGTGAAATTTGTTCTCCGCATTTGACCCATCGCCTGAGGTAGCGGTAAGCAGCAGCGGTGCCGCGCTCGGGAATCATGTGGTGATCTAACCCCACAATTCCAGTGCCAAGCAGGGAGGCAATGGGTCCCATTTTTACAGTCTTTGGTATGACCCGGCCCACGACCCACAACCAAACCCACGACCTCCCAGTCTCAGGGCAGACACTCTACCACTAGGCCACTGAGCTGGTGAAAAAATAGATTGATTGCCTATGTCTTTTATTATTACTTCAAAAATTCAACTAAACTTTACACAGTATATTTGTATATTTTTGGTTATTTTTTCTGTTTTTTTTTTGTTTTGTTTTTTTCTAAACTGTAATTAGTAATTTATAAATATGTTCAATTCTGCTCAACAACTCAACATTGTTTGAAACCACTTTAAGTCAGTTTTTATAAATAATTGTTAAATATTAATTTGCCTTAATCTCAGTTATCCCAGTGTATTTGTGGGATTGAGTGAAAATAAACTACTGTGTATGTTCATGGTAATGAAGGGACATGTCACCCAGTGTAACAGTGTGGCTTTTTTTTTTTTTTTTTTTAAATTTAACCAGTTATGTGGCTTCGATACACACAATACCTGTAAAAAGGTTAAAAATCATCATTGGTTTGAGTCTGTACATTGGAATAAGAATATTACTTGTTTCCATTATTACCCCCATTATATTTATATACTTTTACAAATAGACTTTGCAAGACAGAGCATCAAGATCAGGTATTACTGTAACTCAAGTCTTAAAGCCCTTAGCATAGGTTCATATTTTACTTTGGTGTAAACTATTACAAAACAAATGTGAAATTGATAAGATAACCACATTTGAACTGAACTTTGTTCACACAGTTGGAAATCAAGTTGTATTGGAACACAAGACACAGGCAGAGCACAATTGTTCTGTATTTAACATTTTACAACAATGTTCATTTAAACTAATACAAACAACAAAATAGGAGGAATGAAACAGAAAAAGTTAAGTGCAAAAAGAAAATCATATAATGCACACTCTATTAAGAATAACATGCAACACAAAAAGACAAGTAACCTCCCACCAAACCCCTGACTCCTGACTAGTATTGGTCTGAAAGTATACGTCAGACTGTAAAATATAATTTGGTCCACCTGAAAGTAAAACAGCAATTAACCATCACTATATTAGGATTAGGAGAAATTATTTTCTTTAGTTTCTGAGGTAATTTTAATGATACAATCACAACACCAGATCATATGTAAATGATCTGCATTTGCAGTTTACATTAGAACAAATTACTTTTACTCCAGTACTGCAATTTGTACAATTTTGAGGTACTTTACTTGAGTATGACCATTGTATACTACTTTATACCTTCACTCCACTACATTTTTGACGGACATATTACTTAACTGTATTTATTTGACAGCCACTCCAGACACGGGCAGTATTTCAATTAAATGTAATTAAATATGTATTTAAATACTTTTTAGAATTGGATAATTTGTATTTTGCTGGGCAGAAAAAAATGAGATCTATCAAATATGTCCTCTTATTCTCAGTAAGACACATTTTTATACCAAGTTTAAACTGTAGAGGAAAAAAAGTACAACAATTAGATAGATGCAAATGAATCACATGGCATGTCCTGTCTCATTGTAAGCTATTGTATTTCATGGAATTCTCCTGGACTGCAGTGTTAGGAGAGACACAAAGGAGAATTTTTTTTTTTTTTCATTGTTGTATTTAGGGAAAGGGGAGGGGCGGTGCTTCTCTTTCTCTTCGACTAGTTTGTACTGCATCATACTCTGTTGTAATATCTTTTGCACTTGTTACATTGCTTGCCTCTAAAGTTGGAGATCTTAGAAATGTACTTACCCCGCTGCACACACATTAATCGCTGTTGAAAGAGGCTCCAGGTAAAAACACAATTTTTTCGAGCACTGGTCAGTTTTGAGGTTTTGGACTAGTTTGCTTTCATTTCTTATTTCAGACCAGTGGAAAGAAAGTGTCCAAAATATACATTTAAGTGTTTATTTTAGTCCAGATTTCTAAATAGATAACGCCTCATTTGCATATTTAAACAGAAAATTTCAAAAAACTTGTAATATAAAAAAAATAATTGTCTTAATGTAAGTAATCAACGAAGGAATTGTGGCATCTATTATTTAAAAAAATACCCTGCTGTCTTTTTTTTGTCTAAAAATGTATGGAATTTTCCAATACATATCATTAATGGCTACTTTCTTAAAATGAGATTTTTCTCATACTCAAAACAATGCTAAGGTCAGACCCACACTGAGACTACAAAAAATGCCTAAGATGTGATATCAGTTAGTACAGAATGTATTTTTATTTCTAAATTACAAACGACTTGTATTTTAATTAAATATGTTTTCTCATATCAGTATTTTGTATTTTATTTGATGAGCAGCAAGAATTTTTAATTTGCAATAAGATACTTTCTGATGTATTTGTGTCCATCTTTGACTGCAGATTTAGATTTGACCTATGATTATTTTAAAAAATATAGCTTTAAAAATGTAGTTTCTGGGCTTCCTTAGAATTTTAACTTGGCCTAATTTGAGGAGACAAGTTGGGGTAATTTTGAAATGACTCAACTTGTCTTCTCAAATTTAGTCAACTTAACAATTGTAGGCAGCCTGTACACCAACTTTTTTTGTGGTAAAAATAGTTTCTTTCTCCATTAGTGACCTCTCAACCTGCCCTTTTGGTTTCCACTTTGAAACACTAGTTTGACAAAAACTACATGAATTGCTGCATGTTTATGCAATAAAAAAAAAGTTAATTTCAGCATGAATCATGAATCAAATTAGCTTTTGAATCATATTATACCATATTTCACACCCTGTCAACACACATTATACCCCATATGTTTAACACACAGCTGTAAACAGAACTGTATTTGATAAATGACAGATATAACATACTATATATAAGAAATGCATGAAGTTATCTCAGTATGGAACTATCCAGATGATAAAATGTCCACATCTACCCCTATCTGGCATTCCTTAGTGATTTTTTTGTCTCTTGCTGTTGTTTATGGAAGAAAGCAAACAAAAGCACAGGCCTGTGTGGCCTGCTGGCTGAACTCTCCTATCAAGATGTTCAACACAGAGAAATAAACTAGCTCCTCCTGTGACATCACATGTAAACACTTCACACTGACCTGCAACAAAGACGTGAGTTGCTCTGAATGTGCTGTGTATGAATCCTCACTCTCAGTGGGTGGTCTGCACACTGGGAACAGTGCCACTGTGACCTAGCCTTCATTGTATTTCCATCAGACATACCAAAGCATATTGCTTTCATTTCCTACAAAAACATGTCCTCGTGTCATTGTCGCAGACATCAGTGAGAGCAAAAGGAAAAAAAAAAACCATATTCTCTGCTCTTTCTCTCTCATTTTCTATTCATAATTAAAGTGTCTCAGAGGACCCTTGCACTGCACTGCCCTATTTCCATATTCACACACAAAGAAAGGCTTTTTATGCTTTGTTCTGTCTGGAGAAATCACTGCATTTCTTTCTCATAAATGGTGTCTTCCCATCCCCACAGAGTTGGATTGTTCTCCAATTCACAATGTGGTCTGATGCCTACACGGCCCGTTGGCTTCCATTTACAATGTCTTGCCATGGTGTCTAAGCCCACAGTATTCTGACTGAGTCCAATCAACAATATTTCCTCTTCATGCAGGGTCAGAAGTCCAAAAAATAAAACAATACAGACACAATAAAAGCACTGGCTGTATAAATCCGTATAAAAAAGCCACAACAGATAAGAGCATGTAGGGCGAGTGACACGCTGCTTCAAACTATTCAAGGACCTCATAGTAGATGGAATAAAATAATCCATTATAGTGTTGCTGACAGATTGGATTTTCTGTAGTTCTATTCAAACTGCAGCTCAAAGTGTCCCAATTCTGGCTTTATCTCTCTCATGTGACACAGATCTGATGTTTTCATCTCAGTGTCCACAGCAAACAGCTGCACCATGTCTCACTTTATTAACTCCAAACCACATGTAGAAAAGAAGAGACTAACATCCAAACCGAAACTATTTTTAGTGGTTTTAATGTTCCAGAACAACAGTGACAAAGATTATGCCTGAGCAGTGGTGCCCTCAGATTTAATGTTTAGGGGTGACCAGAACTGAAACTCTTGGGGTGGCACAACAAAACTAGGAATTTCAGGAATGCTATTATGCTGTTGTAGTACATACGCTAGTTAAAAATTATTATGTCAATATCAGAGGTAAAGAATCACATACTGATATTGTTTGTTTTCTTATTTTACACCAAATGTTACTAGTTATTTGATGCACATAGACTAATACTGGTACAGATGGGTATGGACACCCTTCTTAACAAGCTAGTATGACATGGTTGTCTCTTAGGAGCTCTTTATCAATATACTCTGGCTCAGACAAACACTGATGGCCATCAAATTCAAAGGCCTCATCCACATTTTTAAAATCAGCTTATCACCTCTTGCGAGACTCCAGAACGAGACTTCTCACTGAGTGAGACGTGGTCAGACACAACAACAAACAGACTTAAAATTGGTGAAAACAAGAACTTTGAGTGGATGAAACACTGACAGTGTTCAATTGCCCTGAGGGATTACACCGCAGCTCGTTGTGCCACTGCCGAATGCAGTGCTGTTGCTTAATACTGGACTAATTTTGAATTAGATCAGGCATATTCAGGGTGGTATGTCCATTGTGTTCTTCAATGCTAATTTCCCAAAGCATGCTTGCTGGGCCTAAAATTGGACAATAATGTTGGAATCACTGTTGACTGCCTATGGACGTTAGGTTGCTGATGTACTAAAAGACTAAATCTTCTAAACTAGAAGGAGCGTAAAACAGCCTGCTTCACTAGGGACTCTTGGCAAAAGGAATACCTGGACTTGCTAAACATGGACTGGGCAGCCTGCCTGTTTAAAGACTTTGATAAGGACTTGGAAGACCACTGGGACACTGTCTGTGCACATTTAAAACAGTAGCCTCCGGTTTAAAAGGCCTGTATACAACGGATGTAAGAGACCCAGTGAATGTTACATAACATTCTGAATGTACATCCTTTCTTTTGGCCAATGCATTAAATGAAGTAATTCTATGGGTCCCAAGTGATCATAGATTGTGCATCAACAAAGTCCAGAGTTAAAGCCAGATCTGTGTTGCCTCAAGGGCAAAGTGTTGTTTTGTCAGTTGATTCGTCACTTCATCTAGCAAACACCAACAGAGTGTATTTGCAGAGCATAATCTCAAAACAAAACATGTCAGGGTACCTTACAGAGTGATAAAACAACAGAAGATAAGGCATAAAAGATAGACAAACAACAAGATACCTCATAAGACAACTACTGACGAGGTTACCATGAATTTGGTTAACTTCCATTGATTGCCACCATCAGGTTAATATGCCTCCTCATTAAAAATGTTTTCTCTTTTAAAGTCCATTATTTTATCATGCCTGCTTGCCAACGATAGCTGTCAATCCATCCTATTCTCATGAATGTGACATCTTAAGAGCACCTTGAGGGAATTTCTTCAAGTTTGGCACAAATGTCCACTTGGACTTGTGATGAACTGATTAAAAAAAGGTAAAAGGTCATGATCACTGTGACCTTGTCTATCTCATTTTCATGAACGTAATATTTAAAGACGGCTTGAGGGAATTTCCATCAAGTTGGCAAAAACATTCACTTGGACTCGATGAACTGATTAGATTTTGGTTGTGAAAGGTCAAGGTCACTGTGACCTCAAAAAACACATTTTTCGCTGTAATTTAAGAATTCAAAGCAAATTGTTAAAACATTTCATACAACTGTCAAATGGTATAAACTGATAAAGTGATGGCATTTTATATCCAAAAAGTTCAACTTCACCGTGACATCATAATGTTTTGCAAAAACCCTTTTCTGCCCATTATTCAAAATCATATCTCAGGAGAAGAAGGGGAGACATTTGGTCAGATACTATATTAGTGACACAAATCTTGGGTGTCATCTTGACATGGTGTTGAATGTATAGATCTTCTGTGCTGTTGGGTTGAAGATGTGTGCGAAGCATCTATGTTTTAGAATTTGTAGGTTCTTTTCACTGGCTACTGGAAACATATGAGTCTGGTGAGATCTGGATGTAAACTGTAACTGCAGCTTGAGTGGTTCATGGAGGCATACAAATGCTATTTATGCAAACCCATCTAAAAAACATTTCCTGCATGATGATGCTGATACATATAAACCCCCTAGCCCACCTAATGCACCTCTTAATAACCAAGCCAAACTTTTTTTTTTAAATGTTGTGTTATCAGTCTTCCAAATAACCTATATTCGTCTAAACCCCTAAACAGCAAAGATGCTAAGCAATGCAACGCTGTTGACACCACATAAATTTGCTCCTTAAAGTAACAATCTAAATGGTCAATTAAGGCAGCAGTAGACCAACAACTTCCATGTTCAATAACTGTCAAAGGACTCTGGTGGGTTTGAAGAGAGCAATATAACAGCTTCAGTTCCCCATCAGAAAGGGCTGTCTGATGGCAAATTAGAGCTGTGTATAGTTTTCTAAATATAGCATACACTTAAACTGATATTGATTTTTTTTTTTTAATTCAGATTTATTAGGATTAGGATTCAGATATTTTCAGTGCTCTAACCTATATCACTGCTTTTTTTACAACAGCTAAATGGGCGTTTTCATTTGAAAACTATGAAAGGAATGTACATGTTGTCAACCTTTAAATTTAAATATGCATCTAAGCCCAAGCAATGAGCTGAAATATATTAAAAGCTGTGTAGATGTGTTAAAACACAGATTCAGCAGTGTTAGCAACCCTTTCACATTAATCATTTGGTTTATTGTTAATATCATACATTTTATATTCAGCTTGAAATGATAGAAACACCAGAGAAGCTAGTGAAACTGGTTAACATAGCCCACTTAAAGCATACTTAATCAGCAATGTTGATTGGCCACAGTGGGAACATTGTTTTCATACAGCATCTGGTCTCTGATGAAATGTCTCAATCTAACTAAGCATTTAAATTGAGCATCTCCACTTCCATTAATATTCAATTCTGGTTGTCAGTTTTCCTTTTCTTTTTTAGCATTTAATTATGGCCCAACTTCCCCGAATAGCAGAGGTAAAAGTAATTGATATATATAATTTGATCTTTTTTTTTTTTTTTTATTCTTTTTTTTAGAATTGCATTTTCCCTAAAATGACCCTCCACCGTTTTAGCCACAGGCTACAGCGTCTTGTAATTGTTGGAATGGGAAAATTACTTCTATTGCAAGGTTGATTGAGATATTGACAACACAAATTTAATATCATACTGCCCTAAGTTACAAAAACACAAGGCTGTAATTTTCCTTTGGCAAGTCAGACTATTAGTGGAATGATATTATCTAAAAGTAATAATTATTCCTTCCATATACCAGAATGATTTATTAGAGGTAGAACTATGAAAAAGAAAACAGCCATGCCCTGGTAGGTAAAATAACTTAACCCACGCTCTCTGTAAATACATGCAACACAGATGCAATTCAAAGTTTTCTTTCTTTCTTTCTTTCTTTCTTTCTTTCTTTCTTTCTTTTACAAGGGACATTCTGTGAAATCTGTGCCATTTGCATATAACTTTTCAAAATGAATTTTCATTCTTTAATTCATTTCAGCACTGCATCCAGGGTTCAAACTTAACTTTTTGGCTTACTAGCCAAGTGGCTAGTAAGCTTTAAAAATCTACTGGCCAGAAATTTTTTTCATTAGCCAAAAATCATAAATAGCATTTTGGTATATTTTCAATGTGTTATTACTATAATAAACTCGAGCAATTCTCAAAATACAATATTAGCATCATTTTGTGTGGAATTAAGGAATGAGTCAAATTTGATTGTTTAAAATACTTTATTAAACATAATTTGCTTAATAAGCTTTACATTAAATGTATCAACTCATTGTTATATACTGGCGCATCTCAATAAATCACAATATTGTGAAAAACTTCAATATTTTTGGTCAGTTATTTCTAGGGCTGTACCCAAATATTCGGATATTCGTTTCTATGGGTAGGTATTCGTTATGAAAATTTGGTATTCGATATT
>NC_065509.1:6569243-6573617 GCF_006386435.1 Epinephelus moara | reverse complement strand
CAACTTGTTTCAATGGTTCCGATTTAATCAGAAGACAAATTAAACAGGATGACTAGCCAATGTGAAAATCAAAAGAAAGCATAGAATAATGTACTGAAGGAGACTGTTGTGCCATCACATTTTTTTTGTGGTTTGAGAGCAAAGATCCGGTCGCTGGAGTGCTTCGCAAGGAGTCTTTGAAAGGAGCCAAGCCTGGCATAAAACCGGAGACAGCAGACAGCACGGCCGCAGCACGGCCGCAGCACCCCCTTATCAGCCTTTCTAGGGCGTGGAAATGGCGTACCGCGGATCTCCAACTACACGCTCACGTTCTAGCTCCCACTTTGCGGCATGTTGTGGGCTTGAAGATCTGTTGTACGACACTGGCGCGCAACCAATGACATCATGTAGCCTACACACAGCCAGGGGCAGGAGAAACAACAATAACAGTAGTTTGGCCCTATTTTTTTCACTCGCCAGAGTGGCTGGTTAGGTGACTTCATTTACTGGCCAAAGGGTTAAAATTAGTCGCCTCTGGCGACTGGCGACTGCTAATTTTGATCCCTGACTGCATCAATCGACTTATATGTTTAGATATTCACAATGTGTTATGGTCAATCTCAGGCAATGTATTTTATTTTATTTTATTTTATTTTGTTTCAATAGTTTTCTCAATGGAAGATGGTTCATATGAGTAACAGGGCTGAAAGTAACAGGACTGAGTTTTTAGCCTAGCATTTGGAAATACATAAAATGTAGCCACATGACATCAGTGCTAATAGCATAAGAACACCTTCAAGTGGTTTACCAAAACTATGCCTGGATACAAAAACATAATAAGTTCTAAGAAATGATTTAGGTAACAGGACGATATCAGATACTACATTGGTGACACAAATCTTGGGTGTCATCTTGAAATGGTGTTGAATGTATAGATCTTCTGTGCTGTTGGGTTGAAGATGTGTGCGAAGCATCTATGTTTTAGTATTTGTAGGTTCTTTTCACTGGCTTTTCACCATAACAGGACGATATATTGAAATTGACATTTTCAGCTATACTTACAATATGATATCAAATATACAGAAAATTAAGTAAGAGAACAAACGTTTGGTCTTCCCACGGCCTTCAGGAGCAGGCCACAGAGACATGTCTTGGGCCTTGAAGTCAGTTTGACATAGTGGCCAAATGGTACATTATTTTGAGCATCACAACCCCACAAAATAAGTCGTTTCACTATAAGGATTTGATCTATTCAGTCTGATTACATTTGGAAAGTCAAGGAAAGACTAAAGATTAACTATTTTTTAATCCCCCATTCAAGTTGGCAGAGCACAAAACTACAAGTAGCTGGCTTGGCGCTAGTGTGCTTGCCCTATGGGCCTAATCATGTGGTAGCAGCGCTGATTATCTGGGTATTTATAGACATGGCAGTTGAGCTTTTTGGCTGCATGTGCCACTGAGCAGTTTTCATAGGAATAAACAGGGTCCCACCTTCAACGCTATATCCAGAATTCTTCACACATCCATGTTCTGGAGACTAAAATGATGATACTTTCTGTTGATCATGTGATTTGCGGAATGTGTGTAACCTCAGGACACGACTTCACTGTACCTTTACCAAAATATTATGAAGCTCCAATGAGAAAAAAAGTATTTGAAATCCAAATTGGAAATAGAGAAACATAATAATCCAAACAAACAAACAAACAAACAAACAAACAAAAAATGAATTCTACCTGTTCTATTTCTAGTGGGGACAGACTAAAATCCTTTTATTTTCTTTCAGTGTTCTAGGTAGTTTTTAATAAGGTTTTACATGTTGTATCTTCAAATTTCAATTAGGACAAAGTGCAGGACACTCTGCTTGATAATGTAACATATTATACAGATGTGCATGCATATTTATGCATGTAATGCCCTGGAGACAGAAAAGGCACAGATCTGGTGAAATGGCCCATGGTCCAGTTTCAGTTAGGTAAGAAGGACTGATAGATGAACTGCCTCTCTCTCAGTGTGGCGTGTTGCACATGTGCAAACACACACAAGCATGCACACACAGAGTTTTGTACTTCTATCTTTGTGAGGACCCTCATTAACAAAATGCATTCCCTAGCCCCTAACCCAAACCTTAACCTAAACCTAATTGTAACCTGAACCCTAAAACCAAGTCTTAACTCTCAGACAGGCCTATGCAGAAGTGAGGAGCGGCCAAAATGTTCTCACTCTGTGTAAAATGCGATTTTTGGTCCTCACTATGTAATATGTATAAGTCCACACACACACACACACACACATACACACACACACACACACACACACACACACAGCTTCATAAACTCCTTCCTCCCATCTCCTCAATGATCTTTGCGCAGCACTGTGTCCCAGTAGACGTACACCGTTATTGAACACGTGGGCTCATATAATGTGGATAGATGGCTTAATGAAACAAGCAGCAGTCAGAAAAATGAGGCCTGCTTAAATTGTTTTTGACAAGAAATTATTAATGTGGACTTGAAATCCAAATCAAGTGTCATCAGTTTCACATGAATCAAAATGAGTGTCTCAATTAACACAATATGGGAAAATGATCATGTATCAAACAGACTGCAGCATAAACCACAGTATAAGTGAAGGAATGTGAATCAAAGCACAGACCCACAGGAAGCATTACTGTCGACTTACAGTATATCGATATGGGAGTTTCTGTCTGTTCTTGTATGTGAGAAAGAAAGTAGAGAAAACATGAAAAAATGGAGTGAACTGCCAGCAGACATGAAACCTGCTCGTCTCAATGCAAATCAATATTCCACAAGACATGATATGAGTATGGGAAGCAGCAGAGAAACTCAAAGAATGATGGGAGAAAAGAAGGAATGAGGTTAATAAAGAAAGAGGATGTGGAAGTGAAGAGGGTGCAGATGGAGGGAGACGGGATGCTTCAATCTATAAACCATATCTTCATCTCTCTTCCTTCTCCATATCCTCTTTCATTATGCATGCTTGTCCCTCCAGACCTCACACACACACTCACACAGCCACACACACAGCCACACACACACACACACACACACACACACACACACACACACACACACACACAGAGGCGCACTGTAATAAAATGTAACAGCTGTGTAAAATGTCAGGCTGGCCTTTTCTCAGATATACGGTTTGAACCAATCCAAACGTTACCCTTTCTCCCCTTCACCAGAAAGAAAAGAGGAGGAGAAGGACGAGGAGAGCAAGGATCTACATGACTTGAGGGATGGAGGAGACGGGTGGGGATGGGGGTGGGGGAGTGGAGCGGTGGGCACAGGGCTCCAGAGAATATGAGACAACAAAGACAAAAAGAGCTACAGACATACTGAGGATACAGACAGCAGCTCAGAGAGGTTTGCAAGCACTGCAATCTGAAGGTAAGAAAGAAAGACACAGACTTTACTTTGTCCAAAAATGACAAGACACAAGTAACTCTGGGAAATAGTCCCTGAGGTCAGAAATAAATATTAACAATGGCCCTGGTGGAAGATAGAGATGTCAAAGAGCACACACCTATGTTTTAACCTGTCAGTGTGTGTGTGTGTGTGTGTGTGTGTGTGTGTGTGTTTGTACTTGCTACATAGTGAGGACTGAAACACATTTTTACAGAGTGAGGACATTTTTAGAAATTGCTGCTTGTCATTTCTTTAAAGGTCTGTTTGAGGGTAAGGACTTGATTTTAAGATACAGGTTAGACTTAGGTTTATGTTAGGGCTTGTCAAGCTTGTTCAGATCCCCCGTCCACTCCAAAAGAAAAAAACTTTTACAGGATGTCTAGATCTATGATTTCTGTCATCTGACAGATCACCCAAATGCACAAACATATTTGATTAAATGTCTATAAACTAATCACAGTGTTCCACATCTCTTAGGTGAACTGCAGTAGAGCCACACCCCCTTTTTTAACAAGTCTGGCAACTGTAAGGCAAGGAGGAAGCATAAGTCACATTTCATTCAATTAATCATATAGTGAAAGAACATAATTTGTGGTTTAAGTACACAAGATGTTCTATTGCTTATACTGTACATGTCAACATATATTAAAAATGTACAGCTTTCACTGAGGATTTAAAAAGAAAAACTCAAAAATAATCCTTCAGAAGTTGAGAATATTTTTGAGTTGTGATGGCAAATACAATAAAAATATATGTAATGTGTATCAAACATTATTTTATTCATTTACATGAGTGTTTAGACATTGTTTGCTTAGAAATTGTTTGACATTATTAAATTTACTATTTGCATTCAGATTCTCGATGGACAGAAAACAGTAACACATTATTACTCATATCGCAGCGGTGCCTGGACAGCGTGACGTGTGTGGTTGTGCTGCTGCCGTGGTCCTGCCAGATGCCTCCT
>NC_065509.1:6567549-6569136 GCF_006386435.1 Epinephelus moara | reverse complement strand
TGTCGTATGCTGTAAAGCCCTGTGAGGCAAATTGTGATTTGTGATATTGGGCTTTATAAATAAAATTGAATTGAACTGAATTGAATTATTAAAGGGGCAAAAAGTGAAATCCTTTCACCGCTAGGTTTGCTGTTGTGCACTGCCTGTAGACCAAAACAAAGTGTGTCATGAGCCACTCCCCTCTCTACCCCCCCCCCCCCCACACACACACACACACACACACACACACACACACTCGCCTCGTCTGTGTTGCCGAGCACCGCAACATCTCCACGGACTATCACATCCAGACGCAGGCTCTGATTCACTCAGCTTCACTCAGCTGCCCGATATACCCGCTGCTTCTTCGCACATTAACCTGAATAACAAACCAGGGCTCGGTGCTCTGGTTGGATCCAAATGGACAGCTAGCTGGGAAGCTAGCGGAGGCTAACTGGCTGTGCTGGCAGCTGAGTGAAGTGGAGCATGAGGAGGAAGCACCGGTTAGCCCCCACTTTCACTGCAGGCAGATTCACTCGCCACAGGGGCGAGGAAATAAAACCTAAACAGCCAACTTAGTTTGGCGTAGTTTAGAAGTTAGCGATGTCTTTCAGTCACTTTCGGTCTCTGCTGTGTTTAGCTATTTCCCTGCTTTCCTGTTAGCGTTAGCACTACTTGGCTGCCACGCTAACGCTCCAACTCCACTGAGCCGGGAGCCCGTGAGCCTGTCTCACGGAGAAGAGTTGGAACGTTAGCATGGCAGCCGACTAGTGCTAACGTCCCTATGTTTCTCCGCCAGGCTCAGTGAGCCGGAGCTGAGAAGCATGGGGACGTTAGCGTTAGCACTAGTCGGCTGCCATGCTAATGTTCCAACTCTTCTCTGTGAGACTCATGGGCTCCCGGCTCCGGCTCACGGAGAAGAAAGGACTGTTAGCGTTAGCTCCCAGAGTTAGCACTAGAGCTACTACGGCTAATGGAGTAGCTTGCAGCTATGGAGCGCTTCTACCAGCTCTTCTAGTCACTGAGCCTCGCCTCCATTTCAGCAAATATATTGCATTTATTACAGGGACCATCATCATTGAAGTAGGCAGGGGAATAGCTAAACACAGGCCGCCAGGCTGCCTGCCGGGCTACATTTTACAATGCTAATTGCAAATGTTAGCTGGGCTGCTGGACTACTCACCTAACAAAACCAAAACGCCTGACCCATTGCTGGGACCGAGCCGCTAATAACTCAAGCTCCGGACATTAACCCATGCTACGATTGTAACATTAAATTTAATTGTATCGACATAGCGACATGTGCCTGACGTTACTGTAACACTAATTAAAACAGACATTTGGTTTTATGCTGTTACTTACTTGTTACTTGTCCAGGAGAAGAAGAGCTAGCTCCGAGTCAGACTGTAGCCCCTTTAGCTCTTGCAGTGCTCTCCACCTTGGAAATGCAGGGCCAATGTTAATCCGAGTTCTGTCCCTTTCTTTATCCGACAACTTCTTCGCCAACAACCGTTGTTTCTTTAGAGGTAATGTCAGATCCTGGTCGTCTTCAGGTGGACGTTCCGCTCTCTGCCATTTCATTTCGAAAATACGCGCTGCCATTGCTCA
>NC_065509.1:6549941-6567074 GCF_006386435.1 Epinephelus moara | reverse complement strand
ATCAATATAAAATACAGGCACATAGAAGGACATGGAATGATGGCAAATCTGGTTAGCCCAGATTGTCCTGAAAAAAACAAGATATAGCATGTGTATGTAGCCTTTATAATGACTGTGATATGAGCTTAGAAGTAAAGGCAGTAAAAATACCCCAAAAACGCCTAGGGCCCAAAGGGTTAAATGTGGAGGAAGCTTCTTTGGGGTTGTTGTGGGAGCATTCTCTTTCTATTTGGATCCAACTTACTCTTTATAGTTTTAGAAGCTTGGTTGTTGCAGTGGTGATGGAAACAGCCTGAAGTGGGCCTGAGGCTGCCCATTGATTTATTTGTCCATCATCTTTTGAAAAAAATAAAAAATAAAATCCCTATTTAAAGTCAAGATGAAAGACAAGCTCTGTACAAGTGCGTAAAACTGAGTCCTCCTTATCAATATCCTAAAAACAGGTGAGCAATACTGCTTGTGGGAGGAAAGGAAGGCTCTTAACATTTGATCATAAATGCTTCATCAGAAGATAGAAGACAAAAGGAGAGCAGGAACCTTATGACTTTGCCTTGGTAGGTGCCAAATCATGTGCCACCTTGGTGACTGGCTACTGAATTACACAAGCCCCTTGTCGGGGTGTGGTCTTTCAATTACCAGGGGAGAAATACCATCTACAAAGACTTTTTTTATTTGGAGAGAAACTGATAAAAACAAGGTTCTTGCTTAAATTGCAGAAGTCAAGAAGTAAAAAAAAAAAAGCACAGAATTTATAAAAATTAAAACTATATCCAAAGTATTTCAAACATTATTTGAAAGAGATTAAATGACCACTAGGCAAAAATGGCTGAGATCACAGTAAGGTGTTAGGGAATGCATACAGCCAATGAGGGTCCTCTTGACATAATTCATTATTTCACAATAGACATGGGAGATAAATGAAATTGCGCAATAAAGGGTAAAACCAGGGAAAGACAGAAAATAGTACATTAAATAATACAAAATTTTTACCTAGGATATAGAAAATACAAGTCAGTCGAAAGCAGGTATACGAAGGTATATTTTTAGCTGATGTTCAACAGAGAATACAGAACCAACAGTACAGGCATAAGGCAATTCATTAAAGTCTGGGTGCCAGGATATCTAGGAAATCTACACCTTGTGTGAGTGAAAATCTTTTTATGCTGACCTAAGTTTGTATGAATGTCTTACATGCCAAGGGGTGCATTCGGCATGTATGTCACATGCCGAGGGGTGTTAGAAAGCGTTGGTGTTTTACAGCCTGGGATGAGAACATGTTGCCATGCCACAAGTGTTAACTCTTTGAAGTCTCGGTAAGTGAACACTGTGAGGGGGAATTATTAAATCTTTTCTTGGTTATAATGGAACACTCCTCAGGTCTAGTGTGTAGTGTTACAGTAGAGGTAGTGTTAATTACACAAGTGTTGCCTTCATACTCACACTGTAAGGGGTAAATATAGTTCCACTGATTTATCTACAAAATGACATGAAAATAAACAATGGTAAAATGAAGAGGATGTGCATTTTATTTATGTATGCATTACAATCTTTGAAAAATACATAAACAATAAGGAATGATGTATGTTCTCTTACTGTCATTACATTATATATTTTGCTCCTCTACACAGAATGCATTTAAGTGCTGCAGTCATCAAAGAACAGTGTGTCAACAATACAGCCTATCATAAAAGCACTTTGTGGTTCTCAGTGCCATTATTTCTGATCCAGCTGGTAGTTAAAATGTCTGAATATGCATCTAAATGTAATGTCTGACACAGTAATTCTTCACCTTCCAAGTCAGCAACCCTTTTTTTGGAAATTGTCAGGCATGGGTCATGAGATTGTCCATGTTGCCCAAGAACAATATAACAAAAGAACAATCAACTTCGATTTCAAATATGTTCCTTATTTCTTTGGCAATCTCTTGCCAATATGGAAAATTAGTGGGCATCCCCAAAAATATGAAAGTGCACTGTCATTGATTCACCGCATTGCTTCCAGCATTCATCCCACCCATGAGACCCCTGTTGTATAACTTTTGAAAGCTGGTCAAAAGACTGCAAGTCATTACCATAAGCTATAGTGCAGTAAACTGTTACACCATTATGTGCCCATTGCCTAGACTGGGAGGTATGAACTCTGTTCATAGGCCACCCATTTCAGTATGTTCACAAATGCTTCTCAAGGCAAAATCTTTTGCAGATCTTAAACCATATCCTAAGAGCTCCCTTGGTCCATGGCTTTGGTTTATCCAGATAAGAATCCTGGTGATGGTAATTACCTTAATCAGACTATGCTGGTTGATCAAATTGCATAGATTGCAAGTCTTTCTATTTGGCTATATAGTCCAGATTGCACCAGCATACCAGTGGTCTTAGCTGGGCGGCTGTGTTATAGTTCTCAATACATGGGAGTGAGTGTCCACCCTTATCCTTTGCTAGCTGTAGAGTCCTATATCTTGTCAGAGGCCTTTTTTTCTGAAATACATCAAGTGGTGTTTGGGATTTCATATCAGGAAACAAGGATTACATGGAATTGTGATCACAGAGCTGACAATTTATAATGTAAGGAGCATAAAATGCAAGTTATTTCTTTAAATATATATAATTCACACAACACATCATGACAGAATGGCATTTATACCTAGGTGCTTATTGTTATCCATTTCAGACCCACCATAATTAAAGCTCTGAATCCTGTCTGATAACATGTTGCCATTTTTAACAAGGCACTGAAAAAACAGCTCATACTGTACAACACCCTCTAGCAAACATCATATCAACAGCATAGCTATAAAAAATACTCTGATGAACTGAGCACACACAATTTGTAAATAACAAAAATAGCAGGAAGAGCAGGATCTTCACTTAGTGCATTACATAGGAGCTCTTTGGAGGGCAGAAGAAGTCCAGGATTGGACTGAATTTCTCTCTTATTTGTCAAACAGAACTAACACCAATGTGTCACACTGGCAGATTCAACAAAACTTTAAGCACATTATGGAAGCAATAAATGGAAGCTGTAATCCTTTTGTTTCTAAAGTTTCCAGATTATCAATTAGAGGCTTTAGTATTTCAAATTAAATCTTTAAATCTTCCAATGCTGCAAAATGTATATCGGCACACAGTATAACTTGGGTGGAAGGTGAATTAGATAATAACAGCCAGTCCCCGTTTAAAACTTAAAAGTTAGCAAATCTTAGCAATATCTGCGGAACATGTCTGTGAGGAAAGGGGATGGTTTTTAAGATATGACCTATCATTTACCTTTGTATGTCTCCTTTATACTGATGGAAGGCAAGCGAAATGGATTTTAGTATAGGCCCTACCTCTTTGGAATTTGATAAGAGACACCTGCAGTGCAGGCTGACATTTTTTCGGGAATCCTGTGGGATTTCTGCAGGTTGGGAGTCAATTTCACTTTTAATCACATGACTGAGATGGGACTGAAAGAAAGTTTACTGGAGCTTGCAGGTTGGGAATCATGAAAATGATAATATTGAGCTAGCAATATGAAGTTAGGGCCTGTGTCCATATAGTGTTTTTTTTGTTTGTTTTTTTTTGTTGTTGTTTTTTACTCAGAACTGGCACCTCATCAGATGTTGCTGGTGAGTGTTGTGCTTTTATCACCATATGCATTGTAAGCTTGTTGTTAACTGTGTCGTCAACCATCTATTAACGTAGTGTTACATCAGCTACGTAGCTAATGTTACCATCAAGATATTGTTGTCATAGAATTAAACCCATGCACAGCACAAAAAAAATTGCTGGGAGGTTTCTCCTGAGGTGCTGGGATGAAGCACTTCCCAGCACCCTGCCACCGCTTTTCTGCTGAAAAAATACTTTATGTGGACACAGGCCCTTAGTCATCAACTATAAGTTAGTTTCCACAGAGCCTGTAAGTATGAGCACACATTTAGTTTTATGTCAAGCACTAATGGTAATTCTCATTATGTGTTAGAATCGAGCTAATGGACTAAGAGCTAGTTATTTGCCACATAGTTGTAGCAGTTATGCTAGCTATGTTGGGAGTTGTTTCATCATTATGCTATACAGTATAGTTGGTTGAACATGCTTAGTTTTTATAAATCTTCTCTAACTTGGCAGAATAATCCTTGGATCACTTTGTATTTTCTGTTTGTTAATGCAGGATCAGACAGGAAGTAAATAGGGACCAAAGCTGTTGCCCTATCAACAAATAGGAGTGAAAGAGTTTATAAATATAGAGTCCAAATATGAATAAACTCCATATTCTTTTTTTATCTAAAAACACAATGCAGGAGTGAGATGGGAGGAGAACATGCTTCTATTAGACTGTATAAATGCGGGATGTGGCTACTGTGACATTGCCCATTGGTTTGTGGACTGCCATTATGAAGCCTTGAGTGCAGCATTGCGGCTGTCACCATCTTGGTTTCCTGGAGAGAAGTGACAGTATTTGGAAGAGAGGGTGGAGCTGTGGAGGAGTGAGGGGTGGATCTGAGTCATTCACTCATGAAGTACATTCTGTAGATGTTCATCCTTTCGCAGAACGAACAGCCTGAGATGTCTTAAGAAAAATACCTGCAATTTCAATAGTATGTCTCAGTTTTACCACATTCAGAATTTTACATGAAGTAGGCAATACATTATTTAACTTGCTCCTGAAAACTGGTACCTTTCAGTCTAGTCATCTAGTGGGCCAGATCGCACCCTTTAGCAGGCCGGTTCTGGCCCATGGGCCGAATGTTTGACACCCCTGCTCTAACCTGTAGTTCTGTCTCTATCAGTATCTAATCTCAACCTAAGGACATTTTTTTTTTGGTTCAACTATTTTTAAGCTCTCATTATCACATTTTTTCTGTGTTGTTTTTTATATGATTATCTGGCTGATGTTTTCTTAAATAAATGTCTCAAACCTTTGTTTCAGGAGAAAACATTTGGAGAACTGCCTCTCGTGCTTGGCTCATTAACAACTTTCTCTATGAAACAAACTTGTTTTGGACAGTGATTTCAGACAGACCATAGGCTTGTAAGTGTGCAACAACTGATCCACACATTAATGATAGATGAATTCTATCAACCAAGTTCTGTGTGATAACAGGGGGAACCTGTAACATGGTGACAAAAATTATTGGCTGACCACTTGAAAATTCCACCTCAGATTCTCTTTTTGTAGCCACTTTCTAGTTAGTATCCAACTAATACAGTGTTAAAGTACTGTCTAAAGCCATTGTTACTGTAATACAAAAAAAAAATATGAAGGATGTCCTTGCTCTCCACATTTCAAACTCACACTTCAAAAGTATTTGCCAGAATATAAATCCTGGTGAAACTTTAAATGCAAACTGAGAACCATTTTTTGTGGTGCACTTTAGGAACAAAACTTGAACATCCTTGTTACACAAACACAACAGCCATTGTGTAATATCAAAACTGTGCTACTAGCAAGCCATGTCTGCCTTATATCTACATTGTCTGTTTCTTGGAAGGAATCCAACAGTTGTCCTAACTGTGCTCCAACCTTCAGAAACTGATGGCATTCCAGTGCTCTCGGATGAGATGTGCTCTGGGCACCTTGACCCATGAGCTATCCGTCGCATTTCCAACATTAATGTTGAATGTCTAGTAACTGCGGAGATCTATCATACTGTATTAGAGACTAAGTTTGAAAAACATCAAAACTCATCAAAAACGACAACATTAACACAACCTTCCTCTTTAATTCCTTCAACCACCTTCTTGAAAAGGTCATCATTGTGATACTTAGCATATCCAAAAACCTGTTGATATCCAAGAATTTCATAATGTTTCAATTAGATGATTGGGTAAGATTGGTTCGCTAATTTCGGAATATGCTATTAACATGACCACTTATAAAAATTCTGAGTATTGTCATATCAAGAACAATAGTGGAGTATTAGTTTGCATGCAAGTATAGTCAATGTTACAGTCTCTAGTTTTTGGTTTGACTAACAAAACATCTTCAGGAGCAGGTGGGTGTCAGGCAACAGCAGCTAATTAACACCAGAATCTTTCAAAATTTGTGCTTTACATACAACATATGTGGGATATGTAATGATCTAAGGTGGTGATGCAATGCAAAGTAAAGCCATAGGGCTCTGCTAGCAGGATGACAGACTTTCACTGTAGTGTCTCTATTTTTCGGCACGCCAATCATATTCACTCATTATCTGAGCATTGAAGATGTCCTTGTATATCCTCTGGAAGAGGCTCATTAAAGGGTCAGAGGTGAGCAGACTGAAGGCTCCTTCCTGTCACTCCTCCATTTGAGGCATCCCTAATGATAGCAGAAGATTTTAAATTCAGAGGAGTAAATCAAGAGGATGATGGATAAGCCACGCATTGGCCAAAAACAATATGTCCAGCCACACAATTTTTAATTATAATTGTAGGCACTACAGCAAGTGCAAATTGGTAGGTCATGTGCTCACAGAGTGTTGGCATCTCCAAACACTGTTTTGGTTTGTGTATGTTCAGCATTGCAAAGTGTAAATGGTCTGCTGAAGTGGACTGCAGATTGGAAGGTGTAATGATTAATAAATCCACTCTCAGCCCATCATTGCTCCGAAACAGCTAAGCCAATCACAGTGAAGCATGACAACAACAACTCAAGAAGTGAAGAATTGGCTTCTCCACAAAATCATATTTTGTGTGGATGATGCAGAGCAGCATGACATGAACACACAGCACCACAAATCTGCAGCGAAAGGCAGATGGTGTACTTTTGGAACCATGTCACAGCCCATGATGATATGAATAATAAATTCAATCTTGCACTATTTTTATTGTGAAGTCTTGGTGTTGCTCTCCAATTCCATACTGATAGTTTGTCTCCCTGAATATTACTTGTTTTAAGTATGTCCATAAAGTTATGGCAAAACTATTTATAAGTCTATTTTAAATCATGGTGTTAAGGAACAGGCAGTATCCACCCGTCCTCATTCCCAGGTCATCCAAAATTGACGCTTTGTCACACCCCCTGGGTGTCTGCAACAGATGCACAAGGCATGCTTTAGCATCTGTATGAGGTGAACAGCAGTCGTCAGGGTAAAAACACATTGTTAACACATTGTTAATGTTGTCAAACAGTCACAGTCACTTAGGCAACACAACTGTTTGGTTAGGTTTAGAAAAGATCATGTTTCGGGTCAAAATAAGTATGTTTTTTACAGGGTTACAATTAGATGTGACATGACATGATGTGACCTGGCACTCATATGTAACTTTCATAACATTAATGTTAATATAATTCAAATGCTGACTTTTGGTTTCACATGGGAGATGAACCACAGTCACCTGGGTGACAGTCTTGTGTTTGTTTGACCCAGCCATCCACCCCACCCTCTGCCCAACGCAGACTTTGTCACACTTTATAGCAGTTGCTCAGAGAATCTAATATTGCCCTGGATGAGTTTACCGTGGAATTTGTTGAAAGCCTAGTGCAGGCATGGGAGGCTAAGTGTGCTTGAGCACCTGCTGCTTTGCCCCTTGGTGTCTAAAGTGCGCTTTTGACAAGGCTTTTTTTTTTCTTATCCTTTTTTTTGTGGAGGCCTGCCTGTAGCCCTTATTAATAGTTAATAATAATTTAGCTATAAATAAAATGACTTGGCTGCCTTTAGTCAGTTTACATCACCTGTGGCAGCTGAAAGTTCATCTCTGATGTCCCCGCCGTTGTGACGCAGGACACCACAGACAATCTCAGGGGCAATGTTTAGATGGTGAGTTTCATTTGTGTAATTGATTATCAGTTTATATTTATAGTGTTAGCATTGCACAGCATCACCTTCAAATTGTGCATCAGTTATGCAAAATGGGTTAAACATTAGTCTTGACCGGGCAGGGACAGTAGTATAATGTTTGAATATGGGTTACTATAATTCAGCATTGTTATGCTGTAATTATGTTGGAATATGGTGCTTTGAAATATTGTTTCATGTACTCCTTATTAACCTATAGCCCCATTTTCACCAAACACTTTCAGTATGGTATCTTTGAGTAATCCTTCAAATATGGTACGTAGATCTTAGGTCCATTTAGCGTTTAAACTGCAAACAGTACCCTTAAATGTGAGTGGGGTTGTTGTCACTAACTGCTCCGTCCAGCATTCACTGTATTTCCTCATAGCTGGAATGACTGCACCTTCTTTATCGTCCACAGAATAAGGTTGCACACCAGCGTTTTCAGAACAAAATACAACAGGCTGCAGTGAGAGTCTCTCTCCATGGGATATTTAAAAATAGTGGGTTTGTGCATGTAGTCCTTCTCAGTGTTGCACTTGAATAAAAACTCTGTGTATTTTGCAGAAAGCCAAGTAAAGGAAGAATTCACAGACATTGTAGCACATTTTACAAGGTCTGCTTTAGCACTACAGTACAGTATAATGCATTTGCTCTGACTTTGTTTACTTACTGACAGTCAAACAACGATAAGCGTTCACTCAATAAACAACATACACAATATATAACTGTTGCTCTGTTTCATTACTGTAGTCACAGTCAGGTACAAGCAGTTCAAAAGCACACTCAAAATATAGCGCCATCGGGTAAGCTTAGCAAAAGTCATTTTCGGAACCCATCGGCTGTATTTGGCGTCTGACTTCCGGCAGACGACGATACAGCCTCTGGGGGTAGACCCCCGATTTTTTGGCATTCCAGCCTTGCTCAGCACTACAGTATAATGCATTTGCTCTGTCTTTGTTTACTTACTGACAGCAGCGCACTACACTCCCTCTTGTGACCAAAAGTGGCAACAATGATGGTCCAACTCTAATATGCCTGAACACAGGAAGCTGGAGCACAGTGTATTTTGATTAACTACAACCAGTGTTGGGAATGTTACTTAAAAGTAACTAATTACCTGGAAAAGTAACTATAGCGTTACTTTTTTATAAAATGCTCAAATATGTCAAATTGCTTGGACACCCTCCCTTAATGGAACTGTAATGAAATAAGCAACCGTTTCAAAATTACTTTACAAATACATTATATTTACTGCCCTTGAACTCTACCAAACCAACTAGCTGACCAAAAACGTGGAAAGAACAAATGAATGAATGAAAGAAGTTGCATATAACAAGCCATTTTACTTTCACTGACAGTGCTGGTATGCTGAACAAGATCTGAATGATGAGTACATATTTCACACAGAATCTGAATCTGCACACTGCCTTTGAATCGCCCCCCCCTCTTGAAGTCGAGGGTTAGGGTTAGGGTTAGTTAAAGAACCTCCATTAATCTCACAATTTAAATGTAGTTAAAGAACCTCCATTAATCTCACAATTTAAATGTGAAAAGTCTCATTGACTGACCGTCACCTGTGTGTATGCGGAGAAGGAGAGGGGTGGAGGGAGCATAGCCGTGGAAACATCCTGCAGTCCGACATACTATCATACATTTAAATAACTTATTAGACGGATACATATAGAGAAAGGCGACGTTTAGAGAGCAAGCCCAAATAAGCAATTCCACTTTAGAAACAAGCCAAAAAACACAACCTGCAACTACCAATATTTGTAAGCGACTTTCCAAGAAGCAAGCCCAAAGTCGTGGCTAATAAGCGGACCTCACAACTCTGCTTGCATGCTTGTGAATACCCGCCCTACTCTGCCTCTGATTGGTTTGTGATTAAATTTTACTCTCCTTAAGCCAATCATCATCACTTATGCGGTTGTCTCTCCCTCCCTTCCCCCTCACCTGCCCTCACCAAGGAAAAAAAACTTTGGAGCTCCGCTGAGAAGGAGCTTGCTTGGTAGTGTTGTGTCGTTCGCGAATGAATCGTTCAAAAGAACGAAACTGTTGAGTGAACGTACTGAACCATTTAATCCTCTCTCTTTCTACAAAAACAAATCACTTCAGGAACTGATTTGTTCATTTCTCAGTTCAGTTGAGCTCAGCAGCAAGCGTGCAGACTGGGAGTGGAACTGCCGATTCGGTCCATGCGAACGATGAATCACTTGCGAGTCTCGAGGCAGCCAGGGTACAGGGAGGGACTGCCTACCGAGTGAATCGTCACTCGACGTAACCCCGATCCCTGACTGATTCAAATCATTTCTTCTCAGCGATACACTTTCATAGGGACCATTTTCTCCAAGCTAACGGCTAATGTAGCCAGGAGTCAAGCCACATGAACACAATCACACACCTCCCCATTGTTTTAACAGACTTAGTTTCCAGATAAACAAACTTAAAACGTTAGGCTGGCCAGTAATGAGACTCACCAGTGCAGGGCAGAGGCAGCAGCAGCTCAGCCGTGTATCAGTTCAGTGAGTCGGACTACCCAGTACACAGTCAGGGCTCCTCCCGCCAAGCACTGAAAGATTCGGTGAACAAATCTTTTGAATGGATCTTTTTAATGAAGTGATTCTAGCCGCTTCAGTGAACTCAAGTAAAGCCGAGTAACGGCGCATTTTATTGTGAGTAGTGGTAACAGCGACAGTAACTTTTTTGATTACTCGTTACTGAAAGAAGTAGCGCCGTTAATAACACCATTATTCCCATCACTGACTGCAACACAATATAAAACTATACATCCATCAGTAAACAAGACCTCTTACCTCTGAATGTTCCCTGTTTACTTGCATAAGCCATGACAATTAAATTATATAATGAAATGAAATAACATGAAATGAATAAGCAAATGAATAAACAATATATAGAGGGCTGGCTTCCTTTGCTTCTGTAGATGAACTTCTTATCACATCATCAGGCAAGCGCAGCCGGCTGGTTCCCACAGGAACGATGCTCTGCGATTTTTCCTCCAAGTGAGCATTAGAATATATGCAGTTCACATAATCAGGCCGAAATTAATATATATATGTATATATATGTATATATATTTAACCGTTTGAAGACCCACTCATTACTAAAAGTCTGTGTCATCCAAGAGAGACAAAAAACAACAACTAAAGTAATGGTCAGAAATAGGGCTTAAAGGTCTCTGCACGGCCATGGCTATTTGCGTATCATACAGACGTAAAAAGGGGCCTTGTGCATAGGTATTAGACAACCTGGGACTGAGACCAGCCGAGTAGTATTAATAAAGTATGTAGAAGTTCTAGGGGATAATTTTACCTCTCAACCTTATGGCTGTACCAGCTATTAACAGGCCACAATTTAAACTGAATGCCTTTGGTTCCCAGCAACAGGAAGCAGAAGAAAGCAAGAGAAAACCTTACAGTATCCCTTGACCTCTTCTTGTGTTGCCATCCATGCACTGACACTCAACAACCTCACCACAGGTGACACCCTTTTATTATGACAGCAGGTTCATATATAATTTGTGCAATTAATTATCATCTTTATGTGGTTGATTTATCAAGTGTTAATTATCAGTTGTTCCATGTGGAGGTGCTGATGACATTCCTATATTTAAACACCTGGGAGGTTAGGTTTGGCAGGCATAATACAGCACGCCCCCCCCCCCNACACACAAATGAAGGTGGCTGGTGGTTTTCCGGGCTTCATGCATGAACACAAAGCATTTACATCAGGTCACCGCCAGCACTGGCCAACAGCCGAGCACATACTGGGACAAAGGGGGAGGGAAGCATATCTATTTGACTAAACACTCACCTTCCACCAACGCTGAGGTGCAGACATGCAGACATGATCCATCCTGTATTCAAGCAGAAGGAAAATACAAACATCCTTGGTGCCAGACTCAAACATCACCAAGAGCAAACCATAAAGATATATTTAGCACTCTGCCCATCATCAGCATTGCTACAGGGACAGCTTTACTGTTTAGGCTATATAGGTACACATTCATCCATTTTCATCCAGTCATCTGGGGCCAGGTCGCGGGGTCAGCAGACTAAACAAGGTATTCCAGGTGTCCCTTTACCCAGCAACATTTTCCAGCTCCTCCTGGGGGATCCTGGGGTGTTGCCAGGCCAGATAAGACATATTATACGTCCACCGTGTTCTTGGTGTGCCCCGAGGCCTCCAACCAGTTTAACCTGCTTGGAAAACAGAAGGTGCCCATGATGCATTTTGATCAGATGCCCAAACCACCTTAACTAGCCCCTTTAGATGTGAAAGAGCAGCGGCTCTACCACAAGCTCACTCCAAATGTCTGAGCTCACTCTATCTCTAGGGCTGAGCCCTGCCACCTTGCAGAGGAAGCTGATTTTGCTTGCTTGTGTCTGTGTTCTCATTCCTTCGGTCACTGTGCAAAGTTCACGACCATAGGTGAGCTTTGGAATGTAGATGGACCAGGAAATCGAGAGCTTTGCATTCTGGCTCAGCTCCCTCTTTACCACAGCAGTCCAGTGCAATGCTCGCATCGCTTCTGATGTTGCACCTGTCAGCCAGTTTACCCTCACTCACGAACAAGACCTCCTTTGCTATATATATTTATCACATAAAGGACAGTTTTCCAGTCACTGTGAGTCCTAATTGTAAAATCTATTGTGTAATGTCGTCTGTGGTTCTGAAGGAGCTTTGTCAAGTCTGAGAAGTGTGTTATCAGGGTTATATCAGCTCAACTCAGGTGTCTAATGAAAACAAAATGTATTATTACATTGACCTCTGCTGCTTCACTTGAAATCATAATTTTTTAGAAAAATGGAACTCCCCTGACTTTATAGAAGGGCAAAACTAAATTGCATAAGTATCCCTTTAATTGAACATTAAATTATATGTTCTAAAAAGTACCAAAGATTCTAAAAAATATTGAAGTGAGTTGTTATTACTGATGTCAAGAGTTCTTGTTCTGTCATAGCACAAGTTCACATTTTAAAGATTAATGTGCAAAGACATTTTCTTTGACATTTCAATGTAATTGTTTTTTAATGCATCTTTCTACACAATGCATAAATGAAACATGAACACTAAATCAGTAAAACAACCATTTATTATTAAACAAATTGTGAAAAAAAAAATAGTTAGGTGAAGTTTTCATATGACTGCATTAATTCAGTACTTTTTAAGTCTGAATTATATTGTCTCACACTGTAAGGCTACAGCATGGTAATGCATTTAGAAAATAAAACATGAAAAGCTTAAAAAGAAAAAAAAAAAGAACACATACACAGACATGCACTCTGGTGAACTCTATTAGTGTGTTCTAAAATTAAATATTCACCAGAAGCTGCAGCAGAGCTTCTGGGAAACAATGGCTGCCCCAGCAACAGATTACACATCAACAGGTCACCTTCCTCCGAAAAGATAAAAAATGAACAAAAAAATAAAATCATCTGAGCAATTTCTGCCGACCTGCACCACTGACTGTGTGTTTGTTTCTCTCTGTGTGTTTTCAGCTGGGAGGCAGGCCAATCCATACATAAAGTGTTCTTTTCCTCCACACTCACCACACAGGTCAAATGGATCTAATAAATCATAACTAAAAGGAATGAATTGGGTGTTTTTTTCACAGGGCCCTTTGTCTGGTTTATTTAGGTGTATGAAGTGGAGATAAGGAAGCCATCAGTCTCCCTATCCCTGCTGCACAGCTCAATTTGTTGGCAATGAAAAAGAAAAGGGGACGTAGAGAGAAAGAGGAGAGCAGAGCAGTGGATGGAGAGGTGTTTTTGTCTGTCTCTGCCTTTCGTTTGACTTTCTTTGTCTCCCTGAAGCTCCTCTTCTATCTTTTTCTTCCATGTCCTTTCCCCTCTGATTTTCCTCTTTTGCCAGCCTGTCTCTACAGCTTTTCATCTTCATCCTGTTTCTTCTCTTACCTTCCCTTTTAGTGAGCAGTACCTGCTTTGACCCTGAAGAGTGGGGCTTTAACCAAAGAGATCCAAGAAAAGTACATTTACCCTGGGTGGCGTGAATTGAGACGAAGATTTGTCTATGCAAGTTGTTTAAAAATGTTTCAACTTGTAGAAGGGTTGTGTTCGTCCCAAGGCTACATGATTTTGCCTCATGAACTAACACGACAAAAAACAATAGGACAGACACTGACGGCAAATAACAGAAAGTACTGGGGTTCTTGGTGTTCTGAGACCAGTTAGCGGGAGCTGTCACACAGGTGCCATGCCTTTGTTCCAATGGCTCAGTCCTGCCCCTAGAATGCAGATTGGATCATAGCATAGCGTAGCACCAGCCAGCTCTGACCAGGGTCTGACAGCTATACAGTTGAGCTCCATAGACTCTCATGGAATCATTTCAGATTTTCTTTATTTTCAGGCTGGTTTTATGGATTTCGAGCAAAGCCACCTGGAACATGTGAAATAATGATCCTCGTAACCCGAAGAGGTAACTTCCCCATTCCAAAACCAAAGTCAAACCCTGAAAAGTGTAGGGTAGGCTAACTAGCTATATACTATAGGTATAGCCTATTGAATGTACTTCTTTTGCTTTTAAATGATTATAACACTGTATAAAGACGCGAAGGGAAGCAGGGAAACGTTGCCAATTTTTAACCAGCTTTGTGTCATTGTGGTGTGTGCAGATAAACAGTATTTGGCTGGTGGCATGGAGGGAATCCAGACATAATTTCTCTTGCACACACTGTAATGACACAGAGCTGATAAAAAAATCGGTTAAGTTTCTCTTTACTTCCATTGTCTTCTGTTTTGATTACTAAGTGATGTAATGGTCCATGTTTATACTGTTAACTGTACGTTAGGCTTTACCTTCTATCTTAATCTTTTTAACCAACACATTCTCACTCCAGCCTCATCACATATCCATGTTTGGTCATGGACTTTCCATGTCAAGATATGATGTGCAAGGTACCGTGGTTGCATTGGATGTTGACATTTGAAATTCAGCCTGTTACATGCATTGTCTTTTTTCAAAATGCCCTTCCGTTTTCACAGGAAATGTACAGTTTGCATACAGTGTCTTTCACCCTCCCAGTTGAAAGTTGATGGTTTTTGGACCTATCCACCACCCCTCCTGCCCGCCCTACTCTGACTTTTGCCACCTTGTTGTCCCGCCATCTTTCCCCCTGACGTTGTTAAACAATAACAGCGACCAGCCACATATCATGCTGACGTGAAAGAACTTTTTTCATCAGTGTCTGACATCGGAAGTAATTGACCAAGCACTGGTTTTCGATGACTTAGGAGTGAGATAGGGTTCTTTCAACATGTTTCTGCTGCTGAGTGGGTTTTCTGGATTCTGGATATACCCCTCAAACACTTCTGTCTGCGTCTTCAATGCTTCTTCATCTTTCCAAAATTTAAAAAAAAAATTTGTGGGGGGAGTGCAGTTTGTGACAATGTTGGCTCCATGCTAGCTAACAGCCTAACAGACCATCTGTGGCTAACAACAAAGCGGGGTAGCAAAGGGTCAATATCGAAGCCCCAATAGTCCAAAAGATGTCCCACTGAGAAGCCATTTGTCCAACAGTGCAGTATTTGGAAAACAAGTATGAATTCCTCCGAAGGGCCGTTTTTCCAAAAACAGGCTACTCGCTGCACTAAACAGAAGCACATGACTAATTAGTTATTGGACCTTTGTGCTAAGGTGAAACGTTTACCCGCCCTAATCTGCCCCTGTTGGGTTCACCCTGATATTCTTGCCCTAACCTTAACCAGTCTCACTCCATATGCCTTAACCTAACCAACCCAACCAACAATTGCAACAAGTAACAGCCAATTGACAGCACAGTAGGGCTGGTCATGCCTTTGCCATAATAGGCCTATGATGTTATTTCACATAATACCTAGACACATGCTTCTGTTTGGAGAGAGTGTTTCCTATTCTCAGAAAAATGGCTTTTCAGACAAATGGGCTGTTGGTCCAGTGTTACATTTTTTGCACTACTGGGGCTTAATTATGAGTCTACGTCATCGTAACAATGGGCAGTTCCTGTCACTTAAACACAGCCAGTCTGTATTGTTAAACTATGTCATACACTAGCTGCATCTGCCTTACATCTACATTGTCTGTTTTTAGCAAATAAACACAACTAATCCAGCAGACAGATTCAAGCGAATGACACTGGGCAAAAACTCATATTGTGAACACACGTTTAGATGATACAAGTTGCATTTTGTTTAATCCAAGCTGCATCTTGTAGCCATGAATATAACACTTGTACTACACACAGATGGAACAGAACAACAACCAAACACATAAAAATTACTAAGGCTGAGGTGTTAAAGTTGCTCTACAATTATGTTAGCACTCAGCCACCACCTTTTTTAGCAGCTATTGATCCTGTCAGGTGTACACTCTTCTCTGTAACAAAGAGAGAGAAAGCTTCAGCATGAGCTGACTTTTTCCTGCCAGATAAGCTGCTCTTCATCAGCAGCACACAGCAGACACTCTTATCTAACTTATCACTACAATACTTGTTGTTTATAGCTTTACTTTCACTTTAACTGCATCTCTCCACGCTTAACTGAACTTGTTGGGATGACTGACAGCGACTCAAGAAAGCGCATCCAGGCAACTATCTGCCTGACATTATCACTCATTCCTTTCTGCTCAACAACACACAGAAAATGTCACCATATCATCCTTGTTGTGTGACATTTCTGACAGCTCCATTGCCTGATTGTGCTTGAAAACTACATGTGTACCATTTTCAAACTTGTCATTTGGAGAAAAATATAAGAATGGGATGACGCTTGGTTGGTTGCCACCCTTGTCAGATCTTGTCATTAACCCCAGTAATTATTATGTTTATTATCTATTATATACCAAAGACAAAGTTGTCAACAACTAGAAATTTACTAGAGAAAAAAAGCCTGTCCAATTTTGACAACACGTCCCACATGCAAAAAATCTTGCTGGTTCTCTGAATACTCACCAGGAAATTGCTCATGCCAGCTGGAATAGGGAAATATGGGATATCACTTATCACATTCACACACATTAAGTACTGCCGATTATATTCTGCCACCTACACAACAAATATCAGCTCTCACCTTTGTCAGTCTGTATTCCATCTCAACATTGTGACAGAAGCGTGTATATTACCAGTCGCCGCTGTAAGTGTTGTCAGCATTAGGGCTGTCAACGAATATTCTAAATTCAAATTTAACTTCGAATTTGAAAAAAAAATGGACCTTCAAATGTAAAAATTGATATTCGATTGTGGAGAAAAAAAAAACACCACCGCAGCTGTCCTCTTTGCGAGTGGGCGTTGGCATCAGACGCACATTTCTCCACGCTGGTCGACAAGCGGTTCTGCTCCCAGCTGTTGTCTCCGTCACCCGGCTTGACACATTCGCTCG
>NC_065509.1:6539878-6547973 GCF_006386435.1 Epinephelus moara | reverse complement strand
TTTGATTTCCATTGATAATTTTTGTGTGATTTTGTTGTCAGCACATTCAACTATGTAAAGAACACAGTATTTAATAAGAATTTTTCATTCATTCAGATCTGGGATGTGTTATTTTAGTGTTCCCTTTATTTTTTTGAGCAGTGTATAATAATTCACTGAAACTTTGCTAAATCCTAGAATACCGGACATCATTGAACCAGGTGACTTTTTTCTATATGGGTTAGGGTTATGTGTGACAGTGGGAATGTGAGCAGCTGTCCCATTCCTGCTTGCCCACCAGAAGCTAAAAAACACTTTTGGTCGCAACCGTAAGCAGTTCAGTGGTAACTGAAGAGCGGAGTTGCCGCCCGCTTTTGGGAGGGGCAACCATGTGGCCACCTTGCTGAGGTCAAGATATGTAATCAAATTGTTTCATATGCCCCCAGTGACACAACAGAGGGAGCCAATCAGAGTCTGGAGCATGTTCCAGGACACCACTATGGACGCCACAGATGACATCAATGAATTCACTGAGTCTAGTGGAATTATTTTGGAAAACAACAGAGGCAACTGTACCCAAAATCATTCCATAACCAGAAACAATGGGTTCCAAGAACCATGGACAATTATAAAGCCGCAGTCTACCATGTAAGAAAAGGCAAAACAGACTAAATTACAGTGCACAAGTTGAAGGACCTGATGGGATTGTAATTCACTGGAATTGTAACTAGTATGATGTCGTGTTACAGTTAAATAATTGATTGATTGACTTACTGAATAATGATTGATTGATTGACTGATTGATTGATTCTAAAATGTTTATGATCCTTCAGTTCCTGTTATATTTATATGAACTAAAATATATATATATATATATATATATATATATACATAATTTTATTTATTTATTTATTTATTTGATTAGGACAATGCACATTGATCAACATATCAGCAAAAAGCATCAATATTAATATACCGGAGTTAGCACAGTTGCTAAATTTCATCCGTTGTCCTAAGGCAGATATCATAAAAAACATACAGACAATACACCATGACAAATGGATAAAACATGTAGAAATTTTACACAAAAAATAAGTCCCGATTCACATAAAGGTTAAAAGCCCGTACACAAAATAGAAAAGACGAAGAGGTTACCCATGAGAGCAGGTCTGCCTTATTTTCAACCACTGTTTAAGGGTCTTTTTAAAGGTGGTGTAATTGTCACAGTTTCTAACATGAGCTGGCAGTGTGTTCCAAGACTGTGTTCCTCTGATGGACACCACCATTTGGCCAAATTTAGTCCTGCGCCGTTGTACATCACAGTCTCCTCTAGTCAGTGCTCTGGTGTTTACTCTGGAAGATTTTTTCTTTATGAAGTCCTGTCATCGTGGAGGGGCTAGTCCATTCAAAACCTTAAAGATGAGACAGACATCCAAAAACAACTGGTAGCTATCAAAGTCCAAGATTTTGTACTTATTAATAATTTCACAATAATGGTAATGTATAGGTTTTTTGTCAAGAGTTTTAAGTGTTCTCTTGAAGAGAGACTTGATTGGTTTTAGAGTACTCTCTGATGTATGTGACCATGTTGTATAACAGTAGGAAATGTGAGTAAATATCATTGCATGCATATAGATCTTCGCTGACTCCATAGTCAGGAAAGGTCTTATATGTTTGAAATTTGATAAGTTAAATTTAATTGTATTTGTGACTTTTTTAACATGTTGCTTAAAATTAAGATTAGAATCAAAGATTACCTAGAGGTACTTAAAGTGTTCAACCACATCAAGTCTCTCTCCACCCACCATGACTGATGGTTGCTGTCCCTCTGTTGGCTGTCGGGAGAAAAACATACAGCCTGTTTTTTTTTTTTATTCAAATGTAGACAACAGTTTTGGAGCCAATGGGACACTGGCACCATGGCTCCTGAGAGTATTGCAGCAGCTTCTTGGATTGAGTTGGCATGACAGTATAATACAGTGTCGTCGACATATAGTTGCATTTTTATATTTCTACAGACATTTGGTAAGTTATTGACATATAGGCTGAATAAAACAGGACCCAGTATTGAGCCCTGTGGTACTCCAGCAGAACAAGTGAGGTATGAAGACAGTGAATCACCAATTTGAACTGCCTGTTTTCTGTCCGACAGGTATGATTTCATCCAGCAGAGGGCGCTATATGAGAAGTTGAAATGAATTAATTTAGCAATAAGCACATCATGATTAATGGTGTCAAAAGCACACTTTAAATCAAGAAATACAGCAGCTACAAAGCCGCCCTGATCCAACAAGCTCTTTAAGTTTTCTAGGAAATAACAGGTAGCTGTCTTTGTTGAATGAAATTTCCTAAATCCAAACTGCATTGGATGAAGAGTGGCATGGCCATTATTTAAGTGTTCTGTCAGTTTTGTGGTAACCCATTTCTCTGCTACTTTGGAAATTATAGGTAAAATACTTATTGGTCGATTTTGTCTTGTCCCCAGCCTTAAAGACTGGGGTGACCCTAGCAATCTTCCATGTTGATGGTACCGTTCCCTGTTTTATGGATAGATTTAGAGCTTAGATCGGGCCCAAAAAATTCAGCCCGAACCGGCCCGAGCCTGTGCACGTTATGTCTGGGACCGGCCCGCATTTCTCCTGCGCTCTCTGCGCTGGTTTAACATCGACTCCACTTGTCTGTTCCCGTCAGTACTCGTTTTTTCACTTCAACATGTCATTTTAAACATGGGTAAGTCCATATTTTCATCGTTTTTTATAACGTAATAAGTTAATGACAATTTGTCATTGCATGTCCATGTATTGAGCGTGTTGGGTAAACACTGAATGAATAGGGCATATTTTTTGGAGGCACGGAAAGCCGCTGTCCCTCCCACTTATTTCTACCAACCCCCCTCTCTCTCTCTTTCTGTATGTGTGAATTGCAACCCCCAACCTGTAGCCATTTCTCTCTCTCTCATATCTGACTCTCCTTCTCTCTCTCTCTCTCTCTCTCTCTCTCATATCTGACCGGGCCCGGCCTGGGCCCGTCAGAGGGGTGGGGGGTCCCGGCCCGACCCGGCTTGGGCCCGCGGGCCGGGTCGGGCCAGGCTCGGGCTCGGGCAGAGAATCTAAGCTCTAGATAGATTTACAAGATGTGCAATTGGGTCAGCAATTGGGTCAGCAAGAGCCTCATGCCTATGACCGAATCACAGCCATTACGATATACAGTACAACGTCATGACCTCGAGTGTGATACTGCTTTTATACAACAGGTCAACAACAGCTTAAACAGCAATGCTGAGTAAGGAAATATTAACAAAAGGTGATGAAATAAATTATTTAAGTATGTTATGTAGCTCCACGAAAAAAAACAGTTCCCCCAGTCTGTTGCCAGGCAACGCAGCACACACGCCAGGAACTCACAAGCTAGCCTACTTTGTATTTACATTGATCTGCAACTGTGTAACTTCGTCCAGTTCGGCTGATGAAACGTTGGCAAACCTCGATGTTGGCACGGCCGGATTCAGCTTCCACTCTCCCTCATCCTCATCAGTACCTCATCAGATGACCATGTTCGCTTAATTTTTGCTCCTCTCCAGTTTGTCGAGGTCGGCTGATGTTACACAAACACTCCTCTCCAGTTTGTCGAGGTCGGCTGATGTTACACAAACACACCTGGAGGTCTGCACAGAAGTTTAAGTTTAAGTTTATTTACTTTATTAATCCCCCTGAGGGGAAATTCAATGTTTTCACTCTTGCTTGTCAATTACACACAGGTCCGAAAGACACACACATGCACAAACAGGACCTATACATGCACAAAGTGGAGAGATGTCAGAGTGAGGGGGCTGCCCTTGGTGAGGCGCCCCGAGCGGTTGGGGGGTTCGGTGCCTTGCTCAGGGGCACCTCGGCAGTGCCCAGGAGGTGAACTGGCACCTCTCCAGCCACCAGTCCACGCTCCATATTTTGGTCCGGACGGGGACTCGAACACGCGACCCTCCGGTTCCCAACCCAAGTCCCTATGGACTGAGCTACTGCCGCCCAGAAGAGTCCTGCCTTTCCTTTTCTTCGTCCTCTCCTGACGACCACTCATAAGTTAATTCAAATGTAATTTTGGGGAAAATATCCATCTTCTTGGTGTAACGCTATAGTGTCAGTTTGCGTCAGTGTAGCGAGTGTGACAGTTGGTTAATTAACGGTTGTATTTATATTTATAACACCTGTGAGCGGAGTGATTTTACTGTTACATGTCCCAGTGATGTTATACTCTCTATTAGCACTCACGGAATGCCTCTTGTCCAATCAAATTACTCGATCTGAACTAACTGTTGTATAAAGGAAAATGAAGTAAATAGGGCTGTCAAACGATTGATTTTTTTAATTGCGATTAATCGCAGAATTTCCATAGTTAATCGCGATTAATCGCGTTTTGAATTGCATGTTTAAAATTCTGTTATTTTTCATTTCAAGGCAGTTTTAAGCCCATAATGTAAAGCAATTCTTACCAGAGTGTCTTAACTGGGAATCAAATGAGCACAAAGAAAGAATTTCCTTTTTGACCTTTTGTATTTTCTTTCAAAAAAGTGCCATGTAGACCAACTTAATACAATACCTGAGTCTTCTACGATGTTGACTGGTCTGCAGTCAGTTGCCACCCATTTAGCGATCACTTTAGTTAACTTCTTCGACGTACTTTCATCCACGGGTCTGCGGCGACTCCCACACTCCAAAATGATCCACGGGTCTGCGGCGACTCCCACACTCCAAAATGGTACTTTGGCGGAGCTGAGTCTCGCTTGGCTGGGGTGCGCCGGCTGCACCTGGGTGTTTAGCGTGGAGGTGGTAGCTCAAACTCGACGTACTCCGGTGGTAGTTAAACTCCATTTGACACAAGTTGCATTTTACTTTTGACTTGTCAACTGAACCGTTTTTTAAGTTTTTTAAAGTTAAACATGCCGTTCAAAAGTCCAGTAGCACTCTTTCTTTCCATCACCGTGGTAAGTTTACTGCAGGAAGCCGCTTCGAAGCATGACGCTACAGCTAGAGGAGCCGAATACGGGTGAGTAGAAGGGACAAAAAGGCTTGCGAAATTAAAATGTGATTAAAAAAAATAAACACGTTATGGATTGCATTAATCTAATCGCGATTAACGCGTTAACGCTGACAGCCCTAATCTTAAACTGATATTGCACCAAATTCTCTTATCGGTTCTTTTTCATTTCTAAATAATTGCTTTTTAGAAAAAATATTAATTTAAAAAATAATAAATTCAGAACAGGACAACTGAATATTTTGAATATCACTAAATGTTGTTTCCAGAGCAGCAACAGTAATTTTTACAACAGAAAAGTCACTATATAGGCTAAATAATATTCCTGACATCACAATACTGAGTGAAGTTTAGTTTTTATCAGTCACTAGCCCTTTTTAAACAGGAATTGTGCAAATTTGCAGGAAAGTCCAATCAGTCTTCTTTCAGCATTGGCAGTATAAAAACAAAATCGGGGAGTGCGGCAAAATGCCGCCTACCTACGTTTGTTTACAGAATGCGCCTTTTTCGGGGCAATGAGCAAGTAACAAAACATGTAGCTCAGCGTGTGATGTAAACAGTGATGTGGGAGGGAAGCCGCGACTAGTCAGTCCATCGGTGATTCTCTCATAAGTCGGCCCGTTCTTCACCGTTCCTGTCATCTGACAGTTAATGGCCTCTTCGTTTGCGAGGGCAAGGAGGGCATGCAATTCGTTGTCTCCCCAGTTGCTCATCTTTACTGTAGTGTCTGTCAGGTTTGTGTTTCCCTCTTGCTACTAGCTGCTCGCTAATTCCTGCTATCAGCTGTTTCCTGTTTATCCACCGTCAGTGGGTTGCACGTGTGGCGTCATCAACAACTCCTCCCACAAGTCATCAACAGCCCCTCCCGTTGCGGAATGCCGCCTGCGGAATGCCGCCTCAACTGTCATTTTAGCTTATTAGTAACAATTCGCTATCATCTGAACTAGCGTGCTGTCTAATTCAGCATGTAAGACATAATGTTAGTGACAGTGGATGAGAGACTGTGGACGGAGCATATTGAATACACGTTTACATGTACATGCTTGCTGAACACATGTATTGATAGATTATTGGCTTCTTACTCGCTAAGGTTTAATTGCACTTACAGTAACGAGTCATTTTTGAGTTATCTTCTCTTTGTTTCCACCGCGGCCGCTCGGCTGTTTACAGATTACAGTGTCGTGTAGGTGTTTGTGTGGATGTGTGTGTGAGTGGAGCAGTTAAGCCCTGGCACAGGACAGTGCAGATGAGAGGCTGCAGGATGGTAATGAATTCAACCAAAATGTGTAAAAGTACTGACAAAAGAACCAATAGTGTCAGAGCTTATCAATACTACGCTCTTAGCCCCAATGTCCTTTCATCACACAAATACCTCCTGTGTAGTAACGATATAGTGAACGGCCTCCATGTAACAGAGCTCCAAGTAAAAAAACACATTTTACATTTTACATACAACGTATGATAAAAGCTGATTCACAATCAAACTGCAAGTACAGCCACACATTTTGAAAAATAAATGCAGGTCCGACAGTTAGGCTAGCTGCTCAGATTGGGCATCACACATGGAAATGTGGAAACTTTTGTCAATATGGACATGCTGCACAGTGTTAGCTCTGTTAGATTCTGCACAATTTAATTGTTATATTCATCTTCCTGAGACCACTCAGCTAGCAGTTTAACTTACTGTACGCTGAGTAGCAAAAGCATTTTAAAACTATAGCTTTGGTTAGCCAGTTAGCCGAGGCCTACAGCTAAGCACTGGGTGTACAGCCTAACGTTAGCTCCTACAGCCATCTACTCCACACTTCAACACTTGGTAGCAGCTTCCTAGTTTGTTTTTACACAACAAATGACAACTCATAAAGCATACTTACAGGCTGTGATCCCGAATCTCCAGATTTGTCCAACGAAGGGAACTGCTCCGTCTTCCAGGAGTAACTGCTGTGAAAATCCAGTGGTAATCTGTTGCCAGTGTGTGAAGCAGTCCTCAGGATAATGGTGGCTATAGAGGGAACACAATTAAATGTTCTGGTTGTATTGCTGAGGAATTGTATCAAAAATAAATTCCAACCACTTCCTCTTTGTTTCTTCATCCTTTGGCAGTCCAAAGAAGGGTAAGTTTTGGTCACAATGAAGAAAGCAGTGTCTCCCCGACATGGCGTCTCCTCAATAGCTCCTCAATGGTTCAAACTCTGCAGACTCTCCCCTCCGCCTCTGCTCGGAGCAGGTGTGTTTGGGGGTGCGGCTCAGTAGCCGGCAGGCGGGCACTGTGTGCCATGCTAATTGCACATTGTTATGAAATAACATTCCCAGAAGTAAAGGCGGGAAATTCAAATTAACTGTTTGAGGCAGCTCAGGAGCTGTGTGTCTGAGGAGACAGAGCTCCCTTTAGCCTGGACTTCTGGGATATGCCGGTATTATTCAGGTTTTCGGAGCGCTGTTTAGGCATGTATAAGGTAAATTTGGAATTTGCATCTCAATTGACCTATGGCTAAGTCACGCCCCCCTACACTCACTCGGACAAACTATCAACATTCAGTGACCGGGCGCTATGGCAGGTGTCACAGTACACAGCATTTCGCAGGAGGGATGTTTTTTGAGGACATAGCGATCAGATGTCATTAAGAAATAACCAAAAGGGCCTAAACTACGCATTGGAGGGATATATTCATCATTTTATTGTTGAGAAGGTCGATGAAAAGCTTAAATTACAAGCCAAAATTTACAGGTCACAGTGTACGCTTGTGAACCCCATCTCGTTGCCGTCGCCATCAAAGACAACAAGTTGGGCTTGCTGTTTACGTGAACAACAGGTGGTGCAATCCTGGTCACATCACAGTCAAAGACCGCATCTGCAGCCCGGATATTGAACTGTTAGCTGTGGGCCTCCGTCCTTACTATTTACCCCGTGAATTCTCACATGCTATCATAGTGGCTGCGTATATTCCCCCGTCCGCTATCCCGACGTCAGCATGTGACGTCATCCACTCCACAATAGCCGGACTACAAACTGCACAACCGAGTGCTCTCATTATAATCTCGGGTGACTTCAACCATGTCTCTATTAAAAAGACACTCCCGAAAT
>NC_065509.1:6532841-6537007 GCF_006386435.1 Epinephelus moara | reverse complement strand
GTTACCACACAACTTTATCCAAAGGAGACACTTTTCTCGGTTGAGATGTGGTTTAGGAAAGGGTAAAATACACCCTGTCGCCCAGCCGCTCAGGATACCTTGTGTCGGAGTTGCATGTACCCCATGCACACCGTTTGACCATTTTTAAACTTCAAATCTCAGAAAAAGCTCATAAAACCGAACACTTTCTGTAATGCATTTTAATGAACGTCCAGGCAGAGAATGTCCGAGTGTATGGGAATGGCTATACGCACTGTAATGAACCAATCACAGTGCGTATAGCCATTCCCATACGCACTGTGATGAGCCAATCACAGTGCGTATGGGAATGGCTATACGCACTGTGATTGGCTCATCACGATTGAGGGCGGGACTTAGCCATAGGTCAATTGAGGTTTTTAACCGCAATTTGTGACAAACAGCCTCTTGTCTGTGCCAGTCGGCTCCATGCGTTGTCATGGAGGTGTTGTACTCAAACCAACTCACCAACAGTTTGCAAGGCTGAAACGAAAGAGGGAAGCTGGGTTCACAGGGTCCAACAAGTCCACCACCAGTAGGAAAAACTACTATTCTGATGCAATGAAGCAAAATGACATGCAAATTCAGTTGTTCTACTTTTCTATGTTTTGACATAATAAAATACATGTTAGGGCACATTAATCAGGGTATCCATGGCTGCATGTAAACTGGAATATTAATGACATTTATTTTCCCGCTTACACCAAAAAGGTTCTATGTTTCCCGGGTTCTATGTTGCCCGCTCAACCAAGCGGGAAACATAGAACCCTTTTTGTGTAAGCGGGGAACATAGAAGCTTTTTTGCAGGGTTAAGTGGGGAACATAGAACCCGGGAAACATAGAACCCTGGAAACATAGGGATGACCCCCTTTGCACCTCCTAGATTTACTTTGTATTCCAACTGTTCAAATAAATTTCAAATTTTTCTTACAAACTGCAGATTGTGGGTGCACAACAGAAGGTGTAAGATAGGAGCAAACCACCCTTTGCTAACTGAAAACTTACTCTATACATAAATTGGGATGTTTTAAGATGAAAAGCCCTTGTTGTCAGAAGCGTAATAATAGCTGATTGCTGTGGACACTGTAGGTATATCACAAGCAGCTGGCACAAATCTTTTCATATCCTTCACTGATGGATCTCTAGCATCAAAACATAAAATTACACCCTTTGTGTTGTATCTTGTATCCTGAGAGTTGCTGAATGAGACAGTTTTATGTGTGAAATGGCATTGTTGGCATTGACCAGAGTGGTCATTTCCAGAGGGCACAGAGCTCAGGAAATGTGAGGGTGATGGAGAGAGAAGGTATGCTCTCACCTAGCTCTCACCCTTTTACCTAGGTTAGGAGGTCTTTTGTACACAACATATTCTTTGAAGTGAGTACCGAATCCCACAAACCACTCTGTGTTCTGTTTCTTGAGGTTTAGTAGTAGTAGCATGGTATTCAGTTTGTGAAGGGTTGGAGAAATGTGACAAGATACTTTTAATTCAAGTCTCTTTATATCCTCTTTGTCTGAAGTGATTTGCAGACTCTTTTGTTTGGGTGTAGTGGTCCTCATTAAAGCTGCAGATCTGTCTGATTTGGTTGAACAGGGAGACTGGATGGTTTTTTATTGAGAGATATTGGATGATATCATCCACCATGGAGGTGAGAATTTCTCGTCAGTTTGTAGGCTGTTCTTTTCTTTAATTTCAAGTATATCTAGAGAGTTCATTTTGTTTGATGACAGACAGATGACGTAGTGAACTGCAGGTGTTTGTTTTTTAGGCTGGCTGCTCTCATGCATTGTTTGTACATTTTTCTATGAAAAGTAACACACCAAAATTTGTACATATCCTACATAATCATGAGCCAGAAATGTGTGTATAACCCACATATTTTGGACCAATGTGCTGACGGAGATAAAGAAGGAAGTGACCCCATGAGGTCAAAGCTGTGGTGGTGGATGGGTCACAAAACACAGGACATTTCCCAGGGGCTTTCTCCAGGAGACCGGTGTTGGAAACCGTGTGAACTTTGAGTCATTTTAAGGTATGTCATCAACATGTTTTTTTTTTTTTGTTTGTTTTTCTTAAACCTACCCACAGTAACTTGAATTGCCTAAACCTAAAGAAGCCCATCCATGTTTCTTTTCCTAAACCTAACCACAATAATACAAACTGTTGTTTCTGCATTTTTGGCAGGATATCATGCAGACCATTGAATGAGGATAATGAAGTTATATTCCTGCAACAGTCTCTGTTCCCATCCAAGTAAAGAAAACAGTCTAAATACCTTTACCAGTTCCAGTTCTTTTCAACACTTTCTCATCCCTACTTGTCAAATATTACCGCTTTGTCCGTGGACTTTCACTTCCATATGTGACATGCTAGGTGACCTCCTGCATCTGTTGTTGACGTTCCAGAGTGGCGTGTCAGTTTTCACTTGTTACATGCATTGTGTCTTTTCAATATAGATCAGCAAATAGCAAGTTCCAGGATGGAAGTCTGAAGTTTGTTTGACCAATCCACCTGCCCAATAGGAACATTCCAGGTCTTTATATTACATTGCTGCCGTTACAAACTTACACCACATAGTGGCGTATGTGATCGCTGCAAAAGGTGCCTTTTTGCGTCAGTGTCTGATACTGACATCACTGACAAAGGTTCAGAATGAGAACAGTTTGTTTTTTACAGTACCTATTAGCCACCGTCAGCCTTCAGCCTGTAAACTACACGTCATTATGGTGATTAGGTACAATGTATGTGCCAGTGTTCTCTTACGAATGTCCCGTTTTGTGAAGTGTGATGATGCTAACATTTCATCAATTGTCCACATTTTCAGCTCTGAAGGATACTGCTGCAAAGCTGCCACAGATCTATACATCTCTCTATAGTGTGCTTATTCTAGATAACCTCTGTTTAGTTTGGATGAACAGCTGGTCAGCTGGCTGCTTCTTGACACCGTCTGGGACATTTTCAGTCAGCAGGTGGTTGATGCACCACAAAACACTGCTTGACTAACCCCTGAAAACAGCAAGTGAGCTTAGAAATGGAGTAAGATGTGTTTCAAACTCTCCCAGTGTCATTATCTTTACTTCCTTCATGGGGACAATTGTGCTTTACAGTGAACAAAAAACAAGTTTTAATCACCAAAATATTTTGAAGTAGACTATTGTACACTACTTTGAGGAGAGAGATAGCTGCATTTGCACCATGTATTCTGTCATGAGACATCCATACAAAACACATGAGTTTAAGAGTAATTTGCATTGACAAATCAATTTTTAAGGAAACATACTGTAATTGCAGCTTAATGATCGTCATGAGCTTTGGGAAGCTACTGCAAGAGTGAGATTGTAAATACAAGGAGTCAAAATAGGTTTCCTCTGCAGGCTATGGAAAATAAACAAAGTGCTTAAACATGCTCACTTTCTAGAACACTTATAGTGGACAATTTTTCTGCAGAAGGTACTTCACAGAACTGTAGTGCAGCCAGAGCAGGACCGACCACATCTAGTGTTATACTACACAAGTCTTACAGCGGATGTCTGGTAGATGGTGGGCACATGGACCACATTTTCATTTTGACAACAGAGACTGGGATTCTTATGTTCACATAGCAAGCACAGGGAATCAGGAAGCCTGTCGCCAACCTGCTCCTGGGAGCCTCAGGGTGAACCACAAACCAATCAATAAATGTATTTGTCAAATGAAATCATAAAAGGTACAACTTCACTTAAATGTGATACCATTGGCTCCTTCAGCTTTTACAAATCCACCACAGACTTCATTGATGTCATCAGTGACGTTGATGGTGGTGTCTTGGAACATGCTTCAGACTGCATTGTGTAGTGCAGACTGCAGGGCAGCCTCTGATCAGCTTGACCATTTCCTGACCTCTTGCGTCACTAGTGGCATGTGTTATAGTTTGTTTACATATTTTGACCTCAGCAAGATAGCCATATGGTTGCTTTCCTCGAATGAGGGTAGCAAACTGCTCTGCAGCCATGGACGTCGGAACTATTTTCTGAGAGGGGGGGCAGGATTTTTGTTGGGAGGGGCGGGGGAAGCACGCACACTTATCAATGATTAAAGATTTGATTTGAAGTTATTTTATAATAACATGCAGTTATAAGAGAACTAGAATGGATGAACACGGCATCTT
>NC_065509.1:6526867-6532708 GCF_006386435.1 Epinephelus moara | reverse complement strand
TTGAACAGGTGACAGTCTGCGGTCGTTCTCAAAACGCACTTCTGTCACGCACTTCAAAAGCAACTTTCAATAATTTATTTTACGAAACGGGGGAAACAAACGTGGACAAAAAGGGTTCCATAATTCATATTAAATTCAAAAGATAACGAAAAAACAGCTACAAGTGAGAGGGAATAATGATAAAGTGGTCAGACTTGGTCAAATCCACAGCCTTAACCCATCCGACACTGTTAGACAGACTCACCAGCAGACATCACTACGTGAGGGTATACAGTATTCAGTACTTTGCCAAACAAAGTCTAATTAATACCAGCGCTAATAACCACACCCAGTTAAGTGAAAAAAATAACTTTGCCATGTGGCTAATTGCAATCAGGGGCAAATCAGGGGCAAACTGCACTCAGCTGCCAAACTTTGTGGGCGTGTTTGCGCTGGTAGATCACCACGTGATTCCCGAGCGCGGCACCGCTGCTGCTCACCGCTCCCTCAGGGGATGGGTCAAATGCGGAGAACAAATTTCACACACTCAGGTGTGTGACAATCAGTGGACCTTTACCTTTACCTTTATCATTAGCGCAATATCCTTTGTGAATAGGACGTTAAGACGGAGCAAACTGCGGGTGCAAGTGAAGTGCAATTCAAGGTGCTATCAGCAGCCGCAGTTCATTCTTTGTGAATTCGGCCCTCAGAGCTTTCATGCATTTCCAAAAGTGGACCTTCTTTCAGTTGACCTACTGATGAAGATTTTAAGCAGGGTCGAGACATCGCTTTCATTCATAAGGTCACTGTGAGCGTTCATAATGGCCAAATGTGTCTCTCCTGCGTCATGGTGTTGCGCAGCCAGGTTTTCAGTCTGCGCAAGGCTGAGAAAGAGCGCTCGGATGCCGCGACAGATATGGGCAGGGCCAGACAGAGCTTAATGAGCTTCTCCACCTCCAACAGCATGGAGCGGGTTTGGGGCTGCACCCTCCGCACCCCTGGTTCCGACGTCTATGTCTGCAGCCACCTCTGAACTGCATGTACCACCTCTGAACTGCAGTGATCCAGAGTATTAATTCCTCTTTGTGGGACAGGGCAAACAGGGACAGGTCAGCACTTCAATATTCCTTCTGTCACACCAGCCCTTATTCACCATAAAGCACAACCCTCCTACTTTTCTTTTGCCAGCATCCTCTGTTCAGACCAGCATAATAGAAAAACAGTCACCTGGTTAAATGGTGCTGTCCAGTATTGCAGGATTTAGCCAGGTTTAAACAAAGGATATTACAGTTTTTAATAGTCCGTTGGTAACTGAAGCAGGCATGGAGGTTGTCAACTTTAGTATCCAACACTTGTTCAATGGGTAGCAGGAGAGGATGCAGACATGATTTTGCTTGTTCATGTGGTCAGGATTGTAGCTAGTTGATACCCATCTTCTCCACTTTTTCCCTTAATGTTTACTGATGTTTATATTTGAAAACCTCAACCGGCCAAGTAGCAGAGTTGGCAGGAGGAGAGTGATGAGTTAATTTCCTCATCCTGATGAGTGAGTGCCTTATGGTATCACCTTCCAACTGTAATCACAAAAATCACCATCAATACCTGTAGAATAAATATAAGAGCAAAAATTGCATGAATTATGAACAAATTTAGCACTACTGAGAGCTGACTGGAAAGGTCTGCACCTTCAAATTCAAGTGACTATCCCTGCCAAAGCTGCTGCCCCTGAATCTTAAGTGAAACCTCTGGGCTGGCCCACCTTCAGGCCCTCATCTGCTTTGATGGGAGCATCACCAGCAGCTGGGGCTTCTTCATTGCATAGCCCTTATGCATACCCATTCGGCAACTTAACAGCAGTCACGCTAGCAGACAACACCGCACAATATGACTTTCTCTCCTGGGCAAACAAAGGTTCCAACCCTCTCTAGAGGGTGTCTCCATTCAATCTGTTGATAATTCTAAATATTTGGAAAATTAGTTGGACCAAAGCCCTAAATCATAAATACCATACTGACTATCTTGCAAAGAAACTGAAATTGACACTGGACTTTCTGCATAGGTTTAAGTCTTGTTTTTCCATGGCATCAAGGAAAAGCTTAGTTGCTAGCCCAATTTCTGTCTCAGATTGATTTTGGCAATAGGATTTACAGGTTTGCCTCACTGTCCACCTTGTCCAAGCTTTACCCCATGTATCACTCAGCCCTGAGTGATACAATCTAGCATCAGGACCCATCATTGTAACTAATTTAGCATGGTAGGATGGTGTTGTAACCATGTGAAGGTTACAACACTGGTACATTAACTTACCTAAGCCAGAAGTTTTTATGTTTGCAAAGCAGTCATCATCTCAGGTCAGACAAATGGCTTCAGTTTGAGTGCCTTTTAATATCACAGAGGCTGGCAAAACAAGTCTGTTCTACTGCAGTCCCTGGTCCTGGAATGATTTGCAGGACAAGCTCAAACTCGAAACCCTTATCTCTATAAGGATTTTAAACTTAGAATAAAGGAAGTAGTCACAGCTAGCTGCAGCTGCTTCAATTAACAAACATATTCTAGATTAAATAGTGCTGCCTTTTAATGCACTCTATTATGTATTGTATGTATGTCGCCGTTGTGATTTGATGTTTTTGTCCCATTTGTTTTTATGCTGCTATATGACCTTGTCTTGGCAAGGTTTCACCTGCAAAAGAGATTTTAATCTCAAGGCGACTTCCTAGTTTAAGAAAGCATAATACATATATTTCGTGAATTCAAAGGTGATGTTGAATAAAATTAATCAACGCCCTTAGAGAAGCAATGCCCATAGCATCTCACTGTTTTTCAGAACTCTTCATAACATAGCCATCTACTACACATCACTACCATCATTAAATTTGATCTTACCAATTAAAATCCTTTGTTCTATTGTCCGATTACTTTCTTCTCCATATACTCATTGTTAATGCTTTATTCATTTATTTATTATCAGGCAGTTGGTTTTGAGGCAAAGGATGGAGGTACTCTAATTATTGTTTATGAGTGATTAATTTGGTTGATTCATTTTTCCTTCTTGGTTTAGTTTCTAATGTAGTCATACTACTACATTTACATAGCCTTCTGAAAAGTTAAGACATCCTGTCTTGATTTTCAATTTTACTTCTATTTACTAGTAAACCTAACAAAAATGAAAACAATTCCAAACATGTTTATTTGGTTTATTGTAAAAAGAGTTTTATTTAGCTAATAGGAGACAGCTGAGCACTGATCATTCCTTTCATTCTTTCCAATATTATCATTCATAAAAAAAGACAGTGGACATAACTTAGATGTTACTTTGCCTGGAACCAACTGGCCAAATGGACTAAAATAATCTGTTTTGACTTTAATATCTCCTGTTCATCTTTCGCTTGAAAGAGGAAAGAAAGCGGTGGGTGAATATGTTCTTTTTCTTAATGTCTCAGTGTTTCTTCTTCCTGCAGCAATCATTGGTGGCTGACTACACACAAACACACACACACACACACACACACACACACACACACACACACACACACACACACACACACAAAGGTTTTATTATTGCACACACATCTCACAGAAACTTTGTGAAGCAGGAAATGATATTTCTCACCAGCAGTGTGATTTAGGTGGGGTTGATTCTGTGCATGTCCTTCAAGGTTTAAGCTAATCACAAGGCTGCTGCTTTTCTCTCTGTCTCTGTCTTCTTTGCCAGATGGGAAACAATGATCTAGTGAGCATACAAGCCTCTATATTGGAATCACTAGGAGATTGAAATAGAGGCTTCTCTGTATTATAAATATCAGCATTGGTTGTTTCAAATGGCTTAAAATACTTTGCAATGTGCACATGACACTACTTCCTTCTGTCTCATAAATGAATAAAGCCTTGTCTTCCTCAACCAGGGCTATGATGTTTCCTTAAGCTCAGCCTTGACCTTTTACATGTTCACTATTGGGCTCGCATAAACCCAAAGCACCCAAATAATACATTGTTGTCAAAAAATGCACCCCTTATTTTCAGTCAAAATTCAACACCACACAATTTTTGCTTAGTGGCCACATTTGGAATCAGAGCTCATGTGTCACCCAATGGCCAAAAGACTTTTGACCATACACTGTCATTTCTACGCTGCTGTGAAAAATGGTTAAAGGCCTGCATTTATGTTGGTGCTTTACAACACAAGTCAGCATTCATTCATACATATTTTGGCAGAGGCTACCATACAAGGTGCCACTTGTTGATCAGGAGTGATAACAATCAGACGTAATTTGGGCTTCAGTATCTTACCCAAGGATATGTCAACATGTGGACTTTAGGGACCAGGGATTGAACCACCAATCTTCTGATTAGTGGACAACTTCTCGACCTCCTGAGCCACAACTGAAAAGGAGAACTCAAGTGATCTTTATAGGCCTAACAAACACAAATGCCTCAAGATGTTTGGTATGCACCCAGTGAGCATCAATAGCTGCGTGGCGTCACTGGTTTCCCCGTCACTTCGGTCCGGTAAAACACAGCTTTTAATCCAGTTTCTCGCTTTTTTTTAACAAACCACTTGCTCTCAGCTTTTATTGTATGTACTTTTTAAACATGGACTAAGGTGTTAAGCCATCGGGCCTGTGGTTGTCACGGATCATAGACTACCGCAGAAGTGAACGAGGAAGTCGCCAGCCGAGCCGTATTAGCGAGGCGCCAACTTTTAAAAATCGTTTAACTGTGGGAGACCTACAACTCACCACCTGAAGCGGACTGCCCCCTTAAAATTGGGGTAGGTCCCCTTGGACATTTCGGCCCCACGGCCGAGGGTAAAAATCTTAACTCACCTCCGTGTGTTGATACTGTGTCCCGGGGGACGGATCTCCAGCACAGGCCGCAGATATGTTGGCAGTGTGTGAGTCCTGCCTCCCAACCCTGTCAAAAGTGAGGGAGAGCATCTCCGGACTGCAGGCCAACCTCAAGGAGAGGGAAAAGATCCTCCTGGATTTTACCACCGTCGCCACGACCCAGGCGAAACATTTTGCTCACCTGACGGCATCCGGCACTGGTGACCGGAGCATGACAACCACGGACAGCACCACCCTGCTGTGGACCGGCTCCATAACTACCGGAACTCCGACACCAGCATTAGCCGAGTCCCGCTGGCACCGCCAGGGAGCCAAGCCCAAATCATCGGCACTCTCCACCTCCTACCTTCGCCCCGCGGAGCCGCAGCACTTCATCACGGAGGGTGGAGCGGGAGCACTGGTGAGCTCAACTCCACTCAAGCCGAGGGAGCCCTGGTCGGTGGTGGCCAGGGGCTCTGGGGCTCGTCCATCTCCGCCTCCGGAGCTGCCGCTGGACAACAGGTATGACATCCTAAGCCTGCAGGTCTTCCCTCCCGTGGATGCTTCGTCCAGCTCGCCTGTGGAACCTGTAGGCCTACATCCAGCTGGCCGTGGCTCTCACCAGTCCAGGAATCGGCGTCTGCTCGTCCAGCCTGACCCCTCCCCTCCATCCCGGTCAGGAGGAACCACGCCCGGCGCCACAAACATCGGGCTCCATCCCGTCACCGTCGTACCTCCAGGCAGTCGGACGCGCACACTCGGGAGCAGCGCACCCCCTGTGTGCTAGTGATCGGGACCTCCATGGTCAGGCACGTGGAAGTACACAACGGCCACACCTTCTGCCACCCTGGTGCCCGTGTCAGTGAGGTTGCATCCTCCGCCCTCCAGCTGACTGCACGGCACAACTCGGCCTCCACGCTGGTCCTGGAGGCCGGTATCAACGACCTCAGGAACCAGCAGTCAGAGGTCCTCAAGCAGGACTTCATCTCCCTGGTGGACCGCCTGCTGGACACGGGGAAGCGGCTAATTATTTCCGGCC
>NC_065509.1:6518664-6518827 GCF_006386435.1 Epinephelus moara | reverse complement strand
CCATGTCTCTTTAGTGATAGCTAGTGTGTGTGTGTGTGTGTGTGTGCGTATATGTATATTTACGTATCTCTATGTGGGGTGGGAGGGTTGGGTTTTCTCTTTTCTTTTTGTTTTCTGTTTTCTATCTTTGTTGTTTTTAACCTCTGTGAGGCACTTTGTGTTA
>NC_065509.1:6478824-6518617 GCF_006386435.1 Epinephelus moara | reverse complement strand
TGTATATTTACGTATCTCTATGTGGGGTGGGAGGGTTGGGTTTTCTCTTTTCTTTTTGTTTTCTGTTTTGGATCTTTGTTGTTTTTAACCTCTGTGAGGCACTTTGTGTTATTGTTGTATGAAAAGTGCCATATAAATAAAGTTGATTTGATTTTGATTTGATTAATGAATCAGGAAGGCATCTTCGGCCACAATATCAAAGGTATAGGTATCCTGATTTTTACTCTACAAAGGGGTCAAGCACAGAAAACACCAGATCCTGCATTTCCTGCAGCTCCATGCAATCAAACAATTAGCAGTTATGGATAATTTTTTTTCAAATTGGGCCTCTTATCCCCACCCAATCCAGCACCACCAACACCCACCCACCCTTAGTTCTAATACCAACACGGGCAACTTTCCATAGACTCTTGGCCATAAGCCTTTTAATGACAGAGATATTGTTAGCCTAACTTTGGAGCCACTTCCCAACAAGATAACATGACGTGGATTCCTTTCTTACCAATGGATGCCTTAGGTTGTGTAGTTTCATATGATGCCAATATCTTCACTCTACCTTTAAAACTGAGGTGCTAGTCTGCCTAGCTGACTGGTGGTGGTCATGAGCTTTGGGTAGTGACTACAAGAATGATATTGTGACTACAAGAATGATATTGCAGGTACAGGAGGCCAAAATGACTGTCTGCCGGAGGCTAGGCTGAACCTTAGAGATAGGGTGAGGAACTCAGACATTCGGAGGGAGCTTGGAGGAGAGCCACTGCTCCTTTGCATCAAAAGGGGCCAGTTGAGGTGGATCTGATCAGGATGCCTCCTGGGCACCTCCCGTTAGAGGTTTTCTGGGCACATCCAACTGGTAAGAGGCCCCAGGGCAGACCCAGAACATGCTGGAGGGATTATATATCTCATCTGGCATGAGAATGCCTCAGGATCCCTCCAGAGGAGCTGGAAAGTGTTGCTTGGGTGAGGGACGTCTGGAGTACTTTGCTCAGCCTGCTGCCCCTGCAACCTGGTCCCAGAAAAGCGGAAGAAAATGAATGAATGAATGAATGAATGAATGAATGAATGAATGAATGAATGAATGGATGGTGGGGTATCAGATGACAGCTGAAATCTGTTTTAATGATAACAACACATTTATTATTACAACTTGTATTGTCAGTGATGAAGGACCCCCCACCCCTCCAGTGTCAAATGACTTTCAGGAAGATGCTGGACAGGAGCACTGTCCATCACTGAGCTGAAAGACATGTTTTTGAATGGAGATCAGGGGAAGAGCAAGATGCAGTCAGGAAGAGACTATCACAGCAAGACTGTGCCCCTTGTGTGGCAATTCTGAAAAAAGATGTTTCCTTGAGCTGTAGTTGAACTAACCATTGTATCATCTTACATCAATTGACAAACTTTAGTCCCCATCATAACCTTTTTGTGTCCATCATAGTATAACTCTTTAAGACATGCACTGCACAAGTAATGAACCCACGATCACCAGCACTACCTTACAGTTACAGGCCAAAGACTGGTAGGATTCAGAACAATCCAAAACACATTTGACAGCTCAGTGGTCAACACTAGCAGAGTGGCTGTGGAGAAGGAAAGAGTACAGCATATGAATTCTTTGCCTTCAGGAAAGAAAGCCAAAGGAGATTGGATTGTGCTCTACTTTAGGAAACAATCCCACAGGATTTGACTGTTGGATTCCCAAAAGAGACAAAAAGTCAAGTGTAGAAATGATTCAGTACAGAAGTAGCAGAGACTCCCCCTCAAAGACACTCATAACATCACTGCTGCATGCTGTCAGCGCAGAGGCTGCTGGACTGATGAACTGTGCAGTTAGAAATACAATGGTAGTTGTCTCCTCAGTACTCCTAAGTGTCTCACTGTGGGAAATTGGTTCTACTGGTCTCAGGGTGAGTGAGGTGTTTCTGCTCCAACTTTTAGATGTGTCAGTGATTTGATAACCTTTCAGTATGGCATTCCCATATTAAAATCAGTTGGATGTCAAGAGAGATGAATAAAAAGTGGTGACTCCCTACTTTTGAAGCAGTCGTAAGTCCGAATATGTGTTCATTCCTTGATTATATATATTCCTATTGTCTGTAAGGATCCACCGATAAAAAGAATCAAAAGGGTTTTTCAAAAAAGAAAAATCCAAGTTGTGAATGTTGTCATGTAGCGTCCATTGCTAACTGCATGCTAATTCAATCAGTCACTGACAATCACAACACAATGCATGCCAGTTAGATTTGTGTCCTGCTTGATCCCAACTTACTCCAATGTCATGCACACACAGGGAATGATAACCTCATGAGATCGAGACAAGTGCAGTTTTTATAGCCAGGTGTCGCACTTGGTCTCCATTGACTGCGACACCCAGGGCATGATGTTGCTTGATCAAAGAGCTAAATGGCTCTTAGTTTTGACCACAAACACCACTTTTTGTGGAGAATCTAAAATATAAGTGTAATTGCATTGTTTAATTCTAGACTGTTGTGCAATGAAGGTTTAATCAAGGAGTGTCAAACATACAACTCACAGGCCCGCCTAAGGGTTCAATCCTGGATGACTTTGCAAACCTAATATTGATGTGCTTGTCAAGGCTAGGAGCAGCAAGTTAACAGTATGTAAAATGCTGCTTAAGAGGCATTTCCACCACAACCAGAATACAATTCTCTAAAGAAAGGATGAGTACTAATTGTGGCAGTATTTTCCAAGTATCCAGCAGCCTTCCTCCGCTGCTAAATGATTAGCACCGCTGCTATATAAAAATCTTCCCATGCACAATTAACTCATTATCTCTTCTTTGAGCAGCCAGAGTCACGGGGATGTGCAATGATTAGAAATCGAACACCCCCAGATAAGGGTGCTCTTATTCATCTGCCACAGATCACTGTCGGTCTATTCATTCAAAATTGTTTGAAGGCCCATCAGAGGAGCCAATCAGATGACACCAAACATGCAACACATTTTCTCTACATGCCACTAAAATAGCCTCACTGGTCCAGTGGTTCTGACACACTGTTAGCTGAAACTGAACATTCACCATTACATTCATGGTTTACTGCTGACCTAATGTCCAGCTCACCAGCTTGTCCCAAGAGCACACACCCTGTTTCTTTCTCATTCCTCACCACACACACACACATACACCACACTGAACACTTCTGTAGAGGCTGCAATGAGCCAAAATGTCCGTCGTTTGTAGTTTTCCCCTCCAACAACTTTATCCTCCATTTGGCTGATCCACCAGCAAACTGCCCCACTCCATGGAGGCCGTTCATGGAGGTAACAGCAGTGTTTCCAGAGCTTTGCTAAGCTTGTATATTATTCACAAGAGACATCACAGGGTTTTGTTTTTACTGGTTGAACTTTGCATTTAGTCTCAAACCAAGTAATTCTGGACTACTCTTATAAACGTACTATATCCTTTTGGTTTGTAATAATAGCAATCAAGGGCGGCCCGCCATGATTAAAACATCTTATAGGAGCCTAAGTGCTTTTATATGGCTTGAATTAAGCTAGGCCTTATTCTGTATTTTTAGAGATTATTCTTATATATTTTCTTAGTTAAGTTTTACATAGATATCTTGGTTAGAATTTGCTTATGAATGCTCAGTATAGCAAGTAGGCTCTAGAAATCCTTTTTATTTACTGAGATTTTCATGTTAGTATTTAGGGCTACTGTCCCTTTAAGAAGCGACAGGTTTCTTGGTGAATGCATGTTAGTCAGTGGAGAGAACATGCCTTGTTTAGGTTGACAGTGATTTTGTGGACTGAGAAGCTATACACTTTTCTTACCATAGTGTAGACAGTTGCGGACTTAGATTTGATTAGAGAATACACTTTTGTTTTTCTCCTGTAAAGGATTTACCGTGGAAATTTAAAACAAATCCCTCTTTTTTGTACCTCTTTACACTGGAATGCTGTGGACGTTATTTCTCTTGAGAAGAGTGCTCTACACGCAAGTTAAGTAGCTAACTAGCTGTCTGTTTGAAGAACCAATCGCCAGCCTGAACACATCTACTACCACATCTTGACTTTTGTTTTTTATTAGGTGGTCTACTACAAAATATATGGCATTTGATTATGCAATGCAACACATTCTTGGACTGCAGAGCATACTCTGGGCACAGACGGAGCAGCAGAACAGCAAGTGCAGTCAAAGTGAAACCTAAGCATTTATCGTGCTGGGTCTAAAAGTTTGCTTTCACTCACAAACAGCTGCTCCTTTCGTCCATCAATCCGATCTGATCAGCTCTCATTGTATCAACTGATCAATAGTCCACCACACAACTGACAACTTCATAAAGTGCTGCTGAGGAAAGAAAAACAAGAGTTCTGCCTTTGCTTCGTTCAAGGGTCCGCAAAACCCCTGAACTTAGAGAGGGGACACAGACTGATAGACAAGGACACACAAGCGAGAAAAATCGGATGCCCCAGTGGGCTCTGTCATGCATCTTTGGGGCCAAAGTCATGGCTCGGTGACAGTCATTATGTAATGTTACATGATTTGCTACATTTGTTGTTTGGAGTACACAAAAAAACAATACTGATGTCATTAGAAAGCTAAGAATCTCTTCTTTCCAACAAAGTATAAAATATGTTTGTGGGTAAATATGACTAAAAATGACTAGCAAGTCACATATTGAAGCAGTGCAACAGCCAAGCAGCGCTCCTTAAAATGTACTTTGCCAGTCTGTGTGGTATTTTAGTGCACAGGTACAAGAAGAGACAAAAACAGGTGGAAGATTCAAATGAAACAACAATAAAAGAGTTGTTAGTATTTTGGTGGAAACTGAGTCTTAGAATTTGTGTTGAGAATAGACACCTCAGGAACAACCTCACTTCACTGCCAGTCTGGTGATTTTATCATCAACAGCAAACCCTCCAACCAGTAGCTGTCTTTCAACTGGCATAAAAAATAATGTTTAATATGGTTAAAACATGAATGTCTGTAAATCACTCTGCAATAATCTCTAAATGAATATGAGTTATTCTTACAGTATGCATGAGTGTGGTTGCCATGGGAACACAGCTATCTAGGCTTTTTGTCGAACGGAAGTGGGCGTGGTTTCATTTAAAGCAGGTTAGAAAAATGACAGGCTCCAGCAGGACACATATGTTGATGGATCTGCAGCCTCTGATTAGAGAGGTGCTGTGTCAGAGCCCCGTGCCGTTACACACAGCCGCCCACCGTGTTTAGCGTCATTAAATCTCATGCGCATGACACCAGGCTGCTACAGAATAACCACACACACCTCTTCTTTTCTATCCTTGAAATGTATAATGGTGCTAATGCTGGTGTGTCAGACTTTGATGATTTGATGTGACCACTAATGACATCAGATACAACACAAAGCTGAAATAGCATTGGATTGCTGCTGCCTTATGAACAGCTTCATTACCTTTTTTTCTTTTAATTATTTATTTCTATTAACTTGTTTCAAATTACATAATAATCTACCTTAAATGGCTGCAGATCTTAAGTGTTGTGTTCACATCATGCCACTCTGCATTATCCAGAGAATAACGTGATTTCCTGAAGAAGCTCCCTGTAACTGGCATTGCTGAGTGACGAAATAAGTGATGTGATTGGCTAAGAGTGTATGCATTAGTCACAACACCCCCTGGTCTTTATTCCACTTCTCAGAGCCTTTGAGCATGATCACTGCTGCATTTATGAACCAAAAACTAAACATGATACTTCACCACTTGGTCTGTGTGGTGCGTTCTCAGTGTGAAGCTGATCAGAGCATCAGTGTATATCTACATCTGTCTTCCGAGTGTGTTGAATCCACACCATTGCTACTGAAAGAACCTACAAGACAGCATCATTATGCAGCATTAATGCAAATGTACATCCCACAGTAACACATGTGCTTCCCAAATTCTTTTGTGAATGTGTACAGATGAAGAGGTGGTTTAAGCTATTACCAGCCAAACTGAAAGTGTGTGTATTTGTTTGTGTGTGGCCTCCATCTTGTGTCCACACAGCTGGAGTGTCATTACAGTGTGGTGTGATTGCTGCTGACAAAACACACACACACACACACACACACACTGTCCAGGAGGCAGAGTTATTGTTGTGAATAGGGCCAAGGTCATCCATCTGTCCTAATATGTGTCCAACTAAGAACCGATTCATAGCCCATCAGTGGGATGGATAGAAACTGTAGGCTGGGGATTGTGTGTGTGTGTGTGTGTGTGTGTGTGTGTGTGTGTGTGTGTGTGTGTGCAGGACAGTGAGCAAGACAACAAGCATGCCCTGGCGTCAGGTTTTATGTGTGTGTGTGTGTGTGTGTGTGTGTGTCTGTCTGTGTGTCGGGGGGTGGGGGGTGGTTGTCAGGGAGTTGGTGGAAAAGCAGAGCTGACAGGGGAAGAGGCCATGATGGCCTTCCAGGCCGAAAGTCCTCTGCTTAATGTCAGCCTGCTAATGGATCCAGTGACAGGCCCTGTCCCTCGCCACTTCCACCTGTCCCAGCTGGAAAACAAAGACTAACACACCCTTCACACATTCCTTTGAGCCGCTCTCACCAATGAAGATCAAGTATAGCAGGGGGAGAAACTTTGGAGGAAACATCTCTGTTTAGACTTAAATCCCCTCTATGCTCTACAGACCATGGTGAGAAGGCTAGCCTCTGTGTATAGGTACTGCTGTACCATGAGGCTTTTCTGGTTAATACTGAAACAACAATTCTGATTGTACACCAAAAGATTTTGGAAATACAGTCACGGTGGTTTCCACTACCAAAGAAAATAGATATACTGTCATTTCTCTGATGTATCAAAACATAAAAGGCATTTTGACCAACATTCCCATGGAGCACTGTAGGGTGCCTCAAGAGCAACTCCACACTGGACAGTTTTGGGTTGTAATAGTCTGTGGCATATTGTTAGTTGCATGTTCTTTGCACTATGTTGTGTATACACTCTTGTGTAGATTGTTGTAGATTGTTGAGATTGTTGTAGTATTTTTTGTCATCAAATATAGTGTTTAAGTCTCTTCGCATATTGCTCTCAAGTTCCCCAGTTCTTTATAGATAACAAATTACAGCAACAATTTTTAATTAACATTTTTTTAGTTTAATCTTCTGCTATTGGTATGTAAAATGTCTTTATTTATTCCTATTTCCTGAATAACTTATTCCACTTGGAAAAACACCACCAAAGGAAGGGCATCCTTGTATTCCAAAACCAAAAAATAAAAAAATAAAAAAATGCTAATGCTAATCATCCTACTTGCAGAGTGCACCGTACTCCTGACAGTGTTGGGCAGTAGCGTCACTACAGTAGCGGACGTTTGTAGTTTAACTACATTTCTCAGTAGCTTGGTGGTAGCGTCGCTGTTTTCTGAATCAATTAACTTCTCAGGAGTTAAGCTCTTTTATTGATCACTTAGCGCGGTAGCGTCCACACAAGCTACATTTCCAAAATCATTTCTGAAGCTCAAATGAGGTGGGGATTTCTGTTATGGACTGAAATAAAACTGTCACCGCTACCACACTGAGTCACTTCTGCATGAACCTGACGGGGGACAGCCCTCCATTCCCAAACACCGCCATTCCGAAACCCCCCCACTCCGATTCCCAAACACCGCCATTCCGAAACCCCCCCACTCCGAAATTGATTTCAAGTCCATATCGAGTTTCCTGCATCAAACACTGCCGCCCGCTCTCCGGCCGCACTCGCACAATTCTGAAACTCGTTGTAGGCTACTACAAAAGCTTGAAATGAACGTTCAACTCATTGTTTTTTATTGAAAATATGTCATTGTCTTCATTATTTATGTATAATTTCGCTAGCAGCAAACACATTTAAAGGAGACGCTTGTCAAGTCTTTTATACGTGCTCTGTCTGGTGCTGAAATCCCCACTGCAGCCGCCGCTCCTGCTGACAGCAGACCGGGGGAGAAATAAAGACATTTCTTTGCTCTGTGCTTTCAGAAAATAACCAGGCTTAGGGTAAGAAAGACCAACGGTCTGTACAGCAGTCCCACTGTGTTTGCCAGGGCATATCAGGCTGTGTGATTATGCGCAAAGATTGGTTTAACGCATTGGAGCAATTTCATACAATTTCGGACATTTAACGTGATAAACTAATTTCAATTCAACATGGTCATTTGCTTAGAGGATTCAGCTGAAGCATAATGAGTGTTATATGTCATTAAGATGAAGTATTTGCTTGTTTTGTGGTTAATTATGCACATAATCCATTTGACCCCATCATGAATGGGATTTATATTCGTTCCTGCAGACAGAGGCAAAAGGATCAATGCGCAGCCTCCGTTTCCTTTGCGTCCGTCTCGTTCATTCAAACTTTGTAAACACGGTTGGGATTTGTAGGGGACATATATGTGTATACTGCTCACTATAAAATGTGTTTACTAAAATGTGTTTACTAGCCTCATTTCTAGTCAAAACAAATCTCTTTACACTTAAAAAATACTTGTTTCAAGCAAATTTTCACTTGAAATAAGTATGAAAATCTGCCCATGGAGCAAGTCTTGAAATAAGCATGAAAATCTGCCCATGGAGCAAGTTGTTTTTTTCTGCTTGCAATAAGAAAGAAAAAAGAGATTTTTTTCTACTTATTTCAAGTGAAAATTTTCCTGAAACAAGTGAAAATTGTCTAAAAACAAGTTACTTTTTAGGTGATGAGTCTTATTTCAATTGTAATGAGATTTGTTTTGACTAGAAATAAATATTCTTGGTAAGATTTTGAGTTTTTGCAGTGTACATACACGCATGTACGTTTTTGACCATGTTGTGACTGTCTGAAGCAGGTCTTCATTCTTGCTGTTGTGGTTTGAGTCGTGTTGGGAGTTAGTGCAGCTCACTGTTCAATAAACAGTTGAACTTAACTTTTTTACCTGCCTATCTGTTTGACTGAAAGTTTTATTGATCAGTAAGATAACACTGACTTGGCACGAAGTTGGTTCAATTTAGTAAAAAGATGCTGATGGACCAAATGAAAATCATTTTCACAACTGTCCAGGGATTGAAATCTGTAGCTGAAGAAGAGATAGGTGTTGAACCAAATCTGCTGCCATTAGCTGATCGCCAGTCTGTTGAAAACCTGGAGGAGCGGCTCAGAAATACTTCTGACCTCAGAAACCAACTGGTAAGAATGTCAGTTCAACTTCAGGAGAAAAAAAAAGTTGTCTAATGCTAACCCTGTTCTTGATTAAATGGGCTTTAAATAATGGGACATACAGTGGGACATACAGCATAAAATTGAGAAGCTCTTAAGTCTGTGGAAAAAGAAATTTGGGGATTCATAATTACACAGATAATTTAACAGCAGGTTTGACAGGCGCTTCAGATACCTACTATGAAAGTAGTTGAAACCATGGGAACACTGACTTCACTCTGCAGATCCTTTATTTTACTTTACAAATTATTACTGTTGTGCTTTCATTGCAAAGGTCACAAGCTGCTCAGATCAGTTCAGATTTTCTGCTGATAATTACAAACATGGGTTAGGGCATGTTGTACTGCTGATCAACTAGCAAAAAAATATCAAGTCACAGAGAAATGCACTGGTTCTTAGAGGTGGGGGAGACGTTAAAGAGTGTGTAAAGAGAGTCATGGGTGCAACCTTAATACACTCTCTGGCCAAGAATATCAACATGCGAGGTATAAATGGGAAGACTGGTTTCCAGCACCTGCAGATAAAAGATGTGATTGGTAAGTTTGTCTTGAGACTTACTGACTCCCTCACAGACTCAATTTGACTATGCATTTTTATGGCTGGATTTACACTGCAGGTCTTGATGCCCAATTCTGAATTTTTGCCTATTTCCGATTTTTAAAAAAAAATTGTGTGTGTGTGTGTGTGTGTGTTTTAACGGCTGTGCAACGTAATTGTCTGACTTCTGATGCCATGGCCCAAGAAACTGAGACCAGGATTACAAAATGGCTTCAAAATGCACCAGATAGGAATGGTGGGCAAAGCGAACAAAAAAGAAGAAAGGAGCCGTGATGCATTTATGAATGTTGAAAGGCTAAGACAAACTGTTCACTGATGTTGCTGCCATTTGAACAAATGTTGCTGCTGTTTGAAGAAAAGACAGTGTTCCACTGCCTTGTTGCACTCTTAAATTCGATGCAGTGATTTAGTGTTTTTTATCCACAAATTTCAGTGTTTGAACTGTTAAGGACTGACAGTGTACCAATGCAAAATGTGTTTTTTACTCTTGTACTGCACATGTTGCAATCATGTTTCAGTTTACAGTGAAATGTTTTTTGAATTTGATGTTTGATTGTTAACTGATTGATTTTCATTTAATATATATTGTTATTTAATCATTTAGAATAAGTTATTCAACTCAAAATAAATGTTATTTGTATAATTGCATCACCATTGATGGGGCATTTTTAATACGGCGCATGTCGTTATTACATGTCTTGATTAAGGTATACATTAGGCAGACATCTGGTGCCAGTGCTGAAAATGTTCTGGGCCAGCACAGAGCCACCAGTGTGTCTGCAGCTGGTCTCGTGCTGGCCCATGTGTGGGCCACCTCTGGCAAACCAGACCTGGCCCACCAAAGGGCTGTCATTCTTTGCAGTATGTGGGCCGAGTGTAAGTGCATTGTGTGGGCCAGAACCGGGCCAGACCAATTTTGCTATGTGGGTAAGTGCTTAACATAAAGTTACATAATTAAGGTGAAGTTATGGAGGTCAAGTTTAGGCAAGTAAAGTTACTGTGGTCAGGTTTTAGGATAGGAACATGGTGAGGACGTACCTTAATATGAGTCAAGATTCACTGAAGTTTGTATGGTTCTGAACACCAGTCTCCTGGGAAAACTCTTTGAGGAAAGTCTTGGGTTTGTGACCCACCCACCACCCTATCCTGCCTCCTAAATGGAACACTCGTGTCTGATTTCCTTCTTTAAGGCGTATTTATAGTTTAATGTAATAACTCACAAGATTCACAGACAAAACACTTTGACACATTTTCCCCACAAAGACAACATGCTAACATTATTAGCACAGGTCTATGGCATTTTACATTGTAGAAATTAGCCTAGCAATTTAACAGAAGTAACATTACAAAATTCGACTCTATTGTTACTCATACACCAATAAAACAATTGCGTTATACTGTACACGTTCTCCCCACAAAGACAACATGCTAACATTCTTAGCATAAGCCTATGACATTTTACATCACATAAATTAGCCTAGTGGCTAGCAGAGTTTTTTCTGTACTTACATGAAGCCAGTATAAATCACACACTGGACTTAAAATACTATTTTGTTAAGGCCTTATTGTCTGAACAATTTGTTATTTCTTGTCTGTGAATTAAAAGTAAATAAAAGCTTTGTTTCCACTGAGGGAAATGGTTTTCATCTTCCAAAAGCAACAGGAGGTCACGTCGCCACAACGCGTGTTCGCTGTAGGTACAATTTTGATCTGAAGTAGAAGTATAAATCAGACTTGCTTCTTTATCCCATGAGCGCATTGGTCATGCAATCATAGCCTTCCAAAATACATGGGTTATGCACAAACCTTTTGTCTTGTAGAACTGTGTGTTTATTGCTTTTTGGTTGTACTAGCAAGCCCTGGTACATACCACACAGAAATGTAACACTAAAAGAGCTTTATCAGTTCATTTGTTACCTCAGGGCTTGACGCTAACTTTTTTCCCAAGGAGCACATGTGCTCCTAAGTTGAAAAAGTAAGGAGCGCACAAAGAACTTTAGGGGCACAACATAAATTGATCAAATAATGTGTTTTCCGTAATAAACGTGATGCAAATAGACATTTACAAGCAAAATTATTTAATGAATTTGTATACAAAATGTACAGAAAGGTAAATTCATCAAGTTTTGAAAAAGTATTGCAATTTAATTTTGTCTTTAATGTTATTATCTTATATATATTATCTTTGCAATATCATTATCTTATATAATGTTATTACTATCCTAAAACATTCTCCAGGTCCTCTGAAACGCTGCAGGACTTAAGCCTCTTTCACACAGAGCCTTTGCGGTGCCCACCGCGGGGTAGGGCACAGAGGACAGGATTTGGGGGAGTACAGGCTTGTTCAGGAGCTACAGCTCCATGGTGACCGCTTCCGGGTCTACTTCAGGCTCTTCTCTGCTATTGGACGCGCGGCGCCAAGGTGTCGTCATAGAGCGTTGCGGTGAAATAAAAAAAAACTTCAATTCGAGCGCAGGCTGGCGGCGCACAGACGCCGCGACATGCGCCCCCCTCGCGCGCTGCTCAGCTCGGCGGCAGAGCGGTGTGCTCTTGCGCCGCGGTAGCACATACACAATGAATGGGTTCGTCGGCGGAGGTCTGCGCTTTGCGCGCTCTGTGTGAAAAGGGCTTTATTTCCACCCTGCCCAGCAGCGGTACCGTGGCGAACGGTCCCTAAAGGCCTCTACACATGATCAGCTGTAAAACCGCTTTGCGCTGGCTGTCCCATTGTTTGTCTATGGAGAGGGCAGCAACGCCTGACAAAGCGGCACCGCTACCCTTGGCGTCGCGCACCGCTCTGATTTTCCGCCCGAGCGCTGCGCTCAGAGTTGAAATTATTTGAACTACGGGGAGAACGGAGCAGGCTTCCCCGGAGATCCACCCGGTCCATCTCCTCCACACTTTGACTTAGGCTATTTCCACGCTGCCGACAGTGGGACTTATATTCATTGTGCCGACAGTGGCTTGGAAAACCGCCCATAACCGTGTCACACGGGGAAGAGGGAAGAGGGAAGGCGGCTGGAGTTCCTCCAACATTTGCGGTTAGATTATCATATTTTTTTATTGACAAAAATATAGGCTGCTTTGGCTGATTTTTTCATGCACACATGTGCCCCTAAATATTTTTTACAGTTCGCACACACCTATTTTTAGTCGCAAATGCGAGTGGAACACTCGCACTGTCGAGCCCTGTACCTGCACTAACTTTTTATTATCTCATATCATCAGTTTCACTTTATTTCTTTGTAACAGAGCCTTGAAAACTGTAGACAATATGCAGTTCTCAGACCACAAAAACCTCTACTTTATTAACAGCTACCTTTCAGAGCCCAGATGGCAAAGTTTCGTGAATGCACCAACAGAAGGGGTAATCAAATCAGTCTCTACTCACAAATGCATTACTATACAACACATGCTTAAAGCTGGATTTATACTTGTCACAAGGGGTTATTGGCAGTCCCTTTGTAGACACCTACAGTGTAGGAAACGGTTCTCACTGGCATCGGAAACTTGTAAGAGAAAACACAGGCAGCCAGACCATGGTCTGTCGCTTCTCTGTAACCCCTTAGCACAGAACCATAAATCCAGGGGTAACTCTGATGTGCACAAATCAAGTCTCTTTCAGTAATGTTTCATTATGTACTGAAATAAAATGAAACCAATATCTGTCTGTGAGGTAGGAACTCAGTCTGTGCATGAACAATATTATATACAATAAAATATTACATTTTATACAACCAAATACATGTTAAAGGGGACTGAATGGCTCTGTGTCTTTATAAAGCCATCATCTCAACTAAATGACACCTTCATTTACTACCACTGAGGCATCTGAAAAGTCTCAATTACCTCCTTTCACCTGAAATGCACCAGGCTTGAGAGTTCTGTGAGAGTTACTGGTTTTCTACCTGTCTTTGCAAAAGTTATAGGTCACTCTGCTGTTTGATCTTCAGTGCTATTTTCAGTCATAATGGCCTAACCGCACACGATGAAGGTCCTAGTCAAATGCCATTCAAATCAGCGGTGATGGAGCCAGATCTGTGGCCTTTGTGAGTCTGCCATTTGGGTGGAACATTTTGCAGCCTGACCAGCGACCGGTGGCCAGGGACTGTCTGCGGTTTCAAACTGAGTTATGAGTTTATTTTATGAGAGCCTTTACAGTCCCTGGAGAAGAGAATAAAGCTCTTGCAGAGTAGTAGCTCCCAGCCACAATGTTCCACTCAAAGAAGCTGTAACATAGCAGTTATGCAGATACAGGTCTTATTATTTGTGGTATTTTAATACTGTATCAGCACAGGAGGAAAGGAGAGGGAGTAAGGAATCGTGTTGAACATTTGAATCATCCATAAATGTATAGTTTAAGAAAATCAAAGGTGTAAAACAGAAAAAGGTGTTTCTCTTGTAGTGTGCCCTTCCTCTCTCTTAATCCTAGCCCTCAGTCAAAGCTCCTTGAAGCTACTAATCATTGATGCATGAGTAGCATGCATAGCAATCACTCAGCTCCAACTGACAGATGGAAATGTATGACCCGCGAAAGGCAAGGGCACATCCAAACAGAGTCTATTACCCTTTCCCCACCAAAAGTAGCCTGTATATGCAGTTTTCTTTTTCTTTCTTTTTTTTAACTCAGGAAAACCTGCTAAAAATATGTAATAGACTCCTTTTCAATTGCCAGCAGATGATAAGTATGCCAATCTGTTTTTAAAATAGGGTTAGTAAACAGTGGAGAGCAGCATGGAGGCCAGTAAAAAAAGATATGGTGGTTATGTCTTTTTTCATATCTGTTACTTTGTCAATCTCTCTTTCAAACTCAATGCTGACTAATTTGGAGCAATGCTCAAGGGCTGCTTGTACTGGAATGGATGGAATTTGTGGCAGAGACAACAAAGAGTCTCAGAAGTTACTGACGGTCGTGCCGGGAAAGAAAAAAAAAATTAGCATGTCCACTGGGTGACCTTTACAAACAAAGACAATAGCCAGATGTTAGTGGATGTTAGTGTTTTTTGTGTCCAGTGGGAAAGGGGCTTAACACTCTCATTCTTCACTCTTTTCCAGCCATTGTCCCTCTTCTGCAACAACAGCTGAGGTCTCTTAAAACTGACTGTGTGCTTGGTCCCTATAGTGGCTGTCATTATTGGATTAACTGCAAATAGTGATGCTAAATAAAGTAATTAATTACACTGTATTGCTGGGATTTCCAAAAGGGGATTACAGGGCACACTTTCAGACTCTCCATTAAAGTTTAGTGATAGTTTTCTCAGATCTTTATTGTTGTTACTTCAGTAAAATTATAAGTGGATGATTCTACTTGTCATTATATTCACATTACAGCCCGTTCTCACTCCAAAGTCGTCAAATACAACTGCTTTGTGATTTCAGCGTTACATACCGATGACAAAAGCCAGTTTTTGCAGTGTTATGATACGCTGTTGGTCAGCTATGGCATCCGTCGTGGCAGTATGACACATGGACGGGCAGGCGGCACCTGGACGCATTAGTTTGAAATGTTGCCGGTAACAATGTAATACAAGGAGCTGAAAAGTCTCTACAGGGTTGGTGGATGGATCCAACAAACCCCAGACTTTTACCAAAGAGCCAAGTGTTTACCTCCCATATGAATGCAGAGCCAAACCATGATGTTTTTTCTACAGCTAACCACATGCTTTTGTTGCCTTAACCTAACCATGCACTTTGGTTGACATCCCGGTGTTGGTAGCAGCGTCCCGGAACATCAACAGCAGATGCAGCAGGTTACCTAGTGTGTAATATGTAGACATGAAAGTCCATTGACAAAGCAACGCTATGTGATGACTTAAGATAAGAACGTGTTGGACATTACTAATCATTCCACTGTCTCCTAAAACACCATGATAGAAGACTGTTGCTCAATCAAATATATTTACTGAATAAATACACAAATGACATTTGCCAAGACAATACAAATTGGTGTCATGTTTCCCAGCAGTGATGTGACGTTTGCGAACAAGTCTTTGAACCGGCTCTTTGAAATGAACGAGTGAATCAGCTCTTTAGAGTGAATGAGCCAGTTCCTAATTTAACCCACTATCAGCTAGCACTGCTTTTGTTTATAAAGGGCGTTGCTATGGCGACACCAAACTTTATATCTGCGGAGTCTATTCTGGGTCCACGTTACAATATCCAGATCACGTGATGCGATAAATCAGCAATGCAATTAGTCGTTGAACCCACTTTCATAACAAAGGCATATCTATGACTTACTGTAATATATATAGGCTGCTAGTATGAGCACAGTCTGAGTTGGAGAGAGTGAATGAGCCAGTAGTACGAATGGGACTCTGGGAATATATATGGCTGGGATGTTGCCACAACAGAAATAGAAACTTTTCATCACACTGAGGTTGTGTGTGGCATCTTGGTCGTACAGAGGAAGCAATAAACAGGCTGAAGCAGGTGAAGATATCCTCAGTGTTTACATGCACAAACTACTCCAGTTTTTGCCCTTATTCTGAAAAAGACTATATTCCTACTATGCTGTTTACATGGCCACTGAAAATTAATATTCCACTAATATTCCTGTTTACATGCAGCTGTGTTTTCCCCCAGTGGTGGACTCCTGCAGCCTTGTTAACACAGCCTCCCTCAGTGTTGCAGGTATTTGCACATATCCAAAAATGTGGCTACAAGTTTTTTATAATGTTTAAAAGGAGGTGTTTCTCCTTCTCACCAGAAATACAGGCTTTTCTTTTGGGCATGCATCTCTACCCCAGGCTTGCAAAGTGTTGGCTACATGGCTCATGGACAACCAGCAAAGAGCTGACTGTAAACAGGCAAGAGGCCGTATGTCCCAAACTGTGGGGAAAACCCTATCTGAGATGCATATTCCAAATGTACTGTATAGGCCCAGTCACAAGGAGAAAATGTTGGTATTGTATGTTTTTGCAAATCACGAATACAGTGTGCACCTTCCAGACAAAGTGATCGGTGTATGTGTGGGGAGTGTCTTGTCTTTGTAAGTCTGTTCACATTGTAACATCATCTTCCATTCTGGAGCCACCTCATTTATTGACTGAACGCTGCCTTCATCTTTTTTTTTTTTTTGACAAGCCAGCAGATACTCAGCCAACAAAATACAAGCAACTTATGAAGTTGCTAAGGCCAGTGTAGCTGAACTGAAGACCCACCAGTCTTGTGGAGAGCTAGAGTGATACTGTTTCCATTACTGATAGAACTGATGGCCAGAGCTACAAAAACATAGTGCCCCATACTGCGAATTATTTGAGAAGATAGGCTTGTGAGTATTATCACAAGACAAATAATACAACCAGGATAAGAAACAGAGGAATATTCCCTTCTGTGAACAATTGATGCTGGAAATAAGAATCCATATTCCCCCGTTGGGAAGCCACTGCAGTCTTCAGTGGTGAACATGTCGTTTCATCCTCCCTTTTAGAGCGTGTCAGGAGAAAAGGGAGAATCAATTATCCCCCATATTGATCAGAAACTTCCATCTGTTTTAAAGCTTCCGGATGAATGCCGTTGATTCTTTAATTGAAACATTTGCTGTGTGTTGAGCGCAGGTCCTCTGGCAGCTGTTGTATAGGGCCTGCTTTGCATTTTCTCTCTGCTTATTGACGTCTTGTCACCCTACAGCAGCAAGTTGAATGCTAAGAGGATTAAGAAGTTGCAGTGAGGAGGAGGAGGAGACAGACGAGAGGAGAGGCACACAGTCTGCTCTCATCCTGTATTACCTGGCTGTGCTTACAGGCTGCACATCAGCTTACAGCTGTGATTAGACACATCTACAGTAGAGGGCTGAATGAAGGGATACTAAGCCAGCTATTTGATCCTCATACAAGTCATGGAGGGAAACTTTGGTCCGCATTACCAGCGTGGTGGAAATCAATCGGGATGGTGCGTCACTGACATGACTGCTGCTAACAGCTGAGGTGTGGTGGATGACAGTGATGGGCTTATCTTCAACCATCTTAATGGACATATAATGGATATTCTTATAATAAAAATGTATCAAATGACAATGTAAAAACACTGTGACAATGTGAAAGAGATATCTGGTCATGATGAGCCTACAGAGAATGTATTTCCTGTATCTGCAGCTCACCAAAGTCAAATAAAATGGGAATTTCATCCATAGAAAACAATTCACGTCCTGTGTGAAACCAAAAGTGTTTTAAACTAAAATTATGTCACTTAGGTACCTATGTCCCATGTGGAACTAGGTCAATAATGTTTTAATGTAACATTACATTTATATATGGCTGTCACGCACTGATGACTCATGTGATGTATTGATGTCATGTTACGTAACAAACATACTTGTTTACTTGAACCGGCTGGTGCATTAAGACCAAAAAAATAATTGGTTCAGAACCTGAAAAGTCGGTTCCCAGCGGAACCAAAAAATAGTTGGTTTTTCCTTGCAAACCGTGACATCATAAGTGGGCGTGTCACATTCTAGGCTGTGAAGACGAGCAGGAAGGCAGGAAAGGGAAGAAGATGATGGAGAAGAAGACTGTACAGTGGTCTGCTGATGAAACAAAGTGTTTGGTGGCGTCTTGGACATCCACTGAATTCCAGCAAAAGCTACAAAGCACAACAAGAAAGAGCAAGTTATACGTGGAACTTGCGGAAGAGATGGCCAAGGCTGGGTTCACTGTAACGCCAGACCAAATAATTAATTAACAAAAGAAAAGGATTACAGAGACACCAAAAAAGACTTGGGAAAAAGTTGAGCTGCTGGACATGGTGATACATGCCATTCTCATGAGCTGCTGGACAGCGTGATGGGTCAGAGACCAGCTAACCAGGTGACAGGGGCGCTTAATTCAGCCACAGCTGCCACAACAATTGATGCCGACCTTGCACCGCCTGCCACGCCTGGGTCTTCCACATATGATGACGGGAGGTTGACTACATACCACTCGTTACCACTTATGTCGATCAATCCCTGGAATAATTAATTTTGCCTAAAAACTAACTTAAATGTCGCTGCGTTGTTACGTTGCCTGGCAACCAATCAAAATTTAGGTGGGCTACATTTCCGAAAGCTGGTGTTGACATCTTCAATCCATGTGAAATTTGGCACAGTGGTAGAGGGTCATGGGAGGATGCGAATGAAGCAATATTACATCAATTGGCCAAAGCGGGGCGCTATAGCAACCGATTGAAATTGCAAACCTTGAATGGGCATATCTCATGCCCCGTATGTCATAGAGACATGATTCAGGCCTGATTCATCGCATTCCACAAATGGGAAGGAACATCAATGAGGTTGAGCTTCTTAAGCAGGGTTTCATATTCTGCAAACCACTGACCCACCACTTCTGGATTGAGGCCAGCAGCCCTTGCTGCAGACAGCGATTCTGGCTTTCTGATACTCAGCTCTTTGTGCCGCTTCATATAGTTGGTGAACCAGTAGTACCCAGCCGAACCTCTAGTTTCAGAAAAACATTCAATGCCATTAGCTTTGGCATAGCTAAGGCAAGCTTCTGGACATCCTTCTTGGCCATGGGGAAACCGCGCTGGGACAGCATTTTTAATACACTTGCAAGTTCCTCCTCCGCCTTCTCCGACAGGTACGGCTTCTTGCCAGAAGCATGTTTTGAGCCACTTATCTTTCCACTGACTCTCCTGACCAAAGTAGATTTTGGCATATTCCATGCCCTGGCAAGCAACCTCAGCCTGGGTTTCTGACCTGCCGCAACTTCCTCCTGATATTCTTTGATGGCACCCTCCATCCTCTCCTCACTCCACTGATTCCTTTTTAGATTCTTTCCCTCTCTTTCCAAAATGTTATTTATTCATTTATTCACTTATTTATTTATTTATACCACACACACACACACACACACACACACACAGAGAGAGAGAGAGAGAGAGAGAGAGAGAGAGAGACAGACAGACAGACAGACAGACAGAGAGAGAGCGAGAGGTAATACAGAGCAACCTAATCCCTAGATTCACAGTGTTAGCATTTGCTAGCCTATATTAGCCTACAGATTAATGTAACTGTGTGAGGCTAAATGTATCCACAGTTGAAAATTATACAAAAACTACCTGTAACAGCAAAGCTTTTCAGCATAACTGCTTAAATCGTGATTTTATTGCAACTATTAACAGTTTATAAAGTGTCCCGATACAGCTGAAATTTTTGTCCCATATTACCAAACACCTTTTGGCAATATGGGACAGTGCCTCAAATGCTAATTCACAAAAAATAATGTGTATTTGGCAAATGTATTCATGAAAATTGTAAGACTTCATAAAACACTTCATGAAAATACAATTTTTCAGATACTTAAGTAGTTTGTTTTTTGTTTAGAAGCCTTATTTTGCAAAAATGAAATCCCACATCACTGCACTTACCGTGGGAATTTCCCTCCAAGATCTCCTTCAAAGTTTCATCAACAACTTCCTGGTTACCAGTGACCAATCAAATTGATTGTTTTCTGTCAGGGGGTGTTATAGCAACAACTCAAAATCGTTTTTTGTGATTGGCTGCTAATATTTGAATTACAAAATACCTCAGACCTTATATGTCCCGTATTAACTGATGTCCCATGTTACCTGACTTCACCCCAAATAAGGAGTTTATACCTGTTAAACTATACAACGTACTATTTATGAATATAAATGCAAGATATGAATCTTAATCTGGATATGTAGTTATGTAAGATATAGCTATAAATAGAGGATATAAATTAGTAATAGTAGAACAGTATACAGTGTGTCAGATAGGCTATAATCAAGCCTGACAACTCATCTGATTTAATATCGCCTTCAGAATTATCTGACACCACCAGTGAGCCCTCCACCAGCAGTCATGGTACCACCAGTGCTGCTTCTGAGGAGAGAGATCCTTGACCAGAGGCAAGCAAAGAAAAGAGGTAGCAAGTATTTGGGGATATACCCCCAGTGATGATGATGATGATGATGATGATGATGATAATGTTTTATGAAGATTGCTTTGTATTTCAATGTAATGATTTCTGTATTGCTTAATACCTGTTTTCTGTTACCAGGGGAAAAGGAAGAGAGATGACAACCAGAATGCTCTTCTTGCATACCTGGTGGAATCGGATGAGAGGGCCGAGGCGAGAGAGGAGAGGATGATGCAACACCAGGAGCAGAGCACTACTACTCTGCTGGTGGAGAGCATGGTCTCTGCCATAGAGGTTGTCAGCAACCCGAATCAAGGATAGAATTGAACATTTGCACTGAAGGCCCTTTGCTTTAATTTCACTCTTACTTATGTTCAGAAAACTGACATGTTATTTATTTATAGTCAGGTTTGTTGTATTGATGATTCTTTGTTTACATTTTATATTTGACGGTTTACAGTTTATATTTTATACGTTACTTTATATAAAGTTAAGATGGTGTTAATACACTGAGCAAAAATATAAATGCAACACTTTTGTTTTTGCTCCCATTTTTCATGAGCTGAACTCAAAGATCTAAAACATTTTCTATACACACAAAAGACCATTTCCCTCAAATATTATTCAGAAATCTGTCTAAATCTGTGTTAGTGAGCACTTCTCCTTTGCCAAGATAATCCATCCCACCTCACAGGTGTGGCATATCAAGATGCTGATTAGACAGCATGATTATTGCACAGGTGTGCCTTAGGTTGGCCATAATACATCTGTGTAAATCTGTCTGTGACAGTGACCAATCAAACGTGAGCTTGACCTTTAATGCTGATTTTAGATTGGTTATTAGTCTCAAATCACTCCGCGACCGCAGCACTTCTGTCACTCAGAACTAACTAGAAGCTGAAGCTAATTAATGCCGGAAAGAAGAGAAAATGAAGAGAACGCTGAAAGACTTTTTTTAAAAACACCACTGTGAACGAAAGAGAAACTTAGATGATGATAATACTGATGATGACGACAGCCATGACAACAACGGCGAAGCAACAGCACTGGCAATAGCAAAGAAGGTCAAGGTGTATGCTTTTTGGAGAGAGTGGCTAAAAGAATTCGAATGGCTGAGGTACAAGAATGGAGCTATGCACTGTGTACACTGCAAGGCCTGTGGGCCGGAGATCGCCGGTAAAAGTCTGTTTACTACTGGGTCTACACATTTCAAGCACGAGAGCTTAACTAAACACGGAGAAAGGGCGAAACACAAGAAATCTCATGACAAATGTCTAACTAAGAAGAATGCAGGCTTGATTACGCAGGCATTTATTCGACAACATGCTGCTGGACGTGCAGCTAAAGAGGCAGAGAGGAAAGTGAAATTGTTGGTGCTTCTTACATTACGATGGGACAAGAGGATTTTTTTAACCTTAGTGAAAATGCTGTTTTTCAGACTACACTCCAACAAATATGGACTGAAGCAGAATCTTTCGTTGGATAAAAACAACTTGTGAGTATTGGAAATGATTACAGAGGTCTTTTTCTTTTTTAATTATCATTATGACATTGGGACTGTACAAGGCTCTGCACACACTCTGCCTGTCGTACGCAGCACAGCTTCACCTCATTGATCCGTCGCTGTCTGTCTAAACAGATTCATGGAAGTGATATTTCACAAGATCTGATGCAATTTGTGATAAAATGTCTATTACTATTTATTAACACTAGAACCACCAAGGGGTCATTTTTTTAGCTGACAAACGTGTATGGGCATGATTTCAGTTGTCAGGTAATGTTAAGCTAACAGTTTTTTTCCATCATGCTGGACATTGTTACTCATCACAAATTTGTCAGCTAACATTGTTACAACCTGTTACTAACTTAACCTGTTACACTGAGCGATAGGGTTGGTATTTGGTATTTGGCTTGTGCTGGAAGGCTTTCGGATGGAGTAGGAAATTTGACGTGGCTGCATCTGTAAGAAAGACATGCCACATTTTCTTTTTAATCAGGCTGTCTGTTTTGAAACAAAGGCATTGTAAAAAAGGACATTCTGTCAATAAAGAACTTTGCTAACATAAATGACACTTCTCTCTCAACATCATCAAAACATCAGTCAACATCAACATCAAAAAACAGTACATAATAACTAACTAAATACAGAGCTGGATGCATATGGAGCGGCAAAGAAAAATATGCAAAGCTGAGAAGGCACCATATGGCGACACCCAAAAGTTCCTTATGAACATGTCATCGTCAAAGACAGGAACAACACGATCCCACCATCAGTGTTGTGCTAGTTACTGAAAAATAGTAACTAGTTACCGTTACTAGTTACTTCATTAAATAGTAACTCAGTTAGTAACTCAGTTACTTAAACCAAAAAGTTTACTTACTACTGGCTGTAGATGACTGACGCTAGAGGGCGCTAGGTGCTTTTCTTTTTTGCAGTGTAGTTTTTCTAAGCCACAAAGAAGACAACGTTGCTAAGAAGGATCATGTTTCGGGAAACTCAGCCCTGCAGCCCAAAACATTTCTTAACTGTATTGGCCCGTAGCTACATCGCCTTAGCGACAGCAGATGGAGTTTAACCAAGGGACTGTTAGACTACAACTTGACAAAACAATTGAACGGTATAGGAAACGTGCAACCGTCTTCTACAGTGGAGTCACTCGCTGTCAGGCAGCTAAACGTTTTACAACTAAGGTAACGTTACTTGGATACAAATATGGAAAGTGAGTTAAAGAGAACATTTGAAGAGCTACATGATGGTGTCGAGTCTGTCGCCCACTGCAGACATTGTCTGTCCACAACAAAAGCTTCCTCGGGATAACAATGGATATCACGTCGCTGGATATAACGTTACTGGGACTAAAAATCTGCAGAAGCGCTACTGCTTAATGTAACGTAACAGCACTGTGGTGAGGCCAGCAGGTCGACAGTGACTTCAGAGATGGTGACAGACGTGTTTCATTAAGATGCTCTGATAAGAATTGTTCATATACCTCTATCTGACTTGACTATCTTTCATTGTTTAGGGCTAAAATGTTTTAGTGAAAGGGAACTTCAGTTTGTGAAGGAACACCGTTTTAAAACCTGGCCAAAAATAACAGAGTAACGGTAACTGAGTTACTGAATTTAAAAACTAATGCGTTAGAGTATTAGTTACTGCCAAAACTAACGGTGTTACTGTAATGCGTTACTGCCCAACACTGCCCACCATTCCTGTTAACATGGATGTGCCCACAGCCTCCGTCTTCTCATGGCGTTCGTGATTGCTTGTAAAGTTAAAGGTTCCATTAAATTTCTGTTAACCGTATTTAACAACCTGGGAATGAAAATGGGCTGGAAACTTACCATAAGGCTGTTTTGCTTATTGTTTAGCTGTCCCACCAACAACTTTACTGTTTTGGTTCACTCTCGTGAAGTGTCATTTTGAGACACAGCAGGCAACTGTTGAAAAAGCTCTACAAACCTTTTGCACACTTAATGCTCAGTAGCAAACAGCAGACAGGCAGAGACTAGCTGGTGAAAAAGCCCAGTGGGGTTTGGTGGAGTTGGTGGAGACCAAACACAGAGCTAAAAGAGTGAATATTGGAAAACGAACATGACTCCAAATCAATGATAATGTTACAGCGTAACTGCTGAATTGTTAGGCATATGTTTACTAGCAAGTTTTAAAATCAGTTATTGTGGGTTTAATGAGATATTTCCTACAAAAGCCATGAATGTCGAGCTGACATTTTATTGTTTGCAAGGCTGGTGTGACCAGGCCATTATGATGAACATGAGCTGTGTAGTTTATTTTGAGTTCATCTTACGCACATCCTGTGCTGTAAATATTCACTAATGCAGCAAAAGTGTATTAATCCACCTATGCAAATAATCCCCAGCATATTGAATATGTCCCTGTCTTAGTGATGTTTGTTAAACCATCAATATTTCATTACTTTCTCAGAATTTGAGAAAGTATTCAATGACGGACTAACACATGAACAATGTTTTTTTCTTGTTTCATAGGATTTGTTGTCAGTAAGAAAAGATAACACCAGCCTTATCTTTTAAAGGCCCTGAAAAACAGTTTCCTCCTCCACTCTGAGCAATGTGGCTCTACAAGGACACACATCTGCCAACAGTTTTTATTTCATGACAGATTTCTGTATTTGCGCCTGTGATTGTTAGTGGGCGGGGCTCTGTTGGAAAAAAGGAATTTCCCAATTTCCATGCACCAATCGGAGAGGCAACATTTGAGACCAAAAAGAAAAAAATCTGTTTTTGTTTGTGAAACTCTGAATAGATAATAACTAATGATGTTTTGTTCCAAACTTTTTCTTTGATTGTGGCCAGTTATGAGTATTTATTACAATAGAGAAATACTTTAATCAAGTTTTAAGGGGCTTATATTTTGCAATTAGCTCAAAACAGATGACTCATTATTTTAGTCTGCTACACTAATGTCCATCTAGTCTTAAATTGGAAATTAATGATCTGGACATGAAAGCAATCTTATAAAGAGCAGATTTATGTCTTTTGTGTCTGGTGCAAAAAACATTTCGGAACATGAATATTTTTGGTTAAAATTACCAATTATTTGTGATTATGTGGAGGTAAAATGACCCAGTCTTTGTTGTTCTTGCGCTTATTTCCGTTTTTGGTTCAGCGTGCTGACACATGTTGCTAGAAAATCTCCCATTCCCATAGTGCAGATCTCTGTAAGTGCTAATGGGACAGCCTGAGCCTCGATGGCAAATATGCATGTGCATTGTCTGCACTCACTGTACACATAATATCACATGCTGCTCATCTCGCTGTGGACCTACAAGGCTTGAGAGCAGCGCCTTCAAAAATATGTGCTCTGAAAGAGAAAAATTCATAATGCAGGTGATGCTGCCTGGTAATAAAGTGTGTGCAGTGGAGGTGGTAGTAACTCCTGACCCTATTAAATTAATTAAGCCCCAGCTTATCATAATGGAGGGATGGAGAGAGAGAGAAAAAAATGAGTCTGGTGGAGTCTGGTAGTAGTCCCTCTGAAAGCCTCTCGCTGATGAGGCTGGAGGGTAGGCACACCGAACAAACGCATAACTTATTAAATTAGTGTCGGTCTCCACGGGATGCACAATAATTGTCCTCCATGTCATTAAATTCAGCCTGCTTTTGGCTGCGCTTCACAGGCTTCTTCAGCCAGCCATGTACAAGGGTCCACAGCCACTGATATCTGCATGTGCTGGCCTTGTGTGTCTGTGTGTGTGCAGGCATAATTGTACATTAAGGTGAACATTAAATCAAAGGATAAATCCTGTGTATTACAGCTTTGGTTGTGGTAGCTTTGTAAATCATTCATTTTAGTGAAAACGTAGCACTCACCAAGTTCATTTCAATGTGGTATAGTACATAAATGTAAATGTATGGCTAGGTGTTTGTATATTGGTGACCAGGTTTCTGAAATGAGAACCAGGGATATTTCCACACTAACAGATGAACTCATTCTTTCTCACGTTTTGGTCATGGACTTTCCACGTCAACACAAGATATGATGAGCAAGGTACCCTTGGTGAGTGGGTTGTTGATGTTCTGGGACGCTGCGTCAATTTCTCTTTCAAAATGAACACACTACATTAGTACAACACTGCAAATTGACAAGGTTTTTTCCATCAACAATAAACACACATGGTCATGTTGGGAAAACATTACATTTATGGTTACGTTAAACCAACATGTGCACATGGTTGGGTTTCCACAACAAAAGAACATGGTTGGATTTAGGAAAAAAGAACAGGGTTTGGCTTTACAATCACACAGGAAACAAACACCGGCCTCCCGGGTGAAAGTCTGTGCTCGTTGGATCCACCAACCACCTCTCCCACCCACCTGTCTCTTCTGCTTCTTAAACTTTCATTGTTGTTTGCTGCATTTCCCCCTGGTGGCATCACCGCGCGCTATTAATCAGTAACAGCGACCGGCCGCATATCATGCCGACATGAAAGGATGTCTTTTTTTGTCAGTGTATGATGCCAGAATTCACTGCCCAAGTGCCAGTTTTCGATGACTTCGGAGTGAGACCAGGTTGAAGAGACACACTTGTCAGACAACACTAACAGGCACGCTGTAGTGCCATTTTAGAAACACTACAGATGTAACTGTGCTGCATGAACAGCCATTCAGCGGTCCATGGAATAATTGCAGAAAAGAACATTAGCAGAATTGAAAAACTTAGCACTGCATAATAATGTTTAAACCTTATAGAGCCAGTCATCTATCTACATAATAAAGTGTGACATTTTAGCATCACCAGTCAGTATTTCAAACGATAGTAACTTACCTTGCCTACACAATGTCTGTGGTGATGTTGTGGATTCACTTGACCAGCTAGATTGAGGCCAAGTTTTCCACAGGAGTTTACTCTAAAACTAGCGCTACCAGTAGAGTCAGAAGTATGATATGAAGCTGCTACAGCCTCCTCTAATTGCCAAAACAAGCACAACGTGATTGAGATATCAACCGGTACAGGCTCTGTACTGCCCCGTTTTTCTTTTCTTGTGAAATATTATTATACAGTTAAAAATGGGGACATTTGGATGCCGCTCTAGGCTCGGACAGGCAACCAAAAATGGGCACTGTCCCCGGAAAATGGAGATGTCTGGTCACCTTGATATTGCAGGATTGGGGGGTTCAATCCCCAGTTCCCTTTGTCCACTTGTCCAAGTGTCTTTAGCCCCTTCACATTGCCAGATTTACTGCGAATGTTGGGCCGTTTTGCCGGCAAGCTGCGAGCGTTTAATACACACAGAGCCAGATTGGCAAGTTGATCCGAGGTGCCCAATTTTCCAACTCGGAGGGTAGTCATATTGGCGAAACCAAGTTTAAAAAGAACGAGGCGGCCTTCCGCAACGGGAGGGGCTGTTAGTGAGTTGTGGGAGGAGCTGTTGATGACGCCGCACGTGCGAGCCACTGGCAGTGGATAAACAGGAAACAGCTGATAGCAGGAATTAGCGAGCAGCTAGTAGAGGGAAACACTAACACTAACACACTAACACTAACCTGACAGACGCTGTAAAGATGAGCAACTGGGGAGACAAGGAATTGTGCGCCCTCCTTGTCCTCGCAAACGAAGAGGCCATTAACCGTCAGATGATGGGGATGGTGAAGAATGGGCCGACTTATGAGAGAATCGCCGAAGGACTGACTAGTTGCGGCTTCCCTCCCACGTCACTGTTTACGTCACACACTGAGCTACATGTTTTGTTACTTGCTCATGCCCCACATTGCCCTGAAAAAGGTGCATTCTGTATAAACAAACAAAAGTAGGTAGGCGGCATTTTGCCGCACTCCCCGATTTTGTTTTTATACTGGCAATCCTAAAAAAGACTGATTGGGCTTTCCTGCAAATTTGCACAATTCCTATCTAAAAAGGGCTTTTGATACATTATTGGCTATTTATATAGGGCAGGCATATCCAAAGTCTGGCCTGGGGGCCAGTGGTGGCCCACAAACTGCTTTAAACAGCCTGCGGCTTGTCTCGCAAAAAATAGTATGTGGGCTGTCGCACAATATTGGTTAAACAAGCAAGTTCACCTTGCATTTTTTCTATATATCTCATAATGGCAGGGCTATATGTTTATAGACATGCACCAAGTAAGAGCTGGTGGAACTAAGGTGTTTTCATAAACAGACAGTAAACAAGTAGGCTAAAATGAAAGGTTACCTAGCAACACACATTTCCTGCTAGGTAATAGACATAGTTGAAGCAAAGAAGCCTAAAGTAGCCGCCACTTACAGATGCGGTAGTTCAATATTTTTTTCACTGAAAGACTAACAGGGAATTTATACTTAAATTCGACACCGTTGCAGATGAAATCTCCGCTCGTCACTAGGTTCATTTATGCAATGTAAAATGCCATAGGCTGGCGCTAATCAATCAATCAATCAATTTTATTTATAAAGCCCAATATCACAAATCACAATTTGCCTCACAGGGCTTTACAGCATACGACATCCCTCTGTCTTTGGACCCTCACAGCAAATAAGGAAAAACGCCCCAAAAAAACCCTTTAATGGGGGAAAAAAACGGTAGAAACATCAGGAAGAGCAACTGAGGAGGGATCCCTCTTCCAGGACGGACAGACGTGCAATAGATGTTGTACAGAACAGATCAACATAATAAATTAACAGTAATCCGTATGACACAATGAGACAGAAAGAGAGACAGAGAGAGAGAGAGAGGGAGAGAGAGAGAGAGAAAGAGAGAGAGATGCAGGTAATGACAGTAGCTTACAACAACATTATTGAAAGTAATAATATTATAGTTATAGTTCTGGCTACTGTGGTACAATATGTTGAAAGTATAGCTAATAACGTTAGCATGTTGTTTTTTGTCTGGAAAACGTGCTTAGTGTGACAGCTGTTTTGTCGGTGAATCTTGTGAGTTGTAATGGAGCCAAATTGTGTGCCGTTAGCTTTGTTAAATGTTGCTGTTGTTCCTTGCTTTATATGAGAAGAGGGAAAGATCGCTAGTTGCTAGGCTAATTTATACAATGTAAAATGCCATAGGCTGGCGCTAATAACGTTAGCATGTTGTATTTGTCTGGAAAACGTGTTTAGTATGACAGCTGTTTTGTCGGTGAACCTTGTGAGTTGTAATGGAGCCAAATTGTGTGCCGTTACCTTTGTTAAATGTTGCTGTTGTTCCTTGCTTTATATGAGAAGAGGGAAAGATCACTAGTTGCTAGGCTAATTTATACAATGCAAAATGCCATAGGCTTGTGCTAATAATGCTAGCATGTTATATTTGTTTGGAAAACATGTTTAGTACAAGACAGCTGTTTTGTTGGTGAATCTTGTGAGTTGTGATGGAGCCAAATTACGTATCGTTACCTTTGTTAAATGTTGCTGCTGTCCCTGGTTTTATATGAGAAGAGGAAAAGATCGTTGGTTGCTAGGCTAATTTATACATACATATAGCATGTTATATTTGTGGGGAAAGTGTGTCCAGATAAAGACAAGTGTTTGTCCGTTAATGCTGTGAGTTATAGTGAAGCCAATTTGTGTACTTGTGTTTGAAATTGTGTCTATTAAGCCATATTTAATGTGTGTTTAATGTGTGTTTCAAGTGTGTTTTGAATCAACTAAACACACCAGACACACCACTGCACAAGTAAAAATGCTCACAACAGCGAAGACGACGTGCGTAGGGTCTACGCACAACTGTAAATCCCCTTTAAGTGTTGCATTTGTCTCATTTATGTGATTTTTTCCTGAAATAACCCATCTGATGAGAGAAGCAGCTGTTCTCCAGGTATTTTCCCATTGTCTAATCTGGCCCCATTTTTTTTAATTTGCATTTTTGAGGATTAGTAATTATTATACAACAGTTAGTTCCGGCCCTGCAATCTGATTGGTCGAGAGACAGTAAAACCGTGACGATATTGCAGTACAACGTCACGGTTATTTCACTATGTATGTATCACTCCGCCTCACAGCTGATTGCAATCAACAATCAAATCAAAACTGACGGTTAGTGTCAGTTAGGTCAGCAGTTGCGTTGTAGGCTAATTAATTCATCCACTGTCAAACAGCCAAAAATATGGATTTATTTCCTAAAATAAGTTTTGAATTGAACTATGAATGGTCATCAGAGGAAGATGAGGGAGAGGAGAAGCTGAATCCATCTGAGCACACATCCAGGTTTGTCAGTGTTTCATCAGCGGAGCTCAATGACTTGGAGAAAAGCAACATACTGTCAGATCAGAAGGCAGAGTCGGCTGTGCCTGTGAAGCGACAGTCCACCATGCAGTCACCAGAGACTTATTTCACCGGCTGCACAATTAATGGAAACGTGCAGATAAATGTGTATAAAGAGTAAGTGCCTGGCGCACCATGTCTGCGTTACATAGCAACGGTGACAGCGGAGTCCTGAGGGAACTATTTTTGTTGGCGGAAGACAAATAAAATGCTTAAATTATCTATTTTGTCCTCATTTTTCAACATTTCTTAATCAGCCTTGCTTATTTAACTGTTGAACTGTTGTATAAAAGCAATATCACTCTCGAACTCGTGATGTTGTACTGTGATATCGTCACGGCTGTGACCGCCTGCGGCCTTGTGCCTATGACCGAATCACAGCCGTGACGATATCACAGTACAACATCACTCCCTATCACAGCCGTGACGATATCACAGTACAACATCACTCCCTCTCGTGTGATATTGCTTAATTATTAAAGATAAGCTTTGACAAGCGCGCATTAGATGGATGAAAAGAGATTTTAAAAAAAATTAAAAAAAATAATTGCCATAAATTAAACCTGTAGTGTCGTTTAAATGTTTAAAAAGTCCTATTTTGGTAACAGGCAACAGCTGTTTCACCCACTTTAAGTGAGAAGCATAGCTGAAAAAATCGCATTATCAGTTGGGAGTTTAGCTTTAGTGAATTCATTCAACATGCAAATGCCCTCTTTTCTATATCGGGTCTCTTTCTGTGTCTGACATGATGAGGAGTAATGGCCTTTTAAATGGAAGCATCCAGCAGCGTTTGCTCAGGGAAGGCTGCTGGGATCAGACCTGTTTTTAACCGTCGCCTCCCCTGTGGAGATCTGACAAGCATCCGAACCGTTCTCTTCCTAATCCGATAGGAGTCAGCTGAGCTCAATGCTCTTTCTGCCAACAGCCTGCTTCACATTCTTATAACACACATTTGTACCAGTGATGCTGAAGGATTCACGGGGCCCAGGGGTTGGTGGGGGCCCTGGAATGTGGCAGAGGCTAAAGGTATTTGCTGTTATAGGATCCTGAAGCTGTTATTAGGAGCCCCTGATTTCATGAAGCTGTCTGAACACAGCCTCAGATGAAATGCATTGTAGCACGTCAAAGTACAAGGTTCATCTGGCATTGGCCATGTTTGGTACTGTCGCATCCACTGTTTGGAAGATGGTCTTGGATGCTTCCCATGGAAAAGTTTTGGGAAGCAGCTTATCAGAGGTGGGACAGTTAACCACACAAACATTTGCCAGACCAACCAGTTGGTCATCATTCATGGAGCCTTAACCACTAAAGCATAAATCTCAGCTTTGGAGATTTGGAAAGTGCTCTATCCTTCCCCGTACTCTGGTGTGCTCAGCTTTTGACAAACCTTATCATCTGTTGCTGGCCACACTTTGGCCTTCGTCATGGTTTAGAAACTGACATCTATCGAAAAGTTTTAAACCAGAGCATCTGCAGATTAATTCCATATCCAAGATGTTATGATCCACTAAAGTAAGGCATGATGAACTGCTAAGATTGAAAATACAAAATCTTAAAAATTTTTGTCAATATGGAGATACTATGTTGTTAGCTCAGTTAGATTCTCCACAATTTCTCAGTTCTTTTATTGAAACTATGAGCACCAGAGTAAGGCTGAATTAGTCAGATTTACAGGCAGAGGAAACAAGAGTGACAGAAAAAAGGTGGTGACTCCCTTTATCTGAAGCAGTCATGAAGTCCGAATATGTCTATTCCTCACTTATTTATATTCCTTAATATTTCCTTATTTTTCCATAATGGCCTATCACTCAAAATAATCAAAACAGATTAATCCAAGTTGTGAATATTGTTTTAATAGATTAAAGTGGTGTTGTGTTGCTATGCTAGGTGCCTCATCCTCAAGTGCCGTGAAATGGCCATTGCATCTCTCTCTGACACGCTGTCTGTGGGAAATAGACCACATAAGTAATTCGTAATTGGTTTGTTTGATAGGCTGATTTTTATTCTGGTAATTCTCATATGATAGTATTTCCCATCTTTGCTCAGCAAGAGTTTTGTGTGAAAGGAATTAAAAGCCCTTTCCATATAGACGCCTGTCCCAAATATATGCCAGTAACGTAAAGTAACGTATAGATCACAGTGTAAAAGTGAACCACCACATCACTGGTGATCGAGACAGAAGACTATGAATATAAAGGGAAACTTTGATGATATTTGACCAGCTGTGTGTCATCACAGTATGTGCAGATGAATAGTCTCGCCACCAGACAATCAGAGATCTCCGGCTTCTGATAGTCTGGGGACACTCCTTTCTAAAGTGTGTTTAACACACCGGAGAAAACGGCCGGCAACAAAGCAACGCCTCTTGCATTTTTGAAAAGGACACGCCTTCTCGGAAATGTGCACTCCCCCTTTTCTCGTCCGCAAGGAAACAAACACACAGAGAGTGGCGAGAGATTTAACTCCGTTTTATCAAACGTGTGCTCAGTCCACAAGATTGTGGAAATGAAGGACTTACAGCGACTTTGTTTAAAACTTTTAACCCAGTCAGACTATATTTAAAAGCACAAGAGTTCAGCGAGCCACCGAAGGACCGCCCTGCAGATTTACTATTGGTTCTGCAACGTAGGGAGTTTTTTTAAACTCTGAAATTGTATCCGCCCATCTAAATACAAAATCAGGGAGAAAGACATCAGTCTTTAGTTAAGCAAAGCGTCTAAAGACTGACTTGTGAGTCTAGCAGATGAATGATGTTTAGATTCCCCTTGTGCTGCCGCCAGCACCCGGACCTCTGCTGGCCGGAGGGGAGGTCTAGGCGAAGCCAAACAACATTCATGTGCACACACTGCGATCACACACCTGAATGAACATTGGCAAAGTTTCCTGCTTTCCTTCACTGGTTCCCGTAGAGCAGTGTAGGTCTTTATTCACTGTTATATTCATCAAAAAAGAAAAGTAGCATGTGTATACCTCCATTAGGCTATACCTAGGGTAGCAAAGCTACATTTTCCAGGTTTTGAGTTTAGTTTTGGAACAAGGAAGAAATGTATATTTCCTTACAACCTCTCCAGGTGTCACTAACACATGTTGTTGGATCCTTGTTGGAGTTGGCAGATGCTACGCTATGACTGGCCAGCCTGTGTTCGAGGGGCAGGACTTAGTGAAGGGTCAATGGTCCGGACTATTAATTGAAGTTTTACAGTAAATGGTGTAGTGAAACTGTTTTTGTTGGTGTGCATATTGTTATTGTGCTGTAGCCAACAGACAAAATTAATATTGTTAAAAGTCCACTTATGAATGACATGGATCAAAGATTTGTGGCTGTGTTTTAGTTGTTAAAAATACATTTATCCTCATAGTTATGTTGTATCTATATTACACATACAGTGTCTCTTTGCAGGAGAACTCGATCTGTGTAACATGCCACAGTGTCAAAAATAGAAGAGGCATATATTTCATTAGCATCTGCAAAGCTTCTGAAATGCACTGCGTATGCAGGAAAAGTCTAGAATGTCTGTGGCCAGCGCGGGTGGCCACCTGGCGGAGATCTGCACTCTGAGTGCACTTTTCTTGTTGCGAGTGTTTCCAAACATTATTTTTTGGACATCAAGACATCAAGAATAAAGACTAACTTGATAAATGTACATTCGGTCAGCTTCCCCAGCTCCAACAGAGAGCCACGCACAGCCGCTTCTCTAAGCTTTTCAATGGGAACCATCTGGGACAATCTGTCTCCCACATGGTGAGTCAGTCCATAACAGGGCTCATCAGACATGTGAAGCTAAGGAAGGAATATTTTTTTGACCATAGCTGTTCAGAAGTTGTTCTAAGGATATACGAGTTGATTGTTATGGTGCCATCATCTGGCCAATTCTGTTACATTTGTTGCCAAGGCGACAGGGGATCTTGACCATGCAGTAGAAAGGAAACAACTTGCATACTGTATGTGCATCAGCTCCCTGTTTGCCATGCAAAGCAGACCCTCTAATCAAACAGCTATTTTCCTCTTTTCTTGTCATCATTCCATCTCCTTGTTTGCAGTGCTGTAGATAGAACACAACACGACATCAGCTCTCTCTGTAGAATGGCTAAATGTCAAGACAGAGAGAAACAGAGACAGCTACTCAGGTAGAGAGACAGAAGACTGAGAGATGATGAAAAAGGGAATGAATGATGGAGTGAAACAGAAAAGTGAGAGGAATGATGAAGAATGCCCAGTGAGAAGAGCGGTGACCTATAAATAATAAAGAAGTTGGACAAGGATCAGGAATAAGACAAGACAATTAAAGCTCCTAACTGATGTGTAGCTTAGCGACAGGATGGTTGGATGTTTCTATCTAAACAAACAAACAAACGGGAAGAAGACGAGGACAGTCTCAGGGAGAGTTGGTTGGAGCTGATAATGAGGACTCGCCTGTAAACAATGAAACACTTTATGAATTTGATCTGTGACATACGCAGAGGGGATACAGACACATTCAGTTAATTAGCATGGCTAATTAGCCACAATGCAACAATAATTAATTTAAAAAGTGATATTTAAATTAATTATTGATTACATTAATTAAGTCAGAGGGGGTAAGGGGGGTGTGGGGGTAATTAAGATAAATGTTAAATGTGTTGGTAATTAGGTTAGGATTGGAGCGAGGTGATGATGATAATGATGTAAAGACAGGAGGCCAGGGGAGAGGAGCAGCAGACTGTCATGTGGTGGTTCAATTCATCACCATGCTGAGAAATGGAGGACGACGGGTAGATAGACAGCAAAAGAAAGAGAAGGAGGCAGGGAGTCTTCTTACTGATCAGCTTTGGACTGTGCAAAGTGTTTCCGTAGTGTTCTTACTAATGAGTGCCTATTGATTGGTCTAACCCCTCTCCCAGCCTCGCTCACCTCCTCTTTGATCAGAGCACTGAATCACTAGTTAACGCTGGACTGCTGCTGGATAGACACAGACAAGCTGCTGCTGATAATTACGATGAGAGCAGACACAAGACTTTACCTTGTGCCTCCTCTCTACATCAAGGACACGAGAAATCTGACGAGCCTGAGCCCACACTTTTGCACCAATTAAAACTGGACTGGATTAGCAGCTGGGGAAGGTGGACACCTGCGCTACAGCCTCAGACGTCTACAGTACAATACAGTACAACTTTATTGTCCACAAGGGTGGAATGTGTTTTCCTTTGGTCCATCTGACACAAACACCACATAACTGCAACACTGAGAGTATAAATATTCCAATACACAAAATGCAAGTAAAACACCCTAAACCTGCAATAACCGATTCATCTGGCCTCTGGCGCATGGGCAGATTATGAGACAATGGGCCCCTGGGCACAGTTGTGCAAAGGGCCCCATGATCTCTCTTACACAGGAGCAAGACACATAAGGCCCTTTTACACTGCCAGATTTTCCACGAATGTTGGGCTGTTTTGCCGGCCAGCTGCGAGCGTTTATACACACAGAGGTGGAAAGGCGAGTTGATCCGAGGCGCCCAATTTTCCGCCTCGTAGGGTAGTCATATTGGCGGAACCCTTTAAGTTTAAACAGACTGAGGCGGCCTTCCGCAACAGAGGGGGCTGTTGAAGACTTGTGGGAGGAGCTGTTGATGATGGCGCACGTGCGACCCACTGGCTGTGGATAAACAGGAAACAGCTGATAGCAGGAATTAGCGAGCAGCTAGTAGCAAGAGGGAAACACAAACCTGACAGATGCCGTAAAGATGAGCAACTGGGGAGACAAGGAATTGTGCACCCTCCTTGTCCTCGCAAACGAAGAGGCCATTAACCGTCAGATGACGGGGACGGTGAAGAACAGGGTGATTTACAAGAGAATCGCCACATCACTTGTTACGTCACACACTGAGCTACATGTTTTGTTACTTGCTCACGCACCCCCATTGCCCCGAAAAAGGCGCATTCTGTATAAACAAAAGTAGGTAGGCGGCATTTTGCTGCACTCCCCGATTTTGTTTTTATACTGCCAATGCTGAAAGAAGACTGATTGGGCTTTCCTGCAAATTTGCACAATTCCTATCTAAAAAGGGATACAGACTTTGTAGTGGTGCATCTCTTTAGCCCCTTTCTCACTAATATTTGGGTTTTGAATGCAATGGGAAAGGTTACAATTGGCATTCATACAGGGGTTGAATGACTCTGAAGTAGTCACAGGTATTTATTGGCGTGTTTATTGGTTGTGTTTGTGTCTACCTGATGAATTTAAGACCAACATTCACTCTCTTTTAACTCTGTTTTTGGTCTCTACCAACTCCTGAGAAATAGATCTGTCTCCTTAGCTGCTAAATGCTAAATGCTGCTAACCCAGGTTAAGTAACATGTAAATAGTGTCAGACAGCAGATGCTTGTATTCCTAGCTAGCTCAACAAAAATAATTGGAAATGTTTGTATCACCAACTAGCAAGTAGGAAATCTAAACATTATTGTAGGGACTAGACAGAAAGATCAGAAGGTCTGAATATAAAATAAGGAGTAGTAATACAGTGATGACAATTTTTAACGAAGTCTCATGAGACTGCGATTGTGCAGGGTGTAGGGTGTGTAGACTAGGAGCATAAAATTTGGCTATACAAGATTATACTTAGGATCACTCTCAATAACCCTTTCTTTCCACACACTATTTGATGTATTTGATAGTGATGTAACTTGGATCAAATCTGAGGTACGTATCAGTATGAATTCCCTTTCTTCTTGTTTTTCATCACAACCATTAGATAAAACTAAAAAAAATGCTGAACCTACACAATCAACATTAAAGCTGCACAGAAACAACTAACCAAAACTCTCAATTAAGTGTAAATGAGGACAGACACATCCCAATACACTCTGATTCCCTTTTTGACTTTGACTGAACCCCAAATGACTTTATGGGCACATTCATTGGACTGCATTTTCTGTGCTGGAGCATGAGAGGGACACTTGGTTGTTTAGTGAAGGGGACATGCCCAACCTCATTTACACTGATTTGCCTGTTTTGGTTGGTTGTTCATTCATATAAAAGAGAGAGCTGCATTTTTCCACACAGGCCTTAAAGGTAAACTGTGCAGGAATTGTCAGTTAATCTTTCTAAACATGCTTGCAAGAAAAAGTGAAGGTGAAAGCCAACCTCAGAAATGAGCTATGCCTGCTTGGTGTTTGCATTTTTTTTTGGCCGATATGTCCGTTTTTTAGGAAAATCCTACGTGGTATGCCTGAAGTCAATCCAAATGTGGCCTTAAAGAGCAACTTAACATGCTGTTTTTCGCATTGACACACCCCATTTACAAATTCAAAAAGTGCATTTAAACCCTACATCATAGCACCACTACCTTACATGTAGAGGAGATAGTATTTCTACTGTTGTCAAATTTCTACTACTGCTACTCTCAGGCCTGCATGTTGGCTCAAACATGAAGGCTCAAAGTTCAATCTTGACCTTATAAAGAGAAGCGTACAAAATATTACCCCTACCATCTCTCACTTATTGTTTGGGCATGCCAATGCCAATTAGCAAACATTGTGAAACATTACACTCATTAATTATGAGTGACATAAGTCAACATACGGCCTTTACGGACGTTTTTATTGGGAGGTTGGTCTGAAATGTGTGCTGTTGGAAACTGTCTTCATTTTTGCCCTTGTATGTTTATGAGGATGGAAAATGGAAGGTTTGTCTATGAGGCAGACTCCAAGTTGAAAATTGGGAGAGCAGAAGGCGGCTTCACCTCCAAATCTGTTGACAAGCCAAATGATAATGTGATGGAGTGAGAAAGACAGAGAGAGTGGGAGAGAGAGGGTGATCAGATCGGGTGGGAATAGGGAATAGATATGCAAGGTAACTCAATTAAGGGAGGCAATTTCCACCCTCCCCTCTTGCCCTGAAAGAACTAGAGCAAGTGAAGCCACTTACAATGGTGTCAGAGGACAAATGGAACACAGAGGCAGAAAAAAAGCCTTGTACATTTAAAGAGAGAGGACACAGAAGTACAGCAGAACCTGTGTGTTCTGACAAATGAAATCATCTTGTTGGATGTCAGGGATTGGAACAGTATCAAGTGCTGTTGTACAAAGAAAACCACAGTAACAACTTCAAAAAGAATAAGTTAAAGGGAGAGAAAACAGACAACTCCACTAGTGGTTATTAGTCATAGGCTGATATCAGTTATTCTGCTGTCATTGAGCTCTATTCCCATCCAAAAAACACATCACAGTTTTGTGTAGGCGCAGAAATGTGGGCCCGATGGAGGAAAGGTCAGGGATTCACGACCAGAAATATCAAAGCGTTTGGTGGTTGCTTAAATCAAGAAACTGTTGTGGTGGTATTGGCACAGTGGCCACAGTCAGAGACGCAGTGCTTCCATTATGTGCACAGGTAGTGAGTTGCTTCGAAACGGGTAACACATTAGATGTTAGGAAGCATTTGGAAAATGCACGACACCCATTTATGAGCAGGCAGGAAGACCACAGGCTGCCTTGCAGCTAAAGTTAATGTCAGTGTTTCTCAAGTTAATAACTATGGTGCTGATTTGGCTGATAACAGATGTTGTTGTTGTATTGAGGTGGACTCACTGTGTTATTTTAACCCAACTCGAGCAGGAGGGAGTCAACTGACTGCGGTGGAGCAGCAGCCTCATTGCTCACAAAATCAAAACACTGGAGATATATGGCTGAGTTTGTAAACCCTGTTACACAAAACTGTGTTAGTCTTACATGTAGCACTGGCTGCATTTTCATTTTCTTTGTTTAAGTATTCATTTGAGGGAATTTCAACCTGCCTGCCAGGAGAAAATGTTGGATTGCACCTTTATTGTAAACCACAAATACATTACATCTATGAATCATATCAACATTTCTAAAGCAACATCGTGTATGGGCTGTCATCTGGACGACAAGGGGATGTTGGACAGCCTGGAATCTACACAATTGCCACAAAACACAATTGTTTTTTTTTACCGTGATGTTGCTGCATTTCCTGCCAGGTAAGTGCCATTAAAGTAAGCAGGTATTTTAAGCCCATATGTGATCTTTCCTTTTTGCTCCTTAACCTAACCACATGTTAAAGAGGCAACAGATAGCATCTTTTCCTAAATATATCATTATGAAAATAATGTGGGTTGCACAGGGTAGTGGCCACAGTAAAATCAGACTATCAGCGTTTACATAGGTTACTTAGTGGCTTTGCAACCTTTGCAATAAGCTTCTGCCACTGGTGCTGAAATTTCTCGGAAAAAATCTGCTTTACGGCAGGAAACGCGTCATGTACCTTATGAGGAGCTGGGCATGAGATAGTTAAGTCAGGAGCACAATGGCAGACGGACAAAGTTTGGAGACAAGTGAAAAACGGCCTAGCAAAAGAAAACGAGCTCCTCTGTCTGAGGAGGCAAAGAAGAGCAAAAAGGAGAGTGATAAAAGAAGAGGAAAAACAAGAGTAAACGTCAGTCAGGCGTTCAAGAGATGGAGGGAGCTCCGTGACCAAAGAGGCTTCAAAA
>NC_065509.1:6474800-6478394 GCF_006386435.1 Epinephelus moara | reverse complement strand
GTGTCCACACACCTTCTCATTCTACATATACATAGAGGTATACTGGTGGCTTTACAGCCTACATTTTAGTTAATTTAGAGAGTCTAATAGAGTCATATTATTGATTATCTCTGATCCCCACAGTCAATTTGGTTGTTGTGCCAGTGCGACTCAACACCACTGACACTAGGTGGCGCCAAGCTAAAAAAAAACAAACGAATCCTATCTGTTGCCTCTTTAACCACAGCATTGTTGAAGCGTAAAGAAACGTAGAGTTTCTACATATCTGCTGCATAACATAAAAAAATGAAAAATCTGTGGTTTGCAGAAATAGACAATGCTAACACTTTCTGGGTTGCACAGCCAAAATGTGGTCACACATGTTGTGAAAACATGTCACTAACAGTAGCCAAACTGAGGTGATGGAAGTGACAGATAAAAAAAAAAAGAATTAATTGTTGAATGAATTGTTTTTTAATGGGCTTTCATCTGGCTACAGTCTATTTGCCATCAGAGTATTGGAATAGGCTTTATGAAATAGAACCAATTCTTCCCCTGTGGACCGATTATAACCATATTTTATATTTCATTAAAATGATACACATACTGTACATATGCAACTGAAAGGAAGGTTTTTTTTTTTTTTTTTTTTGTTTTTTAAATTTAGGTAGGCGCCACCTATGGAAACTTTGGTGTTTGGATTTACTGTTTTATTTAAAATAATGTAAGATATTAGAGACAATTTAGAATTAATGTTCTAATTCATTTAATGTAGTTCAAGCAAATTTCACAAATCTTAACATGTTTTGGATTTCATGCCTTCATCAGTGTCTCTCTCTCTCTCTCTCTGTCTTTTTACCTATTCGTCTCACTGACTCACTCACTCACATTTACTCAGGTTACTTCTTGGGAAATTAGATAGACTTATATGTATCTCCTCGAGGGTTAACCTCCAACCTTTACCCTTGCAACTATTTACCTAAACCTAATCTCGACCTAACCCCAACCTTAAAGGTCCCACATTTTAAAAAGTCAAATGCCCTTGTCTTTTCAAAAATTAAACTGGTATAGTTGCTATACAAATACGGTAAAAGTATCAAAACACTCAGTCCACAGAGAAATGTGAACAGTTTGTATTCAGAAATGGTGCCTTGGTTTCTGTGAATTTGTTTTGTCACAAGTATAATATATAGACCTTTTGAAACAGAAAGATTCTAAATGGTCCTTTTGAATTTCTAGTTGGAATGTTTTGCAGTGTATGTGAACAACAGTACCAATGTCTTTCCAGTGACACAGCCTGTAACGGCAGATAAACGGAGTGTTTCAGACAGAGGGTGCACAGGTATTACGTGCTGATAGAAGCCCAAAATACAAGTATGAACCTAAGAAGCATAACCTGGGATCTTTAAACCTTAACCTAAATCAGCATTCCTAAAACTGTGAGACGACCAGCGGAGAAAGCAAGGTAGAACTGACATCAGAATCATTCTCATGGTGGATCAGTACACACATGCTTTCACAAAAGCAATGGTGTTCATGTACAGATAGTCTGTAGCTTTGCAGAGTGGACAGATATTATACAGGGATGGAAAGAAAAACCAGTGCTTTCCAGTAGTGTACAAACCATGCTACGGAACATGCAGAGTGACTGTCGTTATCTTTCGTCACCCCCACCCCGCAGATCTCAGCGCATAGCGCGTGTGTGTGTGGTTGAGCAAGAGAGAGATGGAGAGATGTGCATGTGCTCAGAGCAAACAGCTGTTACCGATCGGAGCGGAGGAGAAATTAGCGACAAAGTGGTCGTGTGTAAATGTGCAGTGTAGGTTTGTCCACATGTTTAAATGCTGCAACTCATAATCCTATCCAGGAGATTTCCTTGAAAACAGAAGATATGCAGCATGTCTACATACATAGCAACGTGAACATTATGAACCAGTAAAGGACTCTGAAAACAGCAGAAAATAAGTTCAGATTTCAAAGTGGGGAGCTTTCCAGACAAACAAGACAAAGTCCCAAGCTGATTACGTCATGATTTTGGTCAGGGGGATGGGGACTGGCGGGGTAATACTTGCCTTAACTTGACCACTGACCCAAAAATTGACATTTTTCCATTTGGGTATATTTTGTCCCCATTTGTACAAACTGTCACCAATTAATTTGTCTTTAGTCCAAAATTAAAATGTGTCCCCACAGGTAGCCTAACACACACACACACACACACACACACACACACACCTACACACCTACACACACGCACACATCCCATCCATCCCATCTCCTTTGTCCTCTGTCTCGTTCTCTCCTCTAAATAATGATGCAGCAAACTTAAATCTCAGCCAGCGAATAAGAATGAATTTCTCTATCCTGCCTCACAGATGGAGCCTTTCAGCAGGCCATTCTATTTATGTTCCAATCCAATCCAGCCGTGACTCACTCACACCATTACTCTCATTCAGGATTATTGCAGAATGCCTGTCTGCTCTAACTAGAGTGTATACCTGGCTGAAGTTTTAAACGGAATTTCAAACAATCTAAATGCCCCTCCATGCTGTGCAGACGTCACTGCAATCACATACTTTTACAAAGAAAGAAATAATGGCTGCAGTGTACTGTAATGCACAGCAGTGAGCTGGCTGGCTTTTCTGTCTGCCTAAAGACAGTCACATAGAACTATTGTGTTTCACACAGAAGCGCTGTCTGCTCTTAGATAGTATGGAATTATGGATTATCTATCTAGTTTCAATATTTTTTGTTTTGTACTGAGTCATTCTCTTCTTTTAAATAATGGCATTTTTACACCAAAACGTTTAGAATCATAGTCATATTCATTAAAGGATAATTCCAGTTTATTACAATGTGGGACTTATTTTGGTAGCTTCACTGATCATTCCTGTTGGTTGTGAAAATGTTGTATAGGACACCAAGTTACCTGCTGACATCTGGGAATTAAATAGAAGTCTGGAGGTTAACATATTGATAGCCTAAATGGCATTTTATTAACTCAGTGATGCCTGCAGGAATTGCATTAGCTGAACCCTGTCTAAAAGATGGTGGAATAAAAATAACAATTACAAAATGCACAAATAAACATTTAAGAAAAGACAATGAGCCTCATAGTAAAATCTCACCAGATAAAAACCTTTTAAAAAAATGCCTTCCTCTAATATCTTTTTGATAGGATTTTTCAGTTTTACCTAAAAATAAATAAGTTATAGCAATAAAGGTGAGCCAGGAGCCAGAGCCTTCAGCTATCAGGCTCCTCTCCTGTGGAATCATCTTCCTGTTGTGGTCCGGGAGGCAGACACCGTCTCCACATTTAAAACCAGACTAAAGACTTTCCTCTTTGATAAAGCTTATAGTTAGGGCCGGCTCAGGCTTGCCCTGTACCAGCCCCTAGTTAGGCTGACTTAGGCCTAGTCTGCCGGAGGACCCCCTATAATACACCGGGTACCCTCTCTCTCTCTCTCTCTCTCTCTCTCTCTCTCTCTCTCTCTCTCTCTCTCTCTCTCTCTCTAGTGTCCTATTACTGCATCTTGCTAACTCAGCCATTCTGGATGTCACTAACTCGGCTTCTTCTCCGGAGCCTTTGTGCTCCACTGTCTCTCAGATTAACTC
>NC_065509.1:6431878-6474630 GCF_006386435.1 Epinephelus moara | reverse complement strand
TCCTCAGTTGCTCTTCCTGAGGTTTCTACCGTTTTTTTCCCCGTTAAAGGGGTTTTTTGGGGAGTTTTTCCTTATCCGCTGTGAGGGTCCAAAGGACAGAGGGATGTTGTATGTTGTAAAGCCCTGTGAGGCAAATTGTGATTTGTGATATTGGGCTTTATAAATAAAATTGAATTGAATTGAAGGTGGCATTCAGGCTTTCAGTTTAAAAACTTTCTCAGGTGCAGGTAGAAGTCATTAATCTACTTAAATCGTATAATTTTCATATAATATTCATTTATTAATTATTATATTTCATATAATAATCATATAATTTTTTATTTTTTTTTAATTTAATGGTGTGGCTCTTTTAGACTTTTAAAATGTTATCATACTGAATGGATACAATTCTGATGGTGAAACAAATATTAATGCAGGGGTTGTGATGCTCAAAAAAAAGTATCCACTGATTTACAGACATCTCTTTCACAATGTAAGTCTGTGGGGAAAAGTATTTTTGGGCCCGGTTGAAGTTGTGAGTCCACATTTTGGCCTCCATATGAAATTGGCTTCAGAGCCCCGTGCTGTTCCTGAGAGCTTGACAGAGGTGTCAGGAAACAGCTAATTAAATCTAAGTGTGCCACATGATTGCATAATTGCAAAAGTTAAGATGATGATGCCATAAGCCTACAAACACAGGCTAACCACACACTGAAGCTGTTTAACTGTTAACTTGTTGGTTTCTTTACAACCTTGTCTGGTCAGTGTACTTCCTGTTTGCTGCCCCATTAAATGTCATTATGGTGATGTTACTGTGCTCTCAGATTTCAGCAATTAACATAGTTAGTACAATGTAATTATAATGGTTGCGCCAAATACTCAATTTGATATGGATGGTGTACTGCTTACGAGTATGAGAATCATCTGAGTAACATGTTTATATCTGCACTGGTGATGAATGAAAATCCTCATTTGCGTAGCTGCGTTTAATCTCTATCTGTTGTGATCTAATATAATTTCAAACTCTGTTCTGTAAGTAGTTTCTATTAAATAGTAAATGTATCAACTTCTGATCAACCCATATCAATTTCAGGCTTAAATATCAACTACCACTTAGGGTCCATCTACTTCTGGTTAAACTCCACCCCCTTCCAGTTTAAATCCCGCCCCCTTCAAATACTGATCAGTCTAACTCAGTGGGTAGCTCTGATATGATATACAGTGGTGCACTGCCTTATCCCCAGTTACTATAGGCCTACTGATATGGTAAAATTGACAAAATAAGACCCCATTTGTTAGACCCCGAATTATCTTTTCAGTTTTATTCATTCTTTAAAGTTTAAACCCACATTCTTTGGGAGCACTCATTGTGTTTTTTTAATCCATGATTATGAAAAAAAAATATGGGGTCAAATTACTGGAAAACTGTTGCTCACCACCAAGGCTGGATGACCAACCAGGTAATGCAGGCAACAGTCATGGGGCTCTCAGGGTGCCCAAAGAGGCAACACAAAAAGATATGTTATTTTTTTAATATTTGAGCTTTGTCTTTTACAAATGTAAACAAGAATAAATACCTTTTTATGTTGCCTCTGTACTTTGCTTCTTTAAAAAAAATTATTAAATTAAAAAAAATTAAAAATAAAATGCTCTCTAATCAGGTCTCTCTAAGGTTGAAAATCAAGCTGTTCCACGTGGTGTCCCCCCAAGAGGCCTGGAGAATCTTTGTTGTGTGAACTTGTGTGTTTTTGCCTTTGCATTGTTTCTGTATTTGCAGTGTGTTTGCAATTAATGTATTTGTTTGTCCCTCTGCAGTTTCTCTGCCTCTGCACCAGCTATAGCCAAGCTGGAGGCATTTTGTTTTCAGGTTGTTCGTCCATACGTCCTTCCATACATCCCGTTATTGTGAACATGATGTCTCAAGAACGCTCTGAGCGAAATCCTTTGAAATTTGGCACAAATGTTCAAGAATAAACTGATTAGAATTTGGTGGTCCAGGATCAAGGTCACTGTGACCTTGTGTCCATCTCATTCTCGTGAATGCAATATCTGAAGTAGGCCTGGAGGGAATTACCTCAAATTTGGCACAAACATCCACATGGATTCAATAATGAACTGATTAGAATTTGGTGGCTGAAGGTCAAAGGTCAAGGTCACTGTGACCTCACAAAACAAGTTTTTGGCCATAACTCAAGACTTCCTGCTCCAATTATGACAAACTTTAACACAAATGTCTAATAGGTCAAAATGATGAAGTGATGATATTTTACCTCAAAGGTCAAAGGTCACCTTCACTGCTACATCAAAATGTTCTACAAAAACACTTTTCTGGCCATGACTCAGTGCCGTATCTCAGGAAGAGAAGGGGAGACATTTGGTCAGATACTGAATTGGTGACACTAATTTTGGGTGTCCACCTTGAAACTGTGCCGATTGTATAGATCTTCTGTGCTGCTGGGTTGAAGATGTGTGTGAAGCATCCATGTTTTCAAAGACATGGATGTAAACTTTAACTGTAACTTGACTTGCTCCTAGAGATATACCACCATGAGGTGGTAATTCTAGTTGTCTTTTGCAGCACAGTTATATTTGTTTTGGAGTTTTTGTATATGACTTTGAATTGTCTTCATTTCTGAAGCTGCAGCACATTTCTCCTAATGGAAATGTTTTGTACCATTGTAGCGTGTTTGTCCTTGTCAGCCACTGTACCCAAGGCTCTGGGCAGTCATTTGTGGAAACTACTTTAAAAATCCTATTTAAAACAAGTAGTATAGGCCAAGGCCAAATAAAATCAGTGACCTGAACCAGTTTAAGTTTTGACCTTCACAATGCAGCAGAACTGAAATAACAAGAACACGTTAATAGCAGGTGTAAATCCAGATCCAGATCCATACTGATCACCTGTCTGAAATGGGGTTAACTGTGTGAACTGATGTCTGAGCACCACTTTGCAGTTCAAACTTTCTGAAGTTTACAGTGTTTGATGTGAGACAGGCTGGCTTGGCCGCTCTGATTCTGCTGTCTGACGTCCATGTTGCTCCTTCTCCATCCTTCCACGCTTCTCTCTCCATCTGTCCACTCCTCTCTGTCTGTCTCTCCTCCACTCGCCTCTGTCTGTCTTCTCATCCCTCTCTCTCTCTCTCTCTCTCGCTGTGGGGAGGCTCGTGTTGGCTTCACACCGTCTGCCTCTCGCCAGCTGACTGACTGACTGACTGAAGCTCCCACTGCTTGAGTGATGCCACCGTGACAGCACCATTCTGGACACTGTGTGTGTGTGTGTATCTGTGTGTGTGCAGGCATGCAGGGAAGTTTTTCTGCAAAGTTAGCACATATGTGGCTGGAGCAGCAGATGAGTCTTTGACAGTGGCTATTGTTGTCATAGAAAAGCAGCCTCTGTGCTGGTTTTATTAAAAATTAAAGCACCTGGAAGCGTGTGTCTTTGAGGTGTCACATGCAGTCTGTGAAGCAGGATTGAGAGCGGGGCTAAATGAGTCAAGGTGACAGGGAAAATATGGGGGAGTAGACAAGCCTTAACAGTACTCAGACAATGCTGTCGGCCTGTGGCACTGTGTCCCAGCTCCAAAAACCATCAGTCGGATAAACTCATATTCCACTTCTTCTAAAAACTTTTGTACATTTGTACCTCAATATGTACCCATTCACAAAGTGTCAACACGCTGCCCTTGGTATCTGTTTAAACTCTCAGACTTTGAAGAACATGCAAATTCACTTGGTTTTGTTTTCCAGGGTGGAGTTCAGCCTGCTGAAGTGTGAATTACTTCAGCCCTCACTCCTTTTAAATGCAATTAGTTTTCTGACAAGTTGTCCGCTGTGTGCCTTTAACAAATGAGAGGGGAGTAATTCAAGGTTGACAAACAGCAGTTTTCTCAGCTGTGAGTTCTATTAGCATCACTTCAAGTTAACAGGTTATCTAGAAATTACTCGAGGTCACGCACACATTAGTGAGGAAGCAGAGATACCTTGAAAATAGAAAGACAGTGAAGTGATAATACAAAGAAGCGCTCAGAGCCTTCGATGAGACACTGCGCTGTGCTCTTTATTCCGCTCTGATGAAAATCTCTGGTCTGTGTGATCTGTCAGTTAGTGGAGTTTATTCATCAGTTTGTGATTTTTGAAGTCAATGTAGAGAAACATTAATAGGAGAAATAAATTAGTATGGCTAATATGTGATTGTTCAAAGACCCTTGTCGTATTCATGATAATGACCTCTGCCAGACTAACAAATCCAGCATGCTGAAGCTAATGTTAGCATGTTAACATTAGCATGCTAAGACTAAACAGTTCTGACTCAAGAACAAGTCCCAAATCAAGACCTACAAATCTCAAGGCAAGAACAAGTCCCGAATCAAGACCTACAAGTCTCAAGTTGAGATCAAGTTCAAAATCAAAACCAACAAGTCTCAAGTCAAGACCAAGTCTCAGGTCAAGAACAAGTCTCAAATCAAGAACAAGTCTTGAATCGAGACCAACAGGCTCCAGGTTTGGAGCACGTCCAAAATCAACACCAACAGGTCCCGAGTCTAGTACAACAAGCCTCAAGTCAAGAACAAGTCTCAAGTCAAGAACAAGTCTTCAGTCAAGAATGAGTCTCAGATGAAGAACAATTCTCAAGTCAAGACCAACAATCTCCAAGTTGATATCAAGTCCAGGTCCCGAGTCTAGTACAAGTCTCAAGTCAAGAGCAATCCCAACATCAAGCACAAGTCTCAAATCAAGACTAGCAGGTCTGAATTAAAGAACAAGATCCAAGTCGAGATCAAGTCCTTGGCCAACCCATCAAGTCCAACAAGTCTCAAGTTAAGAACAACAAGTCCAAAATCCAAAACAAGTCCCAAATCAAGTTCCAAGTCAAGATCAGGTCCAAGTTCTAAACCTTGTGTTTCAGGTACTAAACACCTCATTGTATGACCCCACCAAATTTCATGCAATAAGAAATGCTAAAAGGAGAGCCAGTGCTATAGAAATTTACAGAAATCATGCTTTTTGAAATTAGGATTTACTATTTGTAAATACTTAATCACATGTAAAAGCAAACTGATCAGATGCACCATGGTTATAACTGGTAGTTAAAAAAAAGAGCATGGCTAAAATGTGATTGTTCAAAGAACCTTGTGATAGAGAGGATCAACAACTCTACAGCCATGCTAGAGCTAAATGGCAACCTTAGCATGCCAACAGTGATAATGTTAACAAAGCATATCATGCAATTAAAATTCCACACCAGAACGTTAGTCTTATGTCCTCAACACCTCTGTATTTTCTGCCATAAGGAATTCTCAAGAATTATAATTTCTAATGTCTTCGCTGAATTCTTTTAGCAGTCTTTACACTCAAATGTGATAATCAGAGGTTTATCTGTTGTCAGTCTGCTGGTTTGCACTGACAAACACACTTTTACCTCCTGCGTGTGCAGTGTGATTGGCTGCTGTGAGACTGATTTAAGTACATGCATTGTCAAGAAAATGTTGAGTTTATTTACTGCACCCTGACTCCAGTTCAGCTCTCAAGATTTGAGTCCACAGCTCTGATTTACAGGTACTGTCAGTGTAGAGTCAGAGTCCTGTCACATCCAAAACACTGTTTGGTCTTTGGTACCAGGAGCTGTTTAAATGTCAGACTTTTACGAAAAAAAAAAAAAAAAAAGAAACCTCTGTGCAGTGTGGAAGACACACAGAGGAATGACAATTTGCAGTTTGTACATTTCTCACAGAACACTGCAGACTTTGTTGTCCTTTATGTGGCCAAAAGTTGTTTGTCTTCCCTAACGTCTAAATTTACCTTGAGTGTGACACCGCAGGAGTGACTCCACTTGTGTGTTAATTGATAGTGTGCTTGTTAAAGCTAACAGGAGGAGAGACACTGCTCGGCTTCCGATTAGACGATGCTCTCTGGTCCCTGTAGCTTTATAACACTTGATGATTACATGCTGTTTCTCCTGCTCTAATTATCTTATGGGTGGGATAGCTTTAGGGCACCCTTTTTAGACGCTTGAGTTTTTTTTTTTTCCTCCCCTATCTGCCCGCTACAATGTGTGGGAAACTTTTGATGTGCGAGACGGACATTATTTTTACCCACCAAAAGGCAGCAATTACTGGTCGTTATGCTGTATTTTTAGCCCTTAAAGTGACTTGAGAATAAAATGTTATGGCCATGTAAATCAGGATAAGAGGACGGTTTGCTGCTGTTTTAGTGTGTCTATGTGTGAGAGTGGTGAAGTGCGTGGGGAGTGATGAGAGGACCATAATCATATTTGTGTAGTTAAATCAGTCATGACTGTGAATATGGTTTCTGTGTCAGTGCTCACCCTGGATTACTGTGTGCATTTGCACATGCAGAAAGCCCTGATATATCCCCACCTTCTCCGCTCTGGCTATCTGAGCAGACAGTGATGCATGTCTGACTGCACCACTGGCTTGATGGAACTTGATTTAGAAAATCTCTTCTTGGAGCCAATTCATGTTTCTCCTCCAGTGGCCTGTTCTGTGTAGCTCTGACAGTTTGCAGACAGCATGAATCATGCACTTATGCCACCGTGTGTGTGTGTGTGTGTGTGTGTGTGTGTGTGTTTTACTCACTGCAGCTCATGGATGTGAATCTGTGGGCATTCTGGACTCCAGCACAGCAGACAGAGTCAGGGCGGAGAGGGGAGACCACACCGCACAGGGTGCCGCAGCAGTGTGTATGCTGTAGTGCTGTAGTCGTTCACTAGGGGGAGCACTTGGTCTGCTGCTCTCCTTCACTCAGCTGAACTCGCACACCCACTGATGCACTGAAGGCACAGATCTCCTGTTAGGACCAAGGTCAGGTGTCAGTTCACAGAAATGGGACGAGAGGAGGAGATGATTTATGGAGACCAGAGACAATTAACAATAAAGAAAAATAAATGGAAAAAATATTCTGCAGGCAATCTGCCTGACTGCTGATATATTTATTTGCAAGGTTCGGGTCTACCAATCAGGTTTATGGACCAGCATCACAGTTCAACACGGATGCTGGAGAAACGATCCAACAACATTTAGATGAACTGGTGAATGGAAAACATTTATAAACTGCCATCCAGTTCATTTGGTGAAGGCAACTTTAACAAAATCTGTAAAACATTAGACTCTCAAAAGACTAGAAAGGAATAAAAGAGAAGCAAAGGGCAACAACTGCAAACACTAACGAATAAGGAGTGTCAAAATTAAGAATTAATTTTAGGTATATAGCTCTGGGATAGCTTACACAAATAGTGCCCATTTCTCCATTTTTAATAAACTAATTATGAATAATCAGTAAATGGTAAAAATGACTGTGCAATGACTTCCTTTGTGCAGTGCTAATAATCTAATGTAGGGACAGAGATGGGAAAGATAGCTGTAGTGTTTACTGCTCCAGCCACTTGGAATAGTCTGCAAACTGAATTTAAATGGCTGAATCTGACTCTGGCTGAAATCAAGACTATAAACCCATTGTTATATTATTCTTTTTGTAACAGTGTCTGTTCCTAGCCTACTTTAAGTGTTACTGTCTGTTTTTATTATTGTTTTATCTATCGTCTCATTTTGTTTTTGTCTTTTTCTCTGCAACTTATTATGCTGCAGTTTTGGCCCAGTTTTCTTTGCAAAAGAGAGTTCCAAACTTGTCATCAAGAGGGTATGTTTCATTTCAACAGTGGTGGGGGGAGGGGCACATATGACACAGGGGGCAAGGGGGGGTTATCCGCAATCAAACACTTAATTTCCTGCATTCTGATGAATTTGTATGCACTCATTTGTGCATTTTCTGCATCAGGTTATAGTGTAAATGTCTTTCAGTCAAAATTAAAGTCATCTGAAACATTCATGTTTATAGTGGGGGGGACATATGTGCCCCCTCTCACCTAATCTACATGTATGGTACTCATATGAACAGGGCAGGGGCGCAGCACCAAATTCTGGGGCCTATGCATAAGCAGTCTCTGTGGCCCTGTGGCCCCCCTGCCCTTCCTCTCTTGATCCATGTTTCTTCCTTATCTTTCTTGGAACCTTGATTTCCTTTTCTCTGGGAAAAACACGGCAGTCTGTGTTGGTGCTCCAGTGGTATAAGCAGTCGCTCTGCTCTCGCTGCGTTTAAAGACAAATGTGAGTGTAGGGGTGGACTAAACCATTTTGCACCTTTAAGGGGTGAGAGGGGCCTCAAAGAGCTAACACTATTTTTAGACAAAACTCAGTCTTTCGACCATTTCAGTTCATTCAGCCAATTTTAGTTTAGTTATCAAGCTAATTACTTAGAAATTAAACATTGCTAACAAAACCAAACTTTTCATTTCAGGCTTTTTGTTGGCCCCCCTCGCATTGGGCCCCTGGGTAATCACCCCCACTATGATGCCCCTGCATACAGATACATGCATATTTCTTTTTTCAAGCTTAGTGCTCCTTTATTCTCGATAAGTCTATTATTTAAAATTCTCTGCCATTTATAACACCACCATCAGTGTTGCATTTAGTTCCCAGAGCTCTCTGACTATATGTGACTAATCCTTTGTGGCTCGACCCATGTGTATAGATGCTCTCTCTGCTTGTTTTAACCACATGTGTGCACATGGTTAAAACAAGCAGAGATGGTAAAATCCATTTTATACTTTCTCAGTCAGATGTAAAAATGCAATAGAGACACTAGTTGACATAAACATTGAGCACTGTTTATAGGTGGAGGAAGGGATGAGTGAGATGAGTGGAAAAAACATGAGATCTGAAGAGGAGCTGTATGTCACAGAGGAATAAGGCAGATTTATAAGCCAGAGTTTGTTTTAAAAAAAACATCCAGCGATCTTCCTTCCCTCTAACTCTCTCTATTCTCTCCATCACTGACTTGTCCCCACACACAGTAACAGTCACTTTACCCACTATATATATATATATGATCCCTGATATGAATCAGATTCTGGTTTATGTTTACACCGCTAGGGGTCGTATGAGGTCCGCGTATGTGCCGCTCTCCCTGCCTCTCTGTCCCGCTGCTGTGTGGCTGGAGGAGAGTTAATAACGTTACAACTACTGGGTGTAATTATAGCGCACAGCCTTAAGAACAGCGCATGAATGGCGAATGATTCCCTGCATACATATCACAACATTTGCATGCATTAACCCGGTTCGCCCAGCCTGTCCTGAGGCTCACACAGGCCCTGCCACCAAGTCAACAAGTCCTCCACTCACTCTCGTCACTCGATGGCTCTGTGGATGATGCGCTTTACATGACGGACAGGTGGAGAGTGTGATTTAGGGTTTGGCAGCTTATGGGTTAAAGTCATAAATGTCGCTCTCTGTCCCCTTTTTTCTTTTGCATCAGGTATTCTAAAGCCAGTTGAAACCCAGAGGGAGGTAGAGCGACATAGAGAAGCGGTGAGGGAGACGTGGGCCGGGCAGACGTTGACAGGCAAGCCCGCTATCCAATCAGGAGAGAGCTCTCAGCGTGACTTACAGCCGCGGGGGCTGAGAGGGGGAGGCGCGATGCAGGGAAAAAAAGCAAATAGTTGAGTGAACAGCGTCAGTAGAGAGTGGAGTGGAGGGGACCGCAGTGAGGGAGCAGGGTGCCAAGAGGAGACACAGAGCCAGAAAACAGGAGGACAAGTCTGACATTTATTTTCTGATTAGGGAGCATCACAGAAGAGAAAACGAATCTCTTTTTTTTTTATATGGATACTGATTTCTGTTTTCCCCAACTCCTTTCCAGGCTGGTTTCATCACACCAGCAGCACTGCGCTTCATTGGAATGTGCGCTGTAGGTTCTCCGGGACACGTCTGAAACACAAGACAACGGAGATAGAATAGAAAAGAGCTTCTGCAGTCAGAAAAAGTCCTTTAAAAAAAATCAAAATGCCTCTCTTTTAATGGGGCAGATTTTTCCGGACGCCTCACGCATTTTTGGAGACTTTTACGCATTTTGGAGACTTTTGTCTCCCGACTGATATGGGTGATGGAAATGGACATTTTGTCCATTAACAGAGGATAATAAGGTTTTTAATATTTTCTACCCAAGTGCACTTGTTTTTCCGGCGATGATTGTGCTTTTGATTGTCCTGTGCATGACGGATGGAGTGCTCTCTCAGATACGCTACTCTGTGCCGGAGGAGGCGGACCATGGCACCTTGGTGGGGAATATCGCCGAGGACCTGGGACTGGACCTTACCAAACTGGCCTCCCGCCGCTTCCAGGTGGTGCCCAGCTCTCGGACACCGTACCTTGAGGTGAACCTGGAGAACGGCGTCCTATTCGTTAACGAAAAAATCGACCGGGAGCATATCTGCAAGCAGAGCGCCAGCTGCCAGCTCAACATGGAGGTGTTCTTGGAGAACCCACTGGAGCTGTTTCGGGTCGAAATCGAAGTGGTGGACATTAACGACAACCCACCCAGCTTTCTGGAGACAGACATCACTGTGGAGATCTCAGAAAGCGCCACTCCGGGCACCCGTTTCCCTCTGGAGAGCGCGTTCGACCCGGACGTGGGCTCTAACGCTTTACGCACATACGATATCACCACTAACAACTACTTTTACCTGGATGTGCAGACCCAATCGGACGGAAACAAGTTCGCGGAGTTGGTCCTGGAAAAGCCGCTGGACCGGGAGCAGCAGGCGGCGCACAGGTACGTGCTGACCGCGGTGGACGGCGGTCAGCCTCCCCGGACTGGCACCGCGCTGCTGGTGGTCAAAGTGCTGGACTCTAATGACAACGTGCCGGTGTTTGACCAGCCCGTGTACACGGTGAGCCTCTCAGAGAACGCACCGGTGGGCACGCTGGTCATACAACTAAACGCCACCGACATGGATGAGGGACTAAACGGGGAGATAGTTTATTCCTTCAGTAACCACATATCCAACCGCGTAAAGGACCTGTTCAGCATAGACCCGCGCACCGGGCGCATCGAGGTGCGCGGAGAGGTGGATTTCGAGGAGAGCAGCCTGTATCAAATCTTCGTTCAGGCCAAGGATCTGGGGCCAAACGCCGTGCCTGCGCACTGCAAAGTGCTGGTCAAAGTCACCGACGTGAACGACAACGCACCGGAGATCACCTTCAGCACCGTCACCGAGTCAGTGAGCGAAAAGGCGGCTCCCGGCACCGTTATCGCGCTGCTGAGTGTGACGGACCGGGACGCAGAGGAGAACGGACAGATACACGTGGAAATCCTCGGAGATGTCCCCTTCAAATTAAAATCGTCCTTTAGGAATTATTTCACCATAGTGACCGACGGGCCGTTGAACCGGGAGCAGGCGGACTCCTACTCCGTCACTGTGGTCGCGCGGGATAAAGGGACGCCCTCGTTGGCTGCCAGTAAGTCAATCCGAGTCCAGGTGTCAGATGAGAACGACAACGCGCCCACATTCACGCAGCCCATATATGATGTGTATGTGACAGAGAATAACGTGCCAGGGGCGTACATACACGCTGTGACGGCTCTGGACCCGGACATCGGGCAGAACGCGCTCATCAGTTACTCCATATTAGAGTGTGACATCCAGGGCATGTCAGTCAAAACCTATGTGTCCATCAATGAGGAGACAGGCTATCTGTATGCACTCAGGTCCTTTGATTATGAGCAGCTGAAGGATTTCACATTCATGGTCCAGGCCAAAGACGCGGGCACCCCGGAGCTCTCCTCCAACGCCACAGTCAAAGTCATAATTGTGGATCAGAATGATAATGCCCCCCTGGTGCTGGCTCCCTTGGGGAAGAACGGCACAGCCAAGGAGCCCCTGCCCCGATCAGCTGAGCCGGGCTACCTGGTGACCCGCATCGTTGCTATGGATGCTGATGATGGTGAGAACGCCCGGCTGTCCTACAGTATCCAGAGGGGGAACGAGAACGGCATGTTTAGGATGGACTGGAGGACGGGCGAACTTCGGACGGCGAGGCGGGTGTCGGCCAAGCGAGACCCCCACCAGCTGTATGACCTGCTGATTGAGGTGAGAGACCACGGCCAGCCGCCGCTGTCCTCCAGTGCCAGCGTGCTGGTGATGCTGGTGGACAGCGTGGCTGAAGGCCGTGGCGGTGGGGAGCGGGGAGGCACAGCCAAGGCCAAAGACGGCACCCTGGACCTCACCCTCATCCTCATCATCGCCCTGGGTTCTGTCTCATTCATCTTCCTCCTGGTCATGATCGTGCTGGCCGTGCGCTGCCAGAAGGACAAAAAGCTTAACATTTACACCTGCCTGACCAGCGAGTGCTGCCTGGGCTGCAGCTCCTGCTGCTCACGGCAGGGCCGTGCCCGTAAGAAAAAGCTCAGCAAGTCGGATATCATGCTGGTGCAAAGCGCTGGCAACGTCAGTGGGGCCGGTACAGCTCAAGTCCCCGTGGAGGAGTCAGGGAGCTTCGGCTCTCACCATCAAAACCAGAACTATTGCTACCAGGTATGTCTGACTCCAGAGTCTGCCAAAACCGACCTCATGTTCCTAAAGCCGTGTAGTCCGTCTAGGAGCACAGACACCGATCACAACCCGTGCGGGGCCATAGTGACAGGGTACACAGACCAGCAGCCTGACATCATATCAAACGGCAGCATTTTATCAAACGAGGTAAGAGTCCCTCTCATACCTACAGCATAACCCCCCCTTTTATTCAAAGACCCTCAGCATGTCTAAAACCTGATTCCTGGACCCCCCCTTTAGACACATGAAGCCTGCCTGTTTGATACTATCTGAATATATGACACACAAAATGTTTCATACAGGAGCCATTTCCATCTCCTAATTTTCCCCTCCTCAGTTCAGTGGCATGCCAGGTCTACAAATGGCTGTTATTGAGTGCTAATACACACAGTATGCCGCAACATCCTCTGACTTATTTCAGGAAAAGGCATCAAAGCAAGCACAATGATTAGAGTAGCGGTTGCTGACATGTTGCCTTCAGCAGTCCTCAGGGAGGTCGGCCCTGAAACAGCAATGACTGCATGTTTATGTCAAGTCTTTGAAAATCTAAAAAATCAGAATAAGAGAAGTGTGTATGGTGGCTCAGAGGCTGCTGGTTGCTGTGGGTGCATCTGTGAGTGTGTGTGAAGAGAAAGCACACCTCAAACACACACTCCTCGCCAGATATGAGTGATGTGTGTTGATCACAGCTCAGGTTCATTTCATAACTGACATCAACTGTGTGGGTTTGCATCATTTCTGGTTAGAAAGTGGTGTTTTTTTCTGTGCTAATCATGTTACACAAGTTGCTCGAGCAAAACACTCAAAATTGCACCCCCTTTTCTTTCAGACCAAACACCAGCGAGCTGAGCTCAGCTACCTGGTTGATAGGCCGAGACGTGTCAACAGGTAAATATGGACCAAGACTCTCGCCGCAGCCTCTCTGCTGCTCACATAAACCTCTTATATGACTTCATTCATTAATATCTCTCATTACTGTGATGATGCTCTAGATGATGATGAGATGGAAAAACCGCTGTCAGCTGAAAACATCAAAAGTTGATTTCATGTCCTCTTTGGTTTTAGTTCGGCATTCCAGGAGGCGGACATGGTCAGCTCTAAAGACAGCGGCCACGGCGACAGCGAGCAGGGAGACAGCGACCACGACGCCACCAACCGAGGCCATTCCTCCGGTAAGAACTGCTACAGTGACCTGCCTCTTTTCTTCGCTACGGGTTGACTTGATTGAAGCTGCATGTTCAAAGGGCCAATCGATGGCTCTCTGGCTCCTATAGAACTGGAGTAGGCTTTGCTGATTAGCATGTGGTTACTATGCCGTGTGGGTCCAGCAGCAGATTGCTGCCTGTCTCTCCAGTGCTGGAAATCTTCTTGCTCAGTTGTGTTGGGTGAAAAAATGAAAGCTCATTTTAATTAGAGCTAGCATCGCACACGGCCAGAGTCAGCACTGTGTCCGGCAATCAGCTTTAATGCTGATGGTGTTGTACTCTGAGACATTCTCTCTGGTGACACTGTGGCTTGTGATTTCCTGTTATACCTAAAAAAAAAAAAAAAAAAAAGAAAAAGAAAAAGCTTAGGATAGCTCAAAACAGAATCAGATCCTGTCCCTGTGAGCTGCCTCCAAGTGCTCGCCCTCTATGGGAGCACATCTCTTAATATGTCTTTCCTGACACGTGATGATTTAATGTTGTCGGGCAGGAAGCGAGCCCCGGCACTGTTGTTTGTAAATATGTGGCGGTGTTAATGAGGAGCCAGCTCCCTGTGAGCTCGGTCACTTGGTGCTGGAGACCACTCGACGAGACGTGACAGGCTTTTTAATGAGGCCGCGCTTGCTCTGGAGTGCTGGGAAGCGGACCAAATAGGTTGCGGCCGCGGCAAACAAAACAGACGATTCATCCGTTCATTAAATTAATTAACGAGTTCATTCATGCAGCTACTCTCCGACTGCACTTCTTTTTTCTTCCCTGACCACATTCTTCCACACCCCATCCTTTTTTCTCTTCGTTTTTAATCTTCCCTTCCTATCTGTGCTCATACAATAAGGCCCCACTGAGTTGTGAATGCCGGTTTTATGTCTTCATTCAGTGGTGAGCTTTCTTCGGTGCGGGCTCTCTGTGGACGGAGCCTGTCATCGTGTCTGGTCGGCCGCAGCGGGGGCCCTCCTCGCCGTGCCAAATGGAGCTTGCCTGCCACTTCCACTGTCACTCCAGTAGGCCTGGATGGGTCAGACAGACCCCAGTAAACAGAAAGACACGGAGCTGAACCCTGTCTGAGCTCTAAAAAGCCCTGAGTTAGACCTTCACAACTGCTTCAGGTTTTGCTTTTTCACCAGCGTGGAAGATTTTCACTCCTAATCAGGACTGAGGCAGCCAGCTGCTTTGTGTGGATGGAGTTGTCCTATTTTGAGTGCATTACCATTTCGTGTGAATGCTGCCAGCCAGAGTTCATATTCTGTCATGAATAGTCACACTGTGTTATAAAAGTAGGGCTGAGTAGCATTTGAAATGTGTACCTGAGTTTTTGTATCTATACCGAAGGGACACTTTTTGATGCCTTACTCTCAGGAATATAAATCCTTTTTATCATTTAACAAAATAAGCCAAAGTAGTCGAATGTTAGATGTTGTCCAGACATAAGCAGCTGTACAAGAGCTTTGCCTAAAGACAATCAATCTGATAAAAGAAAACTAAACAGAACCATGACTCCGAGCAGATGTCTGACACCAACATTTTGATTCTCTGTGTAATGGATGCATTTTGGTCAGCACTAGTTTCGAGGTTCCAACATCTGTTAAGTCTTTTTCAGCACTGTGGCACCTCAGCCGGCTGCTGTGTGTGGATGCAGTTGTCCTATTTCAGCATTGTCCATAAAAAGTCTTGAATTCAGTTTTTGTAAATGTGAGACCTTAAAAGCCATCCAGTAGTCTTAAATATGTGAATGTCTGAGGTCTTCATAGCCACAAACATTTTTTATCTAATTTCATTTATCTATTTTTTCATTTCTTTTTGTCAAAATGAGTCAAGCTCTTCAGCATGAAAGTTCACATTTCTGATGGTACAAATCTTTAAACCTAACCCTGAACTTCATACTCATCTTTTTACTTTATGCTTGCACTTACCTGTTGGGAAAACGTAGATTAACCCAACTCAATCTAATAATCGTTTTCTAACATAAATCCTACCTCTTGCGCTGACTTGCAGTGCTTGAATAAGAATAATCTGACTTGTCTGAAAATCAGCCTTAAATGTGTTTAAATTCTCTTGAAAAGGTCTTAAAAAGCATCGAATTAAAGTGTCTGATACATGTAGACACCCTGATTTTGTGTGGAAAAAGCTGTAGAGAATTCACTTTATTCTCTATTGACAAAAGAAGCAAAGGTTTCCAATATTAAGATGTTGCGTATACACAAGCAGCCATACGATCACTTGCCCTGTGGGCCCGTATTAAGTCATATTCTGCACCTTAGTTTGGTTACAATTGGATTGAATATAGATTTATTCAAGAATACTCACCATAAATAAAATTTATTTAACTAGGTAGTCAGAGTGAGATGAAACCCTCGTCAAGACAGGGTCAAATAGCAGCCTCCAACACAGGACGACATAGGTGTAGATTCTCTATATTTAGAACACATTCATTTGTCCCCACATATGAAAACATTAAAGTAGCAGACTTTTGTTTTGACAAAATTTCAGACATATAAACCATAAATGAATGCAGAAAAGACACAAACTGATGCGTAAAAATTAAACATAAGGCAGGAAAATAATTGTTTGATGCTTAAAATTTTCTGGCGGAAAATTCTCCTTTTCATATGTGTGACCCCCCGAAATGTTGAAACAAAACGTACACCCTTGCAGGATGACAAAATCCAACACATCCACAAAAGCGAAATTAGGTACGACAAAAATGCATCACATAACACAGTGTATTAACAAAGCAGCAGTATTTATTTGAGTAAATACCCACCATGTGAGCATGATAGAAAGACTTTGACACAGTGCTGATATTAGCTAATAATGCTGGAGTTGTCTTAAATCCATGTTTCATTTCAGGTTATATTTATCAGTTCATCAAATGACCGCATGCTCAGTGCCACAGAAGCTGTTGTGGCCCCTGGGGGTCTCAGGCTCCAGGACAGTTGCCAGTTTGCCAGGTTGGAAATCAATCCTTGAAACAAGATTCTTAATCTGACCAGACATTTGTCACATCTCCATCGCTACCAAAAAAAGCCTCAAAGTTCAGTACAAGTGCATCAGTTTTTCTTTCTCACCGCTGTGGATGATTTTATATTTAAGTCAGGGAGTGTCGGACCAAAGAATATTTTAACAAGCGTATGAATCTGATCAGACATAGCTGAAATCATTGATTTCAATAATGATGATGACAGAAGTACAAATCTTACCACACATTCAGCGCCAACGTTCACATGGGTTTTGAAGTTTGGTGCTATGGACACATTTCACAAAAGTATTGAGTTGGTGTTTTTTTTTTTGTCTTTTTCACCGCTGTGGGACATTTTTATTCCCACTCGGGCGGGCCTGAGCCAGCCAGCTGCTTTATGTCCTATTTCCAGTGTGTTAGCATTTCATCGTCAGCCTGCCTGTTCACACACACAGTTCTCTCTCATGTACCAGTGTACGCTGTGCTGTATGTCCAGTTGTGATGCAGTGGCACTTTTCAGCTGACTTTGAGTACCCTTGGTGTGGCAAATAGGATACAGTTACTTTGTTGCGGAGTTATCAGCCGCTTTAGTGCCTTTAAACAGATTATTTGCCGTGCATTAAGTCTTTGTTTGATTAGGATAATTGATAGCGTGGCTTAGCGTCCCGCAATTCAGCTCCCACAATGCTGAAAAAAAAAAAGAGCACAAGCTTTACTCGCTGCGTGCTAATTCAGTTTGTCAGCAGCGAGGGTACACTCGAAGCGAATCAGTGTTTAATAAATGCTAATGTTAAATAAACACGTGTCCATGTCATCCATCACAATGGCGTGTTAGCCTCGTCTCTTGACTTTGACAGCGGACGTCAGGGGGGAGGAATTCAATCTCAGCTTTCTTTTCTTTTCCATGGAGACGTTTTTGTCCATGTAATCAGATTCATAGGAGCATATTGGTTTTTAATGTTGGGCTAAATTTGTTGAACTATATGAATTAAAGCATGAACATTACACACTGACAGATAAATGCTCATGTGTTGTTGAACATGCTGGAAACAGGCCTTACAGAGGAGGATGGGGCTGTTTACCCTCCTTGCCCCATCACTTGTCTTGTCTTTTTTTTTCTTCTTCTTATTTTTTTAACCGTAGCACTGTTTTTTTTTTTGACAACCACCACTACGAGATTGTTGACATAGTGATTTGTGTTCTTTCTTTTCCTGCTGCCGGCTGCGTTGTCGTGCCAACATTTTCTGCTGCTTCAGGCTGTGTGCTCTGTTGTTCCCTGATCAAAACCGCTCCGTTTTTCCTCATCAAGGACACACTTAAAGAGTCACAAAGAGTCCGGAAATCACCTGTAAAGGACACAGGAACAGGATGAAATACAAATATATTATATATTTTACAAAATATGTCTTATTTTCTTGTTAAATTCAGAGCCATTCCGATCAGTCGGAATCCAATACGAGGAACAAACTCCATATTGGCCAGATCAGTGCTGAGATTATTTTCAAGGCATTTCAGTGTGTGGAGGAGAGAGCGCGGAGGATTTGCATTAAAGGTCAAAAGCAGGATTCAAATGAGCAAATACTGCACATTATATGCCATTACACACCGCAGTGTGAAGATGTGTGCGGATTTATGGCAGTGATGATGTGATGGCCCTATAATTTCATCGAGGATGCATGTTTTAGTGCGGTGAAAGACGTGAGAAATGCATAAATTTAGCATTTTACGTACTAACTGCTGCTATTATTTCTATCACACCTACTACTGCTGATATTAACATATTGCTGTAAAACATTCATAATGCGCTACCTTAGAAAGTGTCAAATCTTCCAAGTTGCTGGAAAACCTAACGTTGTATGCTGTTCAACTGTAGAAAACAATATGAAAACATTCTAGAAGAGCTGATTTTTTAATTTTATTTTCCTGAGTACTTAATAATACAACTGTTTAGTCTATGAAATGTCCATAGTGATGACAAATGTGCCTCACAAGGTGCTGATTCTGTCTGACCAACAGTCAAAAGACCCAGAGGGATTCTTTAATGAATGGCAGCGGTGGAAAAACTCAGATCCTTTACTTAAGTAAAATAGAAATATCATATTGTTTAAAAAAATTACTCCACTATATGTAAAATTCCTGCATTGTCACTCGCTAGTCAGAACTATGAGTGGCTGCGCAGGCCATGATTAATTAAGGGCCTCTCACATATGTTAATTGTTCTTTCACGTCCATATATCATTATTGTGTCACTGCTCTCCTTACAGACTTTGATTTTTACCCCCATGTATTTTCGCTGACACACTCATTTAATATTATAGAGAATATATGGATATAGATGGAAATGCATGTATGTTTGAATACAATATAAAGAAAGAAAGAAAGAAGAAAATAATGAATTATTTTGTGAGAGGAAACACGATAGGTCATTTACAAGCAGCGAGAGGTTACTGTGCAGTGATTACACCACATATACAGTATATTGAATTATCACTGACAAATATATCATGTGATAAGCATAACATATAAGCAAACATACATAATTTTAAGTGATTGTCAAGTCTCTGCTGTAGTGGAATAAACATCATATTACGCATGCATACTCTTATCGTAATGGCCCACCAGCAGATGGAGACATGAATTAGAATGCTTTTTAATGTATGTAATGTTTATTCATTGTGCAAGAAGTAAAAGCATGTTGACCGATTCCAATATTTCACTTTATATGTATAATATATATTTTTTATAATGCCGATGACTTACCGAGATTATCGTGCCTCCCTAATCGCTTTAATGCTGTAGCAGGTCAAAGTGGAACATATTTGAATTAACGGTTTAACAATGTATCATGCTTTATAGAACCATCATATGTTTAAAACAGTATGTGAAATCTCCGTGTTCAGCGTAACTAATGACAAAAAACTGTCAAATAAGAGTATTTGAGTAAAAAGTACAATGCTTACTGTAGTGGGAGTGGTACAACTAGAGAACAAAAGTACAACTAGATTGAAATACTCAATTAAAGTGGCTCAAAATTATTCTCAAGTACTGTACAGATCTTCACCGAGCAGAGACTGCAGCCAGCTAATTTAACTGAATGACTTCAATGATGAATCAGTTCTAAAAACTGTCACAGGTTCATTATCTGATTATTGAAAAACTGGCTAAATTCAGCTCTAAATAATGGGATCCTTATTTATCATATTCAGTGCTAGAAGCCCTTTTGGGTTGACTTTTGAGTGTGAAACTTCTTGACCTTGAAGGTTTGTTTAATATGGAAAAACAAATCTTAACTCAAGGTCTACTTAAACACTGTTCTGGCACTTTCAACTGAAATATTGTTGTTGTTGGGTTAGTGTTCTCTGAGAGTTGCCTGGGTCCATACCTTTGAATCCAACTGATTCGTCTGGCATTGTGACATCAAACAGCGGTTTCTCGGTTTACAATGCATCAATTCAGTTAGCACTGCAGGGGTAGCCAGTTAATGATTAGCCAATCTAGGGATGGGTATTGCAATTTAGCTTACGCTATAAATGCTGTAGTGTGTGGCATCGTTTTACGGTACATACTTATTCTCATTCAAATAAACATTAAATAAATAAATCAGTGCCAAGGGTAGGACCAATGGCGTTGTCAAGCTGTTGTCAAGCAAACCAATAAGGAGTAATAACAACAATGGTGACACTTTTGACAAGATAGGCGCTGCTATCGAGGCTGCTCTAAATTGACATGTCCTCTTAATATTGCTCGACATTGTCGTTTTTGTTTTTCCTTGCTCCACTCTGAAAACCCCAGCAAAACCAGTATGGGCTCCAGTGTGGATTTCATATGACGTTAGATTTAGGTGGATACGTTGATCGCTAGTAGGGCTGGGTATTGTTAAAAAAAATCACAATACCAGTACCCTTAAAGTGATACAGACACCAGTAGAGTACTTTATTTGATACCTTTTTTCGTGCTTCATCCGATAACCATCATGTGCATGGAAGCAACCAGCTGCATAAAATGACACTATGGGCAATTGGTATAACCATACTTTCAAACACTTTGGTAGCACCTCAACATGCCGAACTTCCAACTCTGTAAAATACACTGCGTTCAACTTCACTACATCACGGACTGTAGGGATGAAGCAGATGTGTCAGTGGACCAAGCGTATGTCGCCTCAAACTGAAGAACACTTCAGTGACTGGCTGCAAGCAAAACCATACAAATAGTGATTTTTCAGATTGTATGCAAGTGTCACTTGACTGGAGAAGTATCAATACTTCTTGGTAGTGGATTGCTTCGGCCTAGCTTTTCTCAGTTTAAAGGTATCGAGTACCAACACTCAGCCCTAGTGTCTAGTGATTAGTTAGGGAAAACTGAATCCCCCTCCGGCAAGGAAATCGGTCAGAGTGGAGGCAGTGTAAGACTAAAGATGGAAACAGAGTGTAACAAGTTGACAATTCTGTCTGATATCGGCCAACTCTGAGACTGCACTCTGAGCTAAAGGTCACTCTATACATGCTGTGATGGGCACGTTTTCTTGTGGAATTAAAGTGCTCCTCATTTACTGCCGGACCCTCCAGGACCACTTCTGCGGCCCCGGGAGTCCCCTCAAGGACCCCATTTCCGGACGTGCTACATGTGTAAAGTACATATTATCAATATAGCCAATGTCACGCACTTGGAGAAGATTGAGTCAAGGCGCTTATCCACTTTTCAATCCCCCCCCCCAACCCCCATCCCCATCCCCAACCCCTCCACCCTCCACCCCCACTCCCATCTCTCCCCGCTGCCATGATGAATTCCTCCTTAGGCCTGTGGTTCATGTTATCACCGTGGTAACAGCTCGCTGATCAGTAATTCATTTTTCAGACCTCTGCATACCAATTACCAAATGAAGGTTATTATGGAGACTTTGCGTTTGCCCTGCGTGAGCGCCGTGCAGAATGCTAAGATGAGATGAGGCGCTGAAAGTAACGAGGGTCAGCGCGCTTCTGGATGGCATTACGCTCCCCTCCCTCGGTCTCCTCGCCGGTCTCTCTGCTTGTTTTTGGCTTAGTGCGAGACATGTTGACACACTTCTGTTTCATCCGGCGTTGAAGTGGAGGGCAGATACTGTACTCTGCTGCCGGGCGAAGCCTCATAACTCACGCCGACTGTTTGCTCTGAGAAAATTGTTGGAGGACCACGTAGTGGAGAGATAAGGGCATTACCCACAACCTTTATTCACATTTTAAGCATGGCTCAGACTCTGTGTGCGTGTGCGTGTATGTGTGTGTGTGTGTGTGTGTGTGTGTGTGTGTGTGTGTGTGTGTGGTGATGGNCGTGTGCGTGTATGTGTGTGTGTGTGTGTGTGTGTGTGTGTGGTGATGGGTTCAATTTTACAGCTGAAATGTTTTTATCCTCCTGATTTGATAGAGACTGTCTAATGTGCCAGGGGAACATCTAATTTTGCCAAAATGTCAAGAAATATCAAGATGTCTTAATCTGGCTTTGTGGCTGAAATTACTCGCCCTCTCCTTCTGTCTTTCCTTTCTTCCTCTCTCTCTCTCTCTCTCTCTCTCTCTGTGTGTGTGTGTGTGTGTGTGTGTGTGTGTGAGTGAGAGAGTCTTATCTCTCTGACAGAGTCTAAATGCCACATTTCCCGTTCCCATTTTGAGAATTAACTCAGCATCCATTTTGTAATGGAAGCAGAGCTCTGTGTCCTCCTTCCACTTTGTTTTTTTTTTTTTTTGTGCTGCCCACAATGCAGTGCTCCCCGCTCGTCCAGGTGCACTGATACAGTATGTCAGCACCCAGCGTGCGTTCTGGTTGCTCCCCCCCATCAAGCTGTACAGTGAGTCGTTTTCCTCCCATGTAAGAGGCCATATTAAAACGTAATGTGATGGTGTATTTATGGCATGTTGGTTAATATTTAATAAGAAACCCTCTCGTTAGGAGACTGGGCACTTTTCCAAGCTGTTAGTGACGGCAAGCCAAATTAATCCGCTTTGTAACAAAGCAAATTCCCCCTTTGCTGACCGCGACAGACACACACAACAAAACGTGCACACATACACACACACACACACTCTGCTTACTGGGACGGCAGCAGACCTTAGTCTAATCAGTCTGTATTCAGAGGGATTAGTAGCAGATAGCCCTAGCTGGACAGTTCAGATTGTAGCCCCAAACAGCGACTCAGACACACATATACACAACAAGCGGATTTAGGTTTCAAAATACATGCAAACGCGGGATCTAGGCCCTACTGCAAAAAACATATGGGGCAATGAAAACACAATTTGGCTTAAGGCTTACACTCGGCCTAAATAGCTGTGCTGAACAGCCAGCGCTGCTGTTAACTCGGCTCCCCTTTGCTCTCTGACAAAAGGTGATTTTCTCACGGAGAATTCCAGCCATTAAAAAGCCTCACAAATAATTACTCCACATGAAAGCGAGCCTGTCAAAGTAGTTTTCGGTCGTACCTGCAGCCAGCCTTTCATGGAGGACAATAGGTTTAGTAAATGGGGTGAGACTGAGGGCCCGGGACGGGGGCAGAGCTGGGTAATCCAATACTATTGAGTTTGTGGTTTGGTTAATCTAATGGCAGGGCTAAAGGGAGCACGGGCAGTGTGTTGGCAAGGGCTTTGAAGACTGCACCCACCTCTCAACCCCTTCAAACACACACACACACGCTCTCACTTTGTCATATTAATTCCACCCACCCATTCCACGGGAACTTTATTTATTTTATTTTTTTTACAGATGCATGTTGGTGCGCGTAAACGCCTGCAGCTCACACACAAACAGCCAGTGACCTGTGATGCTTTGTATCTGATTGTAGATATGTGTGAGGTCATAGCCAGGGGCTATCTGTCTGGAGACCCAAACACTGAAGACGGATTCAGCGCTTTGTTTGTTGCTTGGCTCCAGGGCCTTTTTTTTTTCCTTGGAATTTTAGCAGCAACCTTGGGGGAGTTTAAATTCTGCAACTAAAGTACATACTAAGTACATTCAATCAAGTATTTTACTTTTACACAGTTTTAAGGCACTTGAACTTTGCTCACATATTTTCCTCGCACACCAATTTCTAGTTTTACTCTACTACATCTCAGAGGGAAATGTACTTTTAACTTTACTACAGTTATTTTACAGCTTCAGTTGTTGGTGACTTTACAGATTTGCACTCAAAATGTTACTGTTTTCCTGTAAAAGCTTTTCAGTTTCCTAGTTGGAAGATTAGCCTTTAAATAATTGCAATGTATTAGTAATAATATTGAGGTTTAGACTGTCGGTTAGACAGCATTTCTCACTGTTTTGTTAATTCACAAAACACTGAGTTGATCAATCCGCAGTTTAATCCATAATGAAAACAGCTTCACCTCAACTAAGTAAAACAACACAATTCTGCTCTCATGTTTATGCATGCGTAATAAAAGTGCAATGATATAATAGTATAACAGTCACAGAGGACATTTTAATACTTTAACAAGTAATGCAGGACTCCTATGTGTAACATTTTTCACATTGTTGTGTTAATACTTCAACTCAAGTGAAGGATCTAACTACCACTAATGGTATTCATTGAAATCATTTTTCTGTAGGTCTGTAAATCCTGGTCCCTGCTCTCTCTCTCTTGCTCTCTGAAGTTTCTTCCTTTTTTCCCCATTTAAGGGTTTTTTGGGGAGTTTTTCCTGATCTGAACAGAGGGTCTAAGGGTTAATTGTGTCACGCTCTCCAGATACAAAGCAAATTTGTCCTTTGCAATTTTGGGTGCTATAAATACAATCGTCTTTACTTGACTGTGTGTGCGTGTCCCAGGTTGATAAAGTATTTCTGGTTGTTGACTACATTAGCATCACAAACTGGGATTCTTTGAGTTGTTTGAAATTGAATCACTTCTCAAAAACCCAAAAATATTTTTGCAAAGTGCACTGAAAAATTTCACCAAGAAACAAAAAGGAATGACAAGCCCTTACACTCCTCTGCCCCTTTCCTCAACAAAGACTTCACAATGTGTGCTTGAGCACTTTTGTAACAGCCGAGCCTTGAAACAGTTTGAGGAGGAAAAAAAGGTTTTTCAACAGTTTCAAGGCAACAAATCTTCTTCTTAACTAGTCATGTAGTCCATTATTCAACAACAAATGTCTGTTTCTTAAACAAGTGTAACAAATCTGCCTGTTTTTAATGCTAATTAATTAATTATATTGATTCTATTGCAATAGGCTTTGCACTGTTCTGTTTCAAGACACTTTCCCGAACATTCCATAAACAAGTCGAGGCTCTCACTCACCGGCTGAAGGACTCCTGCTTTGGATTAAATTAGGTCTTGAATGCTGAATGAGTCTAAATGACTTGTTGAGAAAGATTTTTTTCCCCAGCAGTGAAGCCGTTCTAAACCCCTTTGCTTCCGATGCATTTACTAAAATGTAATGCTACTCATGTAAAATTTATGCTTTTATCGCTCTGAAAAGTTTAAAACAACTAAAAAAGAGCTCTGCTGTAGCTCAGCCTGACGTGTGAGAATAGACGGTGCATACCAAATGACTGTCACACTGCTGTAATACCAGTGTTGCATAACAATAAATGTGTTTCGGGGGGTTTGCTGAGTGAAACAGAGGGTTGCTAATAATATAAACTGATCATGTTTTGTATTTAACATGTGAGTCTGCAAAGTGAAGCTGTTAGATAAATGTAGTCCAGTGGATTACAAGTTTAAAGTGGCAATAATATGGAAATAATCAAATAAAAAAGGATCTATAGTCCCAACCAATGGCCAAAACATGTCCTAAGCTATATTTTATTGTTTTCATTGCCCCTCCCCATTCTCCTCTGTTCATACATATAAAAGTAAGCAAGTTGTAACTGTAGCTGTGAGATAAAGCAGGATTTATACTTTATACTATGTTGCATAGGCTCTGCGTTAACATGCACCTACCCAGAAATGTAACTACATTGGCAAAGCAGACTCCTGTCTTTTTGGCAACATGGGTAGGCTACAGCATAGGCTCTGCATAGAGCTGACGCACAAGTATTAGTGGAGTCTATCATATAGTGCGAATTGTCTGAGCTCCCTGTAGGGAAATGGCCACAACAGAGCTTTGACTATATTTAACTGTCACTCCCCATTCTCTTATGCTCTTACTGTACGTAAGGAAATAAGTAATTAGTAACTGTAGCTGTGAGATAAATGTAGTACGTAGAGTGGATTACAAGTTTAAAGTAGCATCAAATGAAATAAACAAATTAAGAAAAGTATCATACAGTGCTAATTATCTGAGGTAACTAAAGAGGAATGGCCACAACACAACTTTGGCTATATTTAATTGTTTTAATTGTCACCCCCTATTCTCCTCTAAGTAAGCCAGTGAGTCAGTAATTAGTAGCTGTGAGATAAATGTAGTAGAATAGAGTGCACTACAAGTTTAAAGTAGCATCAGATGAAAATAATCAGATAAAGAACAGCTATCATATAGAGCCAATTGTTTGAATCAACTAAACGGGAGTGGCCACGACGCAGCTTTGGCTATATTTAATTGCTTTGATGGTCACTCCCCATTCTCCTCTGTGCTTAAGTTAGTCAGTAATTAGTAACTGTAGCTGTGAGATAAATGCAGTGTAGTAAAAAGCGCTGTAGTTCCCTCTGAAATGTAGTGATGTCGAAGTATTAAATAGCATCAAATGAAAATATTCAAGTTAAGTTCATGTACCTCAAAATTAAGCAGATACTGTATATTGTTTTTTTTTTTTTTTACAAGGATTTATGCTTTTACAAAGTAGAACCAGCAGTCCCATGAGTCGCTTTCTTCCACAGCCTTTTACTGTAAGTGTGTCTCTGTGTGTGTGTATATGTGTGTGTGTGTTAGCAGAGGGGTTTCTCTATCCATTGTGCAGGCGGCTTTGATCTTAACTATGGTGAAACAGAAAGCCCTGACGTGATGAATCAAAGAGCAGGTTGCATAAATACATATTGTTAAAGTCTTGCAGAAATACGTCAGATCCTGCTGTGTGTGTGTGTGTGTGTGTGTGTGTGTGTGTGTGCGCAGGTATCATGTTTCCTGATTGTCTTGCTTGTTCAAGAAATGCTAAAGACTTAAACACCTCTCTTGTGTTTTTCTCCTCCCTCCCTCCCTCCCCTCTCTTTCCTTCTCCCCCCTCCTCTCCAGGCGCCGATCTTTTCTCTAACTGCACGGAGGAGTGTAAGGCCCTGGGCCACTCCGATCGCTGCTGGATGCCCAGCTTCGTGCCCTCTGACGGGCGCCAGGGCCCAGACTACCGCAGCAACCTCCACGTGCCCGGCATGGACTCAGTCCCGGACACAGAGGTATTTGAAAGCCCTGAGCAAACGGCCGATAAGTCATTCTCCACCTTTGGCAAAGAGACGCCTCTCAGTCACCTCCACCACCACCAAAACCACCACCACCTTCTCAAAAACCATCACCTCAGCCACCAGCAGGGCTCCCTAGAGAGGAAAGAGTTGGAAGCATTTCTGCCTAGCTCCAGAGCACCTTATAACCCAGCTTATTTAAGTGAGTATTGTGTTTTGCTCCGGCCTAAGCGCCCACCCCGCTCTCTGATCTGGTGATCGAATTAGGTGAAAAAGAAAAAGATTCCAAATTCAATTTTCTCCCTGGATTGGCTGGCGGAAGGAAGCGTGAAATTCATTTCAGGTCTGACCCCTGTTCTCCCAGCCCTCCTGTCAGAGTGTTTAACTAACTCTTCCCTCTTTCTCAGGCATCTCCATTATCTCCCGACTGTGATGATCTTATCTGCCCTCACCTACCGTTTCAATTCATTCCTACACACACCCAAACACACACACACACTTAGAAACCTCCAGCACTGATTGGCCTGCGGGCCTTTCCAAATTAAACATGCCAAAAGCAATTATGATCTATAAGGTTGCTTTGATGTGGGTGGAGATGTTAGCATTAAGGAAGTTCTGTCTCATTATGGAAGAGTGGCTGCAGGAATATAAGCGGCACTGGCCCCCTCTCACGAAGCCCCGCAATGAAAAAATGGCTGTTTTCAATCAGTGAAGAAGAAAAACGGCAGGCAGTGAGTTTAACATCTCTTCTCAGACGTCAATGCGTTGTGAGCCGCGGATCAAAAAACAGTTTTAGATATTTGAGGAGGACAAAAAAAAGGAAGGAAAATTCCTCTCCCAAGGAATTACTGTTTCTAAACTCTCATTCAAAGGCCACAAAGAGATACATCCTCAATCACTGCAATTTGGTGATAATGCTTAATTATAATTTTGTCAAGCAGCGCCTGAAGAGGCCCCCTCTCTCATCATCCGACACAGCTAGCTGGAATTATCAAACTGTCAGAGCACCGCTGCTTCCCCAGCGCCATCATTTAAAACCACAGCGTGCTGTTAGGAACAGCAGGAAAAATGTTTTTTTCCCCCTTTAATTAATGTTTTATTCATTTGCTATGCTTTTTATTTTTTGTTTAATCCTGGATCAAAAAGTTATGTCGAGCAGGCTACCAATTGCTCTCATAGAACTGCTCTTTACAAAAGGCAGTCTTGTAACTCACTGTGTGAACTTTCCATGCAGGTTATTGTTAGGACTGAATGCGATGCTGCTGAATAAGAATCATGAAAGTATCGTCGAAATGAACATAAAATTAACAGAATATATTGAATAAACTAATGGTATAAAAAATACAGTAATAATACATTTTGACAATGAAATGAACTACATTCCAAGCAGGTTATAATAACATTATATTGATTGTTGTGAGGATTGAGGTTATTACAGCAGTAATCTAATAGTGCACTCTGTCTCGAGGAAATAGAAAATAAGGAATCAGTGATTATAACTGTTAAATACAAAAATCAACCAAGTATAACAGTTGTCGTTATGGATGTTCTCAGAAAGCCTGTTTCCACCAAGCAGTCCAGTACAGTTCAGTTTAGATTAGGATGCATTTTTTCCATTTCCACTGTGAAAAGTTGTGGATGGTTCCTAACCATACATATTTTTGGTCACCCCTCTGTTGGGGTACCTAGCACACACATCCGGTACCAAAGGGTGGAGCTAGAAACATGTTGAGACTCATATAACCACTGTTCATATTGTGGCAAGTCTTACATACATTAGTAAACAATAACTATAAAATGAAATGATGTTTCGCTGCCTGTCACAGCAGCTGTAACTACATGGAAATGTAGTACATGGAAACTACATGGATGAAGAAATCCGAACTAGTCCGTGCCTGTGCTAGGATTTGTCTAAACGCAGCTAGAGCCGAGTGAGTGACTGCTGGTGCTGCTGGATCACCAACATCAACTGTCATGTTTCTCCCAGAGAAAGGGAAATCGCAGTTGCAAAAAAGAAAAGAAAAAAGACAGGAAACAGAAAGATGGCAAACAATTAAAAAAAATCAAAAGGAATGTGAGAGAGAGATGGATCAAGAGAGGAAGGGTGGGAGGTCCACAGAGACTGCTTATCCATGGGGCCCAAAATTTGGTGCGATGCCCCCTAGGGATATGTATGAATTTTGGTGAAGTACTTCTTGTGGCAAAATGTATGCACAGTGCATGAGAACAGAATGAACACAATGGGTACAGCCATCATCAACTATGCAACTCTCTTGCCTTGAAACACCACACACCATAAACGACAGCAAAATGCAGAGTAAGACTTTTTATTTGTTGTTTACCAAAAGTAAGGCCAGCATGTTTAATTTCAGCTTAGTGTGACAGTCTCTTGCATTTTGCTCTTGTCTATGGTCATGATGTTTCACCGCTCTGCTCGGAGGAGGACAGGCAGCGCTGGAGACTGCAATAAGAGTCATTTGTTAATGTAATCACAGCAAAAGATGTACGGATGAAAAATAAACAGTCTACAGAATACACTCGATTCAGGTAACTCAGATACAGGCTGCACCGAAGCAACAAACACTGGAGAATTTTCTCTTAGAGGGAGAGAAATATCCTCGAGACAGCGACAAGGCCAAAAAGATCAGGTTTTGTCATTTTATACTTTATTTTATATATAAAAAGGAACAACTTAGATGCAGGGATTTTTTCATAATTGACTGCAGAGCTATTCAGTTGTCAAGCATGTACACTGGATTGATTTTAATAAGTTAAAAGGTCTGGGGCACTCAATATTGAATGACTCAGACCTGGATTGGGGGCAAGAAACCTTTTTGGAACATCCCTAGTTGCAGTAATATAAAGCAAGACAAAGTGCAACACCACATATCAGCATAAGAAGAGAAACATGTCAAATGCCCTAACCCTAATGACATAATTATGAAAACATATACACATTACTGTCAAGGGTTTATTTATCTAAATGGCAAGCAAACCTAATCTTAAAATACTTAAGCACCAACAAAACAGGAGATTTACACGCAGCACAAACCATTCAGGCTTTAATATTACTGTTTGATATTCCAGTAATAGACATGCTGTTAAAAACTTCTCCTGCAACCAAACATCAAGCAACAACCATTAAACAAGTTTCAAATGATTCTCATTTCTGTGTTTTCTCCCCTCGCGCTTTTCAGCCTTCAATTTGATGCACATTGTGTTTGCTGTGTGCCGCTCGGCTTCTAATAGTTACCATGGATGTGCTTATTATGCGCTTATGATGCAGCACTCCAAGTGAAGGGCTCCCAATATCGCTGCGTTTCCCACGAACACCGCCACTCACTCCTCTCTCAAAGTAGATCACTGTGGCCATTATGCTAATGAGTGCGGGGGTGGTGACGGGGGGGTGGATAATAGCAAAGAGGGAACAACAGTCAGAGAGACGGAGAGGGGAGGAGAGGGGAAAGGAGGGGAGTGGAGGAAGGGATAGAATGATGATGCCAAGAGGCTGAAGCTCCCTAATCTGATCAAGTCAGCCAGTGATACACAGAGACGCTTTTGTCCCAGAGGTGCAGGCCTGGGCCTGGGCCTGGGCCTAGGGTCGGGTCAGGGTGGGGTGCAGAGGGGAGGAGAGAGACGGGGGATGATAGCCAGAGCTCAGTGATTACCATCATCAGACAACATGGATGCAGGGGGGGGCAGAGAAGAGGAGGGGGCATGAATGAGACATCGCCTGTTAAAGCTGAGCCTCCTTCTTTTGTTGTTGTCCTAAAAAAATTGGCCATGCAATATTCACCAGCTCACCCCCTCCTCTCCAATGTCACTATTCCCATAACAGCCCCCCTCCAACCCTACCCCACTTCACATACATAGTCACACACACATTATCCATGAGCCATTTCACAAGGGTGAATTGGAACGGCCCAGCTGAGGGATGTGACACTTCCTACCCCCTTGTTGTGCATGTGTGAACCCTCAAATTCTGTGTGAATGAGGCCATTTAAATGCTGTTTTTCTTTCTTTTTTGTTTTCTGTCATCCCTCTCAGACAAACTTGACCCCCCCCCCCCCCCCCCCCCCCCCCCACACACACACACACACACACACACACAGCTAACCAGACTTTGTGTTTTTCTCTGCTTCTTGCAGCGAGGAAAAGGGTTTGCTAGCTCCTTTCGCGTGGACATACCGGAGACCGCGTGACTTTGCACAATCACTCCCCGACGTCCGAGGCTATAAAAATAAAGAAAAAGCATCAAGTTTTCAACCCATTTTTGCCCTCATCCCTCCTCACCCAGCGAAAATTTGAAAATAAAAACACACTCGACTACACACTAAATGAGGAACGACCCCCTTTCTGGAATTCCTTGGAGCACTGCCGGGCTTTGGAGGCAACCCACTCTGGGGATTAGGAGACAGTCGAACACGGGGGAGGGGAGGGGGGTGGGGGGGTCGGGGGTTGGGAAGGATGGGTGTGGGCAGGTAGATGGATAGCCTTACCGGGAGGAGCCCATTGTCTCAGCAGGACTGAGAAACTAACAGAGGAGGAGGAAGGACAGCGGCGACGGAGAGATGAAAGCGGACACTGATCTCTCCGTTCTTTTTCCAATCTGCGTGTGCCTGTTTACAGCACTGATGTATACATCTCTGAGGAAAAACAAAACCAGACGAAGACTACATATGTGTACGGATATCGAAAACGAGAGCCACCCCGATAAAACCGCCACTGAGCCCTTTAGGCGTTTGTACTCGCAGAGAGACGCCAAATTGTACAGGAGAATCTTTGTGCATTTCAAAATGCAATACCACTGTTTTAGATTTTTCTATTCTGTTCGTGTGGTCAGGTGTCTCTATTCCGATCTACTTCAAACTTTGTAAGAAAAGATTGTGGGCAGGATATTTTTTTATTTATGTTTTATTTTTTATTCTGGGTTCTTTTCATGTTTTGCTCTTTTCAGCTTTGGGTTTGGTTGGTTCATCACATTGTAGGCTTGGACAATGTTTGACCTACACTTTTCTGATTCTGAGACGTCAAGTAGTTTCTATCATGTGTGAGAAGTGTTTACTGTAATCTTTTAAAGTTTCAAGCTGAATATAAAACTCTATATATAAATCTATCTATATCTACTTGTTCTGAAGGCGTGCTATCCGTTTGCTGGGTTCCACATTCTGATTCAGAGGTCCGACTCTTGTTTAAGTGCCCCTGAAAAAGGCTTTTTTTGTTTTGTTTTTCCCCACAGTGGGAGACATAAAGAGAGACAGAACAGCCTTAGCAGATGTAAAACTCAAGTTCTCATTGTTTGACATTATTTCATTCTTTTTTTTTTTGTTTTCTTCCACTTTTGGATATTGATAAAGATCATGTCTATAAATAAAAAGGAGGTAATAATTTAGATTGAAATCCATGGTAATTCTGTGTCATTGTAACCAAAACTTTAAGGGTCCATTTATAAAGAAACAGAACATGGCCAAAAGCAAGAGGTGTTGTACACAATGCAGTGGAATCGAGTATACACACATTTCTTTCTCACACATTTACAAACACAAACACACCAATATGCCAACAATAAACTGAAAAATGGTGAAAAGGAAGGTCTTATGTGCTTTTATTTTGATGTTTAACCTGGTCAAGAAGTAAGTAAGTAAGTAAGTAAGTAAGACTGGAGGTGGCCTGATTTAAAGAATTCTGCTGGGTCTCAATTTGCATACTTCTATTAGTACACGTCCATGTAGTGCACTGTGTACACAGTGTACTTAGTAGCATGGTGCATGAATTGCAACAGGGTAGTGTTGACGCAAATCTAACACGGCTGCTGTGCACCTACCGGAAATGACAATCACAACATTTGACCACTTCTTCTAGTTCTCCTTTTAAATGGCAAATTGCAACTGTCGTTCACCAAAATATCTGCCAGCTTGTCTGCTTGTTCATCAAAGCAATCACAACCACTGCAGCTTCCTTGGCAACCATTTTCAAAGGTTTGGTGGACCTTCCCCTTCATCTACGTAGCCAAGATGGTGACCATTTAGGGTGTCCAATGTTCCACAATCAGCTTTTGGATAATTATGATTACTAGAGGCTGACCATTTTTCGGGATTCTTGTGGGATTCCTGTTGGACTCCCACGGGATGAGTTAATTTCACCTTTCATAACATGACTGGCACTGGACAGGAAACAAAGTTAATTGGACCAGGCGGGCCAGGAATCATAGTAACAGTACTGAGCCAACAATGTGAAATCAGTCAGCAGCTCCTACGTGAATAACATGTAAGGTCAATGTAAAGACGCGATCAGACGTGAATTCGACACTGGGGGGTGCGATGGATGCAAAGCTAAATTTGTGAATTAAGCTGTGCAAATGAAGTGAGTAGCGTGATTTCACGCCATATGCTAATTTGTGAGGGTTGGAAAATGTGAGCAGTGACCGATTCGCGATGCGACAGCCAATCAGCAATCAGCATCGCCAAGGACTTTCGTTCATTAGTTTGTTTCCACAGAGCATACATGCAGCATATGGCATATATTAAGCCTGTGAAGTAAAATGGATTGTTTGTTAAGGTAATATTATCGCGATCAAAGTGCTCATTTCTGTTAGCGTGTTAATGGTTATTTCCATTGTGTGTTACCATCAGGCTAACAGACTAGTTATCTACAATTTTTTTGCAGCAGTTATGCTAGCTATGGAGTTGTTGCAGCTTTATGCTATACTTTATAGTTTACTCAGTATGCTTGACTTTCTATATATAAATGTGACATTTTACTATGATTAAATGCCATTTTATTTATTATTCAAAAACACGATTTCCAGGATTGTGGGAGTGGGTGTAAAAGGAGTGAAAATCTATTTCTGTTTCATCCTCTAATGAGTACACCGGGCACTCATAGTGCACTGCATTTTGCCATAGGCCTACTTGTCAGTGTGAACGCACTTATGCACTCAGAATAGCAAGTGTAAGTGCGGAAGAATGCAAATTGAGACACAGTTTCCACAGTCATGGCTTTATACCCCAGAGCAAACTAGGAAACTACCCTGGGGCCCCAGTCCTCCAGGACCCAAACGCGTCTGCTACACTGTGTGACAATTGTTCTTTAGTCATTTGATTAACCGCCAAATGGTCAGGGAAGTTGCATGATTTAATATCGATCAAGACAGGTCCTGCTTTACAACCTGATGTGTGTGTGTGTGTGTGTGTGTGTGTGTGTAAAGCTGTGTTTAATCAAATGACCACAAACTAACACACAAAGACGGCAGCATGATTCATTTATAGGAGCACTGGTTGTTTTCTGGGTCTCTGGGCAAAACTTGAGGAAGCTGAATTCCACTGTGTGCACTGTGTTCAACAGGAATATAAAGCTACATCTGGTTTGGTTTATGAAAATTACTTTGTGTCATATATGCTGAAACTGTCACTATATACGGACAGTATTACATGAGACAGATAGATAAAAAAAGAAGTCCCACCTCCACCTTGTAATGTCTCTAATGGCACTCATTAGAATCTACAGAGGCTGTTGGAAAACAACCAATCAGAGCTGAGGAGTCTCTAATGCAGCTGTCAATCACTGCTTGTGAACTGTGGTCAAACTGTAAAACTGGGCAGCGCTGATCAAATATGATCAAGATTATGTTACTGCATTGCCTATTCTCCCCTCAGATGTTTAAGGAAACATATTTAAGTGTACTGTTTTTTTTATACTCTTTACTTAGCAAAATTTTAGTCCTTTTCAGCAGTTGGGATCATCTTCATAGAAACAAAAGAAAAAAGGAAGTGTCAGTCTTTACATAGCTACTGTATATCCCTCCCACCCCACGATCCCCACATCTCAAATAACAAAAACAAACAAAACAAACAAACAAAATTAATATTATAGTAGAAATGTCTGTAATATTAATAATATTGCATACATACATACATTCTTACATCGTCCTCCCTTCATTCCCCCCTACCTTATCACTTTTGTATTATACCTGTTTTTTACATTCTCTTCCATCTTGCATCAAATAGTTGCTTCCTAATGCTGTGGTGTATCATCTCCATTTAGATCTTAGATCTTATTAATTGTATCCTTCCATTTGCTTTGTTGTGGCACCTCCGCTTTCAAAGTGTACTGTTAAGCTGTAAAATGAGAAAGTCTTTAACGGGCCAGTGTGCTGAGCTTCGTTTTGGCTCGCTGTTTTCAACATAGGCCTCAAACTTCCTCAAACAGTACACTAAAATATGTTTTTGAAAAAATTTGAGGGGAGAGAAAAGCGCTGCCTATTTTGACAGCTTGACTGCAGTTCATAAGCAGAGACTGACATAATGGACAGCTGTGTTAGAGACTCCTCAGCTCTGATTGGTTGTTTTCTGTAAGTTGTGGTGGATTCTAGAAAATACCATTAGAAGGGCTATTAGAAGGGCAGAGGACCACTTTTTTCCACAGATTATCTGTCCCATGTACTACTATGTAGATCTAGTGACAGTTTCAGCAAATATGGCAAAAGTTATTGTTATATTATACTCTTTGCACATGACCAAATGAAGAGATTTGAAACATATGGTCATGTTGTGGGCTATTTTTAGGTTCAATACAATTTACAGTTTGCAAAAATTGAATTCAGGCTGGTTGTGAGGACAGATTTCAAAAGTGCATCCATAAATAGTGGATATTGGATATAGATATTGAGCGCAAGTATCTAGTTTCTGTGCAATACTTGCACTTCACTTGTTTATTTCCATTCTGTCGTACTTTGTATTTTTTCTGCCGGCTTAAATCCAGATTATACAAACAAAGCATATGAGTTTATAAAACATAATGCATTGTTAAAACAGTAGTAGTGGTGGAAGATGTACGCAGACATATTCAAGTAAAAGTTCTGATTTCAATATGTGACAAAAGCCAAAGTACATACGTGTTCTGAGAGGTGTGCGTTGCATGTAAGCAGCATTTTAAAGCTTTGGCTGCTCAAGGGCACTTAATTAATATTTACCATACCTGATTAGATTTGATTCATGTCTGAAAAGTCTCAGCACCTCAGCATAACGAGAAACAATCTTCTAATTTGAAAAATGTATTTTTTGAACCCATGAGGTCATGTTTTTAATTCCTGTCAGCAAGCTGGTGCAGTGTATTCATGGTCACTCTGATTGAGTCTCGATATGAAATGAATAAGTACAGTTTGGTAGATATGAGGCGACATATGTGCAAGACAAATCAGTTTTGGTGCTGGGTGAAGCGCTGGCTCTTTGGCAGATGATATCGCAGTGCTCTGCAACATTTACCACACCAGAGAGACAGACATATGGCACTTTTATTACAGGCCCAGACTTGTCGTTTGGGTTATACGGCGGAGGTTTTCAATGCTGTAAACCTTGTACAAATTGATATTTTATTTGGAGCCTTCCAGTCAAGCAGCAGGTTTAAGAGCTTTTTGGCTTTCCGTACAAGGTAGCAAAAATAAAAACACTTGATTCTCTCTATCAGTGCTACCACAGTGTATTGATTGAGCTGAGTGATTAAAGCCTTGCAGCAGACTAATCTGAGCATGAAATGAACACTTGTGATTACTTCCCCAAAACATGTGATAATAGGCGAACATGACCTCAATATGTTCCGTATGTTGAGTTACAAATCAAGAAGAAAAAATAATCTTTTATCGCCCTTCGCCGTCTCCTCTGACGAGGCGACACACATTCTGTAATCCACTCATTCCTTTTTACACCAGCCATGTAGATTTAGGAGATCTTGTTGTGTGTTTTTATCTGTCTGAAGTAGATGTTGCGGCTGTAATCCGAGGTAGATTATGGTATCTGCAGATGGTGATGAACCAATAATGCGGTAGAGTTCAGATACACATCCTAAATCATCTGTAGTCCTGCTTAATCTTCCGGTACACCCTGAATATTCATCGATTTGTTCATCTGATGCCAACAAAAGCCTTTTGTTGGTGCGCACTATAAATATTACAAGCAAACAGAGAGGAGGGGTAAAAAAGCACAGATGAAATGTCTCCGTCTTTCTCTTTTCTGGCTTCAGAATCCCATTCTGATGTTAAATATAGGATGACAAATAGCAAGGAGCGGTGGTGTGAACCATCGGCCCGGGCCCTTTTGTCGCTGCGTAATGAGGGCAGAGCTATCGGAGCAGCACCGTTTAGATTGAGGACAAAAGTTGAACGGAGAGCAAGCGCAGTATAATCATATCTATTTTCTTGTTAAATGGAAGCTATTATGTTTGACCTCCACTCAACGCTAATCTCTGTCACAAACCAAAAAGTTTTAATTTCCATGTGCGTTTATGCACACCAGGCTCCAAATGAGAAAAACCAATAGAGTATAATGAAAGATAATTTAAGAACAAAAAAAAGGAGAGACTTACAATTCCCCAAACAAATGGGAGGATTTGAAGAGAGACGGACGGTGAAATAGAGAGAGCAACGTCTCTCTTTCTATTTCCGGTGAGCTGGTGGAGGGAGAGCGGAGGAGGAGGAGGGGTGTGGTGGGGGTAATTGTGATAGCGAGTTTCAAAGTCACTCACTTCACAAAGGCAAAGCGGATTATAGGAGGCTGAACTTTTCATGTCACAGCGCTCCTCTTTTGCAGATGCCACCAGACACACAAAAAAAGCGTCATCACGGTGAATTGGTGCTTGAATTCCCCGCTGGTCAGTGCGGGGGGAAATAAAGCCGCAGGCGGGTGTGGATGGTGTGCGTGAAGGTTGATTATGGGCCCTTCAGATGTGGATGACTGAGTGACGGACTTTGAACAAATCTCAGAAAGAGAGACAGGACAGGAAACTTATAGAGCAAACTGTCTTATGGTGCCATTTTGGGTTTCTTAAAAGTTCTGTATGCGACATTTAGAACATTAAAGTAGCAAATCCCTTTTTGCTATATGAAGATTAGTGATGTCAGTGTCACTCATTAACCAGTAACTAACTGGTTAATTTCTAAGAAAAAAAAAAAAAATGTAAAATGATGTACAATACAAGAGGCCATTTATTTTAGTCCAGTGCTCCATTGACTCAGTGAGCTTCAGTATCACATTTCAAAGCACTGTACATTTAGAGAGTTTGCTGTTGGTTTTGTTGACAGACAGCTGCTAGTCGCATTAGCATTCAGAAACACAGCACCCATGGCCCACGCTCCATTCTCCACTGGTAAATTAACATTAGCCTTTGCACTGCGCACCACCAGGGTTGGGTGGAAGTTAGCTCGCTCATAGCTTGCCACTCATTCGGTGGTTATTGCTAGTGACACCGTCCCGTGATGGAAAGGAGTTGCTGCAGTACATGTTGACCACCCTCTGATCTCCATAGGTCACCTAAGTGAGTAAGCAGCTTAATCTTGAGCTATAAAACCTTGTTAGCATTGTTAACTATGTTAGCACCAATTACAGTGCTGACAGTGCTAACAGCACTAACAGACCTAACAGTAATCATTAACACTAAAGGGGGTTACTCACTGGGGTGACCTGGGGGGAACACCAGGAGAGCCCAACATTTCGATAGCAACACTGTTAGGTCAGGAACGTGTTACAAGCAGTAATCGTCGAATGCGCGATGTTGCTAGCTAACGTTAGCTGCCACCACGCCTGAGTAGTGTGCGGTGTCAGAATTAATGCACAGACCAACATTGATAACCATTAAAAAATACTCTTAATTGACGGTTAACCATTTTCATCCGTAGTGGAGATCTAGTGGCGTAACGTTGAGTCATGCTACCTCAGTTTGTGTTGTAATCCCAGCTTCTTTGTGGTTTGTTGTGGTAAGCCGGTCTGGCTGTGGGTGCATGTTAGTGCACGTGCAAATGACTAGCTGGCTAGCTCATCGCTGCTGCTCTGCAATGCACTCATGCAGCGATTACTGCTGATAGCGAGATGGCATTTTGTGTACTGGTTCCCCTCTGGTGAACACTGTTAACTTTGTCAGCACTGTCGCCGCTGTTTAGTGCTGTTTATGGAGTTGGCACTGTTAGCTGTTAGCCGCTAGCTCAGCCACTTCCATGTTGAAAACCACGTGCAGACAACTCATATGCTCTGAATTTCACAGTCCGTGAAAACATATTTTCTCAATCATCTTACTCTGAGTGATGGGATCCTACATTAAAGTTAACAGTAAACAGTTTGGTTATTACACAACAATATGTAATTGTGTTTTTGTCTGTGCTCTTGTCATTGGTTTGAAGTGTCTCAGTTAAGCTCATTTTCCACTGTACAAAAAACCCATAAACACCCACTAACATCTGGCTTTTTAATGTAATGGGAAAGGTAACAATCAGCATTTACACCCCGGTCAAATGACTCTGCAGTAGTCACGGTTATTTATCAGCTCCACCTTTGATCGGCAGCGATGGAAAATTCAACACCCGGGTGAACGTGTTAATTTTAGCCCCATGACCAGTGAGATGCAATGATGCGTCACCACAAAATACTGTCTGTCTCCGGCAAAGCAGCGCACAAACATCGATCCAATTTAGTCGGCACCAGATTTGAAAGGGAGACTGAATATGCAACAAATATAAAAAGATGTAAGCACTGTAGTGTCTTCACTGGCCTCCATGCTGTTTTCTACTGTTTACAAGCCTGTTTTTTCCTTGATGGCAGACATCACACACCAGTGAAAAACAGAAAGGTCTACTAGTCTACTGGCAATGAAAAGCACTCAATGGCCTATTCTCTGTGTTTAAAAAAATCCAGTAACATGCGCTAATTTTGGTTGAAAATAGGTATCAGAAAAATGGTGTTGACTTAAATTATTTTCAATTTTTTTTAATTACGTGCAAACTTAAACTCTGATTGCTGCTTCATGGTATACCAAGATTCACACATTCATTTTTGTAGCTCTCCATAATGACACAGTGTCTTTAGTGCCAGCTACAGTTTACAACAAGTATGTGAAGCAGTGCTTAGCACACAGCTACTCTACACAGGTTAAGAGAGACAGGACTTTACTAAACACAGTAGAAACCACCTGCTACTCTCCATTGTCACTTCTATGCTAAGGTTAAACAACAACAAAACACACACACACACAGACACTATTACCATGGTAATATTCTTTTTATTAATTTTGCAGAGGCATAAGCAGGATGTTCAGAAGTGCAAAAGAAAATGATCCTAATGTAACATTTGTCGAACAGAATAAGGAAAAAGAGCATCTTCCAGAGAAATGAAAGCACCAAGTGAATCCTACCACGTGCTCACCAGAGGACCCAGTGCCCTATAACCCAATCCCATCCTACCCGCCCACTACACCCTCTTTACAGGTCATCACCCACATCTGTGATCACCCCACATGACCAAAAGTGAAAAATAAAAACAAACAAAAAAAAAACAGAAAAGAAAGGGGGGGGGGTGGTGTCATTACAGTGTTTGCTCTTTCCCTTTATGTGTATTTTAAAATATATAAAATGTTGGAGCAGTCAAACAATTTTATGACGGACAGGCCTTTAACAAAACCTTTTTTTTTTCTTTCAAAATAATGTGAAACAGCTTCTATATCCCTTCCAAAAGAATTATGTGGCCTATAAAAGATAAAAAAGAATTCACAAAATTGAAGTCTTTCTCATGACACATTCTCCCAGACCCATCCTCACATACTGTCCTCTCTCCTTCTTGTCCTGCTGTCGGCTGGGCTCTTATCACCTGGGTTGCAAGAGGAGGGTGACGCTGCACAGGACAGCTCTCCCTCTGCCCCCCCCTTCCAGCGCTGGGATCAGGGAGGGGTGGGATGGTGCTGCTCGGGGGAGCTGTCGAACATGTCTCTGAGGACGTGTTCAGCTTTAGGCCTCTAGACACTACTCTGCTCCTCAGTGTGAGTGTGTATGTGTGTGTGTGTGAGAGAGAGAGAGAGAGAGAGAGAGAGAGAGAGACAGTGTCAGTGGCATTTATAAACAGATGAGCCTAAAATAAAAGCAGAATGAAAGAGATGTTACATGGTGGGGCCAGAGTGAAAAATGTGTTCTACTTTCCTCATCGTTCTTTATTTATATTGCTTAATGTGTTGCAGATTTGTAATGATCCTCAGCACAAATATTTTACAGCTTGGACGGTCATGTCATTAGTGAGAAACATGTAGCAGCTGGCAGTTATTTCTGGCTCAGAACTAACAGTTCCTAAAGACTTCATTTCAGACAGAGAATATGTAACATTGCTGGCTTTATCTTTCTGTTACAGTATTGGCTTTATGTCACTCAGACATACAGTAGGTGTATTCTACGTTAATGGTCCTTTTGGCTTCATTCAGACATGACAGGTCATTGTTTGCTTGATATTTTTCACCTGGTGCAGCAGAGACAGATCGAGCATTGATGAGTAGGATAGTGAGGTTTTCAGCCCTCTCACTGGCTGCTGATGGATTTTCAACCTTTTTTGCTGTAATTTTCACCTTGTTTTAGTCATTTAATGTTTGTTTAAGATTATGCTGCCTGTTTTTTAATTTGAGACTGTGCACAAACATCGAATGACAGCGTGTTAGAGTGGAGCTCCTGTTTAATTCCTATAGAGAATAGGATCATGACATGAACATTAGTGAGCAACACAAAGCATTGTGGGACTTTAGGACACAAAAGCTATGGTAGAGACCAAGTATCTTAAAGGGATAGTGCACCCAAAAATGAAAATTCAGCCACTTACTTGCGCGCGAGACCAGTCAAAGCACGTGAACACACGTGAATGCGGTGCCCATGTCTCACGGTCTCGCGCAAGTGCGCACACGTGAGCGTGGTGCACAGAGAAGCAGTTAGAGCTGCAGGCTACAATGAGGCTAAAAACAGAGTTCAAATGACTTCAACTTTTTATGTCGGGGCTTCAGGACACTTGGATCACTACGGACGAGCAGCATGGAGATATTTTGTGGTTTCAATTATGTGTTTATGTGATCTCTGCAAGGGATGTGAGGACTCTAAAACTTCACCTGAGCCTCCCTCTGCATTTGGGTGAGTAGATAATCGGTGAATTTTAATTTTTGGATGCACTATCCCTTTAAGGGGGATGCTTCTGCTTAGAATTGACGCTGTACCTGACTTGCACCTCCCCAGAAATGTGCCTGCCCGCCACGATGACGCAGACCTCCTGTTTGTTTTTTGTAAGCTGAAACCATTTCCCTCAGTGGAAATGAAGCTTTTCATTTACTTGTATTTCACAGATCAGAAACAATAAATTGTGAAGACAATAAAGCCCCCACACAATGCCATTTTATGTTCCTTATGTGATTTAACCTGGGTTCATATGAGTAGAGAAAGACTCTGCTGGTCACTAGCTTAATTTATACAATCTAAAATGTCATAGGCTAATAACATTAGCATGTTGTATGTGTGGGGAAAACACGCCTAGGTCAAGACAGTTGTTTTGGGGTGAACCTTGTGAATTGTTTTTGAGGCGGAATTTTTCAACGCTACTTTTGTTAAATGTTGCTGTTGTTCCTGGCTTCATATTATTAGGGGTCTATTCTGCTTGCCGCTAGGCTAATTTATAGCATGTTGTATTTGTTGTGTCCAGCTAAAGACAAGTGTTTTGTCTGTGACTCTTGCGAGTTATAATGAAGGCAATTTGTGTACTTGTGTTTATTACTGTTGCTATTTTAAGCCACTTTTACTGTGTGTTTTAGATTAATTTTGAATCATCCCCACCGCCGTGGGTCACAGTATAAGAGGTCACAACAGTGTAGGCCACATGCGGAGGCTACAGTGTGCATAGAGTATAGCTCTGCATAGAGCTGATGCACAATGATAAATCTGCCTTTATTCAGCTTGAAAACAGGGTGGAATGTTTAATGTTTGCTGGAACATCAACTGTCATAACCACTCTCCACCTGCCCCGTAAACATATGCATTCATCAATGACCTGAACCCAAACCACAAATCTGCAAACTGGAGCTGAAAGTAATGACCATCGCTAATAACAACCTCTTGCTGTTGGTTATGTTGTATTT
>NC_065509.1:6420818-6430733 GCF_006386435.1 Epinephelus moara | reverse complement strand
TGGTATGCTGTACATAATCAATGCTGTACATAATCACGGAAACTGTCAGTGTGTCATTCTGTCTGTCCCATGTTTTTCTACTCACTGACGTGGTCAATCTATGTGAAACTGCACATAGGCATTAAGGATTGGCATAGGTAGAAGGTGACAAAGCTACCAATGGGTATGGACTAGTTAGTAAAATATAGAAGAGTTGGTAGGTTCATGATAAATATGTTTGCTGCCCATGGCAATCTACAATACACTGTGACACAGCAGGCTGAAGAATTTTACTGACAGTGTAATGTTAATGAGTTGTCCTCTACCCCTTAAGCTCTGGTGAGCACTTTTTGTTTTTTGCTATGTGTCTTGAAATTGTTCTTTAATGCTCAAGCACTTGACTAATATGACAGATCCAGAAACTGCTGCCAGATTTGTGTTGCAGCTCTTTGTTAAGCTCTACTGCAGGTGTGTTTGTTCACAGCAAATCAGCCGACAGTCACAGTTGTCAGTGTGTTAAACCTGTGTTAAAAGGCAATAACACCTTTCTGAGTGTTAATGATGCCCACTGATGATGTAGTCAGTATTGAGTCTGTATTGTTCCACTATAGGAGAAATAAATTATTAATCACATTCAGTGAGCTAAAGCAATTAAAAGTTATGACTTCGGTGTTTTTGCTGTCTTTTTGCATGGAGGCTGGTTTGTGCCACTGCAATAATTAATTAGGTTATCATTATTAACAATTAGCATTACATTACAAACACTTTTTACTACTTATAATGACAACACAGCACAATTACTCATTTTTGGTCAGGTTCAAAGTGATGGATAAATTCATTATTTTGAAATCAATTTTTGATTATTTTATTCATCATTTTATGTTTTATTTTATAAATACTATCATATCATAATACTGAATATAATATCAGTACTCTTGTATTTGTTGTGGATATATATTTTTTCTGTGCACATACACTAACTATATTATTTTTTATTTTACATGAATTCAATTAGAATATAATCAACCATTTATCTAAGGTCTTTGTGGCTTTATAAATAAACATGACAATATTAACATAAACATTTTCCCGATATGTGGCAAATATATGTAAATTACATCACATATAATCATATCTTTATGTGAACTAATGTTTCACAAATGTGTTTTATGTTGTTTCGATTGGTATAATTCCCGTGATTTTTTTTCAACTTAATAAATCAAATAATCAACTAGAATTAACATCTGAAAAAGTCTTATTGGCATATTTTTTCCTCCATACATACTGTTTGTACAGTGGTGATTTTTTATTATATGCCTTATTGTGCTGTTTTTTATGCATCATTGTGCAAAGTTTCCCTCGAGGATGACAAACTTTAATTGAATTGAGTGTTCAATGAAAAGTTTTGAGAAAGCTGTGAAATATATATATAATTTATCCACTGCCATCTAAAAAACACTTAAAACAGTTACAAAGGAGGGGCTGTGAAACTGCCAATGCTTGTGCCACACACACACACACACACACACACACACACAAACACACAGCAATCAGTAACAGATGACCACAGCAGTTGTAGCCCGAGGCGCTGATATTATCTGTGGATCATTCCCACCACCACCCTACCCCCTACCCCCCAACCAACTTAAAAGAAAACACACACACACTTCCACACACTCTCTCCACTGACCCCGTGTGTTCTCCGCTGCCCCGACTTGCATGGTCTGCACTGGCTCCAGCCAACTTGCCCTCAGGGAGGAGAGTGTGGTGGGAGGGCAGGGGGTCGGGGGAGCAGAGCCACCAAGGATGGAGACTGCTTAGTGTCACAGTGATAACACACAGACACACACATTTATACAGAGACAAATACATCAGTCAGAGGGCAACTTTATATTGTTCAGTTTCAACTGAGTTTGTTCAGTTTGGGCTTTAGCAGGGTTTATTTTTATATTTTGTTTTATACAGATAAGAGTTTCAGACTGTGTGTATTCATGGATGAACTACAGTGAGTCCCTAGAAGACAATTCAACAGTCAACCAAAAGTCATTTGGATATTCTGTCTTGAACTTTCTACCTGATTTTATTAGCAGTTATTACTTATTACTTTATTCTTAATTGTAAGTTCATTTTTAATTTCTTAAAGATTCTCACCAGATCCAGATACTTTCAAGGTGCAAGAGGACCATTTACCTCAGTTTAGAGTCCTCGGTTAGAATGGACAGGCCCCCATGTGCCACGGCCCCTAAAAGCCCCATGTTTACAATAATATGCTGTTCCTGTGATGTATTCTTTTAATTTTGCATGGATATGTGTATGATGTGTATGTTTACATGTCCAGTTTAATTCCATTGTTCCACATTGAACCTGCATCTCATCACATGCAGGGCATACATTTGGAGTCTGCGACCCATGTCTACCAAGTGGCAACCTTCAGGGCTGAAAAATTAAGCCAGGGCTTCAGTATCAAAAACTGCAGTTCCTCTAATATCCACTTGAGGCTGCCTTCAGAAGCCAGTCAATCCCCCATATACCCTCATGTTAAAATGTCCAACTTTACAGCAGAAATAAACATGTTTCCAGCCTGGGACAAAAAACTGTTTTGGTCTCTGCAGCTAATCTTCATGATAACTGCACAGGGGGTGAATTTTTGTATAACTCACCTATTTACATTAAATTAGGGCTAAAAGGTGGGCTGTTGATGACTTGTGGGAGGAGCTGTTGATGACACGTGCGAGCCACTGGCGGTGGATCAACAGGAAACAGCTGATAGCAGGAATTAGCGAGCAGCTAGTAGCAAGAGGGAAACACAAACCTGACAGACACTGTAAAGATGAGCAACTGGGGAGACAAGGAATTGCGCGCCCTCCTTGCCCTCGCAAACGAAGAGGCCATTAACCATCAGATGACGGGGACGGTGGAGAACGGGCCGACTTACGAGTGAATCGCCGCCTGACTACCCGTGGCTTCCCTCCCACGTCACTGGTTACGTCACACGTTGAGCTACACGTTTTGTTAGTTACTCATGCCCCCCATTACCCTGAAAAAGGCACATTCTGTATAAACAAAAGTAGGTAGGCGGCATTTTGCTGCACTCCCCAATTTTGTTTTTATACTGCCAATGCTGAAAGAAGACTGATTGGGCTTTCCTGCAAATGTGCGCAATTCCTATCTAAAAAGGGCTAAAGAAAAGCAATCTTGATAGTCATAAGCTTCATGACAATGCATTTTTGAGACTATCTAATGGGGATCTGAAAAGGAAGGGTTTTTTTCTGAAAATGATCAAACTTGGATACATTTTCATTTGACAGCATTATAATTATCTTTTTTTATGTGTTCACAAATTGCTGCAGGATAACCGCAGTTTGCCAAGAAATCAGCTCTTTGGGTGCAAGAGATCACTCTTATACAACTTTCACACACAAGCCTGTGTTTGGCACCACACAATAAACACAGTTAACCTGTGTTTGACTCGCTCATACTGTTCACACACTCTGAAGCTGGAGAGCAGAAAGCCCCTGGGGGTTGGTGCCTCCCCCCTTCCAATAAATAAATGAACACAATTGAGTAGGTAGATTTAATTGCATTCAAAACTATGTAAATACAAAAAGAAAAACAGAGTACATTAAAAACTGAACTCATGTAAGGGTTAAACATGACAAGGTATCAGGTTGTAATTCATTTAACTCCTTTTTGCTCATATTGTGTATGTTACTTATTTTTTGCTTCATTCATATTGCACAGTCATAATGCGTGAAGGTTAAGAGCTTGTGATTATAGTATTTTTTTTAGGTTTTCTGCTCCCTTGCTCCACAGTGTGAGGGAATTAAACACACAAAAACATATTTTACAGACTCATCTGACATGAATTTTCTCAGCAAATATAATTTGGCCCATAAACAGTTTCTCATGACTTATTAACTTAATATGACTTATTATTCACTTTCAGCAGTTTGACACAAAAATCATAATTCAAGAACTACTTAATATTTTCTCCCAGAGGTTTTGATTGCCTTTCATGGTCTGGTATGTTTTATGTATTGGTGGTTGTGGGCTGAAGCTGATAGGACTTCCACACAATGTCCCCTTTACAATCCAACCTCCATCTTCAAAGGAGGAACTTACATAGTCAGCTGTTGATCAGGGGGTAGAGTGAAACGCCAGCCTGCAGGTCTAAAAACATAAACACATAAAAGTCAGTTTGGAAGTGCCAAAAACTGCAGTTCCTCTAATGGCCACTTGAGGCTGGCTCCAAGAGCGAGCCAGTCCCCTTTGACCACCTTGCCCACCTTTACACAGAAATAAGCATGATTGCAGCCTGGCACAAAATACGGTTTGGAGTTCTGTAGTCAATTTCAACATTCACGACAACTGTACCGTAGCTGAATTTTTATACAACCCACTCATTTACATTATATTAAAGCTTACACCCTGTCCTAACTGGATGTGATGCTAGCGAGCATTAGCGACTAAATCAGTTTGATTACATTGTTTTCTCCTGCTGTCCTAACTGCCTGCAAGTGACATGGCATGCTGTATTGAGCTGAACTTTTGTCAGACACCCCATCTCTGTTTATATTCTTTGCTTGTGTTGAAAGTGCTGCAGTGGATGAGGAACGGCTGATTCACAAAGTTAAAAGGAGGAATTAGCTACATGATACTTACCTGGAGATGGTGGTGTGATGCATTGTGGAGGCTACAACAATCATATCTATAACTCACCTGTGATAGTATTGTTTTGAGTATGAACAATAAGGAAGTACATGCTCACCCATCTTTTCAGTGGGTACTCTGAGTGCACTGCTTCAAGGTAAGTGGTTTGTTTACCAGACATGATGGCTTTCCATATTTAACGGATCCATTGCAGACCAAGAGTGTCCGACTTAATGAAATGCGGCGGGATAATCTGACAATCACATCCAATTAGGACATGGTGTGAAAGTTATGCATATTTAAGGCCCTGGCCACTTTAGTTTCCTTTCCGAAACCCAGCCTTTCCGAAAATAGACCTCCATTCTTCATAATGGTGGGGTTTCCCATTTTTTCTAAAGGCCCCGCTATTCCTGTGAAGACAGTGAGATATTTTCAATAAAAAACAATGAGTTGAACGTTCATTTCAAGCTTTTGTAGTAGGCCTACAGCGAAATTTCAGAATTGTGCGAGTGCGGCCGGAGAGCGGATGGCAGTGTTTGATGCAGGAAACTCTGGACTCTCTCTCTCTCTCTCTCTCTATGGACTTGAAAATCAGTTTCGGAGTGGGGGTGTTTCGGAACGGCAGTGTTTCAGAACGGCGGTGTTTCGGAATGGAGGGCTGTCCCCCTTCCACTTTAATTGACAGGTGGGTGCCGACTGCTGACAAGTCACTTCAAGGGCAACAACGTTGGTTAGGTAACATGGACAACAAAATCTCATACAAAGGTTCATACGATATCTTACACACATACAAATTAGCGCCCCACAAATGACTTTATGTACAAATTCAAGTAAAGTTACATACTTAACATAAAGTTACGTCGATTAGGTTTACACAAGTAAAGTTACTTTGGTTAGGGTTAGGAAAAGAAACATGGTGATGATAGTTTCACCAAGTAAACTTTCCCCGGTCTCCTTAGGGAGATTCCTGTGTTGTTTGACACATCTGCCACCCCAACATGCGTCTTTTCTCGGATTTTCTGTCTTCATATTTCTTCCTTCTTTACTCCCATCAGCACATTGGTCACGTGAATGCAGCCTTCTCAATTGCGTGGGTTATATAGGAATTACTGGCTTGTGGTTAAGTTGATTATATCAAATTGTGGTGCATTACTTTTTGTAGATATGCATGAATGGCGCATAATATCAGCCTGCTATGGTGTAACCCCAGATCCATAAAATGTAGGCATAGCTGTAGCTGTTACTATTTCAGTGTGTTTTCAGTTCATGAAAGTTATCGGAATGGGATATTCAGTTTTTCTGGTAAGGCCATTTTGTTTCAGTGGTTTAAAGCCTATATTTTGCTAGCGAAAATGAGCATTGATTAGCATTACTGCAATTACCCACAGCTGTAAATGCACCATGCTAACTAAGGTAGCAGTAAGCATTAGGGTTAGTTCCACCTAGTGGTGTAGTGGAGGATATACGCAAGTTTATAGGTATACCCAGCTCTCTTTGTAGTTGTTTACTTTATATCCACCTATCACCCAAAAAGCCATTATAGGAATATATAGGAAAATATAGTTACTTCCTCCTTGGTAACCTACCTAAAATGCCAAACTTAAAGCTTCAGAGAGGGAGACCACAAGCCAGAGGGTGATGTTATGGTGGCTTCGTCCATTATTTTATAAGGTCTATGGGCTGACCATCGCACAAGTCTAAGTGTCCTTGGGCAAAGCACTGAACCCCGATTTCTTTCTGATGGTTAGCCAGTGACCTTGCATGGTAGCCTGCTGCCATTGCTGTGCTGCCACTGGTTTGTGTGAGTGTGTGTGTGTGATGGGGTGAATGAGAGACAAAAATTGTAAAGCACTTCAGTTAAAAGCGCTTTATAAATGCATCATGTACTGTACCGCTGAAAGCTCTAGCAAAAGCTGGTGAGTTAGAATGTTTTTTTTGTTGTTGTTGTTTTTTATCGAACTAGCTGTGGGCCTGTTATTCTGATGGCATTTGATTGAGGATTGACATGTTAGAGAAATGTCAAAGGTCTGACCTTCTTGACTTTTAGTGGAAGTGAATGACATAACAAGGTGCGCGTGTGTGTGTGTAAAAGGTACATTCAGTGTGTCAGCAATCTGTGTCGTGCAGCATTTGCATACAGCAGAGAGTTTTTAAAGCACACTGTGGCAAAAAAAAACTGTTTAAATGTCATTATATTATCTTTAAAGTTGCAGAAGACTTTTCCACGAGACAGAAAGATCTCAGCAACGATTCACAGCTCAGCAAGGTGTCCTTCACCTCAGAACACTCTGTCCTCTCCATCTGTAACTCCATCTCATTCCCATCTCGCTGTCTTTCTTCATTTCATGCCATAGAGTCTGGCTTCCATCAGCCGTTACTGCCTCCCTCCGTTCTTTCTCTGATAACAGACGATCTGATGAGTTGTCATCAGTCACAGTGTGCTCTCCTCCTCAGCTCAACACAAACACAGACCCCCCTATGCATACACACATGCAGGCATGCATGCAGTTACATGCCTGCGAAGAAACAGCATCTAATTGCTAACAAGTTTGTCAGTAGGCCTTTGCAAACAAACAATTCTTACATGCGCACACACACACACATATTCACAGTCATTCCTCAGGACTGACCGCCATATGGTTCAACAGTTGGGGAAGCATTTGGCCAGAGTTGAAGGCAGTGTGTGTGTGTGTGTGTGTGTGTGTGTGTGGGGGGGGGGGGATGGGGGTTGCTGTGCAGGAAGAAATGGTGTGGAAATAAGCAGCTAAAAAAACACTCAACCTTACACCGTAGAGAGGAACACATTGGGTTTTTATGGAGCCTGGATGTTAACAAGATCCATTTACTGTTACTGCAAATTAGGCAGGTCTCAACCCGGTGTGCTGTGTTATTGTAGGGTTTACGCTGTAGCTAGCAAAATTCATCTCTGTTTCTTTACATTCCTCATTTAAAAGGCACTGACTTCCAGAGAATGGTTATGTGTAGCAGATAAATTGTGAAGGGTTTATGCAGTTCAGCTACATTTTTGCAAAAGCATTTCGCCAAGATTTTTGATTGCACGGTATTTACACGTTTACAAATAGAGCCTTTTTTTTTATGTCAGTGACACATTTAACTCAATGTGTTATAACCCATTATAGAGATAGCCCTTTATTTTAAGTTCTCCCTCTTCCTTGATTAATACAAACTCAACAGTACTTTGATTTTTTTCCTGTTTTCCTGTCCTAAGAAATTCACTTAATTATACAATACAACAACAGAGTCATCCCATATGTGCCACCGAATGTAAAAATTCGGGAACAATTTTCTAGCCAATATTACACTCACTTTTCTCACATTTAGGTCATTTTCCTCACATTTAAGCCAGAAACTCATGTAAGAGAACATGTTACATGTAATTTTTGACAATATGTTTATATGTAAAAAAAAAAAAAGGGAAAAAAAAGTCAAATTTAAATGTAAATTTAAATATTGAATCTAAATCTATATTTTTTTGTAAATTAAATATTAATTTGAAATTTAAATGTTTAATTTTAATTCAGACTTTATATCTTAATTTTAAATGTTAACCTTAATATGACATTTAAATCGAAATTTTAAAAAATAATGTTAAATCCTAATGTTCAATCTAAATATTAGATGTAAATCTAATTGTTAAATCCAAGTATCAATTATTAAATCTAACTATTAAATCTAACAGTTGAATCTAAATCTAAATATTGAACCTGTATCGACATGTTGAATGTAAATGTAAATCTAACTCATCTGACACCTCTAAGCGAGGTGGTCAGATGTTAAGCTAAACGTTTAAAAAAACAATGCAAATAGCCCACTTCGAGTCTATAGTTTTTCCAACTTACTTTAGGTGACACCATGCCTGTACCTGTATAACGAAGGCCCTCAACAGCTAAGTTATGGAGGCAGCACTTACATGGGTCCCACGAAATATGACAGCTACAGTAGCTTGAAAAACAGATATATGGGGCTCTGAATTTGATGAATTTATTGTTTATCAGACAGTAAATGAGACAAGAATTAGCCAGCTAGCACACCCCATGGTCCCTCTGCCTCACTTCCTGCCATTGGGAGACTGTCCTCATTAGGTCAATTATTGTGAAGCGCTTTGTGACATATGATACTGAAAGGGTCTCGTAAACAAAGGTTGTACTTTTAATTCAGGAACCATTTTCTGTTGCTATTTTCTGTTGCTTGTACTTAACTGTAGGTCTATTAAATGATCTTCGAAGGTCGAAGTTGGATTATTGCACAGCTTTATTCAGCTTGAAAACAGGGTGGAATGTTTAATGTTTGCTGGAACATCAACTGTCATAACCACTCTCCACCTGCCCCGTAAACATATGCATTCATCAATGACCTGAACCCAAACCACAAATCTGCAAACTGGAGCTGAAAGTAATGACCATCGCTAATAACAACCTCTTGCTGTTGGTTATGTTGTATGTAATTTCTAATAAATATCACAATATTAAATGTGTTTCCTAATTGAAAAAGACAAATGTAGGAAGACAGCAAGTACTCACCCATGGGTGCTCAGCTGATCGGTACAGTGGTTTCTTCACATGATGTTACAGAAGTGCATATTTAACAGATTCACTGTGGACAGAGAGGTACTTGCTCACTGTTAAGACACAGCATTAGGCCAACATATTTGCAGAGGGAAATATTTATACTGGACATTAGAAACAGAGAGATTTGAATATGTCAGATTTTTACAGATTTTCCTGGTCAAAAGATGAATAATGGAAAACATGAGCACAGCAACACTAATGAAAAAAGCTGCTTGCTGTGTGAGAGACCAAAGAGGGGAAGAGAAGGTCAAAGTTGGATTATTGCACAGCTCTCAAATTATTGATATCTTACTCAGAACACTGCTCTATGACTTGAGGACCTATCTGCCTGAAAACTGCCATATTTTCTAACAAGCTTGCGCAAACCACCCCAACCACATCACTTGTTCTTACAGGGCAGTTTATTTCCTTTGATTTTGCAAAGTAGCGCACCTTTGCTTCCTTGTTCAGCTCAAATAACCGATCCATTCTTGTTTTGTGTCTCTGTTTAGGAGGTTTGTCCTAAAGTATGAATGCTACTTCCCAGAATGCAATGTGCCATGACGTCTTGCATATTCTTTTTTAGCTCTCATGCTATATGTAAAGCATTGCCCCAGATATTCAGTTGATTCATCCATGTCGTCGGCATGAAGGGACATAGAAAATATATGGAGAGCTGTGGTCAAATCATTACTGTGGTTGCACAAGTTTTTTATTT
>NC_065509.1:6374152-6420532 GCF_006386435.1 Epinephelus moara | reverse complement strand
ATCGCTGTGGCTCCCCCTGTGGCCCAATGTTGATGATTTTTTTCTAATTTTTGGTATGACTAAGTCATGGTATGGTATGCTGTACATAATCACGGAAACTGTCAGTGTGTCATTCTGTCTGTCCCACGTTTTTCTACTCACTGACGTGGTCAATCTATGTGAAACTGCACATAGGCATTGAGGATTGGCATAGGTAGAAGGTGACAAAGCTACCAATGGGTATGGACTAGTCTATGTTAATGTCTAAAAACTCCTCAACAGGTGTTTTCACATTAAAAGTCTGTCAACCTTTCCTAGTAGGCTATAATGGTTTAATGGCCTTTAGAAGTGATATATCTCAGAATTAACTGGATGACATTAATATTAGCGCATCATCCAAAATGACTATGTTGTAAAACAAACATGTTTCATGACTTGAGTGCTAAACATTTAGATTAATGATGCCATCAGCAACGTTGTTATAACTCTGATCCTGATGTCCATTGGTTTGATCATTTTATTTGAAACAACTCCTGTGATCCCTACTTCAACTAAATTTACACATAAACTTTTAATATGATAAATTTAGCATACTAATTTCAAATCCAGTTCAAGAAAGTAGGGTCTGCATATTTAAAAAGGTGATATGTGGATGGTCACCATTATAGTTAAACAGCACTCGTTGCCATCAGGGGAAACGCAGTAACAACAAAAGTAAATGCGGCGAAAGACCGTGTTGGTTGGGAGGGAGGTGTGCTAAGTGGGTCCAACAAACACGGACAAATATTTAATGTCCGTTATGACAGATCCTGGAATTAATTATTAAATAATTAATAGAGTGAAACCTTTTGCAAGAACAAAACATGTAGGTTTTTTTGGTCAGTCTCCTGTTTATTAGGTGCAACAGTCTAATACAACACCCCTGCAGTAAATCTTCCCTTCATGGAAGTTGTATTGAAAGTGTTTTAGTGAGGTGTTAATTCACCTTTATGGTCATTTTAAAGACTGTACCTTGTTCTGCTCTTAAAATTGTGATTTTATTATACATTCATAAGATTACACCCCACAGATGACAGTGTAATTATGTGAAATATATGGGGTAAAAATAAAATACTTTATAAGGTAATGTAAGTAGAATGGAAGAAGACAAAATGTTGGAAAAGGGGGGGTGACACCTTTGAGATTCTTATAAATAACACTGTAAGTCATTATGACATTACAAACCTCTTTAATAAAGTAATTACTGGATAACAAGGCAGAACAAATTGACAGAGTTGATAAATGAATTAGATTATTTATGGTATTGTTTGATTCATTTAAAATTCTGATATACTTAGAAAAGAAGTAGCTTTCCAAATATGGTGCACTTATCATTATAATAGTGCATTATGGCTGTTGCTGGGGAGTAAGACATAAGGATAGGCCTGGGAAAGTGTGCCTTTAGCTATAGCTAATAGTTTTTATTTAAATTAAGATTTACTGGACAATTTATAGTGTATAGAACAGTGTGCTATCCATAAATACAACAAATGAGATGTCAATTTTAATTTGACTTACACTCAAAATTCCTGATGCATGCCTTAAAAAAGAGCAAAATTCAGAGTATATCAACACATTCTCACTCCGACCTCATCACATACCAGAAATAGTAGTCTATAAAAAAAAGAATTGTTGACCTTTTCCCAGTTTTTTTTTTTGTAAAAGTGCTACTCATTGTTTTCATGTTATAATGATTATTGAAAGATAATACCAGGCGGTACACAGTAAGTTTATCATTGGTACCCCATACGTAAAAAATAGTTACACTGTAATTTACAGGCTGTAATCTAATGTGTTTTCTGAGTTTTTGCAGTTGGTGGTGTCTGACTGACTGAGTGGGAGTTGTTACAGTAAAAGTACATAAGTTCCTTCAGCCAGATTGTTCATCTTCTTTCAAGGACAAGAATGAGTAAATTCAGCTTCTCTGCTCTCCCCCTCATGACACGAATGTGCTGTTCCCATTGCTGTTTAAAGAATAAAACTAATGGGATGTGTTTAACACAGCTGAAAAGTAATAAGATGGGTGGAGAAAATAAATGACTTGCATAGCCAATGTTCATTTCACTTAATATCATTCTGTTGATCGATGCTCACAGTTTGTAGAGAAATTAAAATTGGGTATTTTACACCTCATATGTCTGCAACAGTAAATGCTGTCTGTGATGGTTTTAAAGCAGGTCGTTTTTGGATCAAAACCTGAACATAAATTACTCGGCCTCATCACCTTAGATGTTTTAAAGAAAGGGCAGATTTTACTTGGAAAATTACTCTTTATTAATGCAGGGAAAAAAAACAGGCATTGTAACCTTTACAAAATTCCCCCATGTTAAGTTGCAAAGCACATTCCTTTCACAAGTTACTAAAATATGATCAGATCAGCTTAAAGTATCAAGGACATTATTCTATAAAAATCTTTAAAATAGCTGCATTTGGATTTGGAAGAAGACAACAAAGAATCTAATTTCAAATAATTACTGAAGAGATTCATATACAGAAAAGGACTGAGGGCAGACAAACAAAGAAATCGACAACAACAAAAGAGGATGAATACAAAAATGAGGAGAAAATCCAAAATTCTTTAAAACTAGAATTATGCTGTCATGAACCATTCAAGTTGCACCTCCAGTTTACATCCATGTCTGTGAAAACACGAATGCTTCACACAGAAGATCTTTACAATTAGTGCAGTTTCAAGGTGGGCACCCAAGATTAGTGTCACCAACTCGGTATCTGACCAAATGTCTCCCGTTCTGTTCCTGAGATATGATGTTGACTTATGGCCAGAAAAATGTTTCATGCAGAACATTATGATGTCGCAGTGAAGTTGACCTTTTGGATCTAAAATGTCATTACTTCATCACCTACTAAAAATCTGTATAACATTTTTGTCATAATAAGCGTATGAATTCTTGAGTTATGTCCAAAAACATGTTTTGTGACATCACAGTTACCTTGACCTTTGACCACCAAATCTTAATTAGTTCATTCTTCGGTTCAAGTGGATGTTTGTACCAAATTGAGAGAAATTCCCTCAAGAATTTAAATTTAGCATTCACGAGAGTGAGATGGATGAAAGGTCACAGTAACATTGACTTTTGACCACCAAAATCTAATCAGTACATTGTTCAGTCCGAATGGATGTTTGTGCCAAATTTGAAAAAAAAATCCCTCATGGTGTTCTTGAGATATCACATTCACAAGAATGACAAAGATGAGGTCACAGTGACTTTGACCTTCAACCTATGACCACTAGAATTTAGTCACTTCATTGTTGAGTCTGAGTGGACGTTTGTGCCAAATCTGAATAGATTCCCTCAAGACGTTTATGAGATATTGCCTTCAAGAGATTGGGATGGATGGACGGACTGACATACTTATGGACGGACAGACAACCTAAGAATAAGCCCAAAAATGCATCTGGCCATGGCTGTGAACTTTGGTGATCATATTGGGCAATTCTGTACAACATAATTCACGTCCAGTGCCAATGTGTGGTACCAATGCAAGAACTGTTCTTTATGTAGTTAAGTGGAAATCAAAGGTGTTCAGTGGTCATGTAAAAAAACTCTAGGTTTATTTCCTCATGTTTTGTCAACAAAAGCACGTGGTAAGGTTTAGAAAAAAAATATCATGATTTGGCTTTGAATTAACATGGGAAACAAACAGCAGGTTGCTGCGCGAAAGTCTTGAGTCTGTTTGACCCATCCAACATTACTCTCAGCCAGCCTACACCCTTCTTGGTTTTTATATTACAGTAGCTGGGGGCGGCGTTGCAAACTGCTAGTGCCGATCGTACCACCATGGAAGGTAACTCTGTGCATCAGTGTCTGACGCTGACATCACTGAACAGGCTGTATAAACAGAGCCACAGTCCATTAATGGACCGTACCAAGCCCTTTACAGCTACTGTTTTCTGTTTCAGATCCATAGATTTCCCTACAGAGATGAAGGGGTGCTGGTGGTTATAGATTTAAGGATGTACATACACTGGGAATACACACACACAAACATGACAATAAAAATGAAAGGGTACATGTATTTCAGCAGAGTAAAGGAGGACCTCAGTGAAAGTACAGCCTGCTCTGTGTGGATCCCTCTCAGCTCTCAGACAGTGTTTGATGTCACTTCCTGTGAGTCCCTCCCTGGTGGTCTTACAGGATTTCACTGGTCAAATGGTTCAAAAGGGACTCATAGCCATTTGGAGGAGTGGGACCAGTAAGACACACACACACACACACACACACACACACACACAAGAACATACACACACACAAGAACATACCCAAACAAAAGACTACAGTCCAAGAACAACACTCTACAACTGTGGAGGTGATCCATAAACAAAGACACTAGAGGAGGTGTGTGTGTGTGTGTGTGTGTGTGTGTGTGTGTGTGTGTGTGTGTGTGTGTATAGAGTGGTAGGTAGTGTGAAGAGGGGATTGGAGGGGGGGCAGTCCAAACAATACCATTTGCTCCTCTATAAGACTGTCACTTTTATTGTTTGCTAACTTAAAATGAGTATTTATTGTTGTAAGGCAGCGAAGCTATCTTGTAAAACTCAACAGATGATAAAACATATTGGCTACTTTGTAAAACCATTTTATAAAATCATAATTGCTAACTTCAGCTTTCTAACATTAGAACCCTGAAGTCTGGTAGCTTGATGATTTTGTTTGCACAGCTGATAGTTTTGTAATTTATTTTCATATGGTATAACAGTGGTGTATCACAAGGTTTTAGGAGACGTATGGAAAGGTGTACCAACAGCCAGAGCTGCAGTGCTTGTAGACCCAGGGCACCGTTAGACATCTGTGCTTTCACTTGCCCTTTTTACAAAGAGATTGCGCTATAGGGTGGCTACAAAGTTCCTTCTTTGTGCCTCCTAGGACCAAGCAACAGCGGCATCAGTGTGACATATAACATACACCTCGGCAGCTATATATAAACAGTAACAATGGCATAACATGGCAATAACAAACATTTTCCAACTTGCCAACATTTTCAGTTGCTGTTCTTCTTCTTTTAGTTTACTAACTGCAAGCAGCTACTTTTTCGCTCTCCTGTCAATGGTTCACACGCAACAATTCTATGAGTCCACTCAGTTTACATGATGTAGGAGGGCAAAATATTAGAAACATCTTTACACAAACAAACAGGTCAAAACAATATTTGCAGATTTTGCAGTTTTCCACATTTCTGACGCCCAATGACAGTGATCAGGGAAAAGGAAGAAAGAGGGACCCTAACCCTGACCCCAACCCTGACCCAGGAGACTAAAACCATTATCCAAAAGTGACCCAACTTATTTGGTTTACTGAGACCATTCAGTGTCAATACCCTCATTTTACCAATGTCTTTCGAACCAGACAAAGAGAAAGACGAATATTTTACATACACAACTGATTCCAGAGCAACCAACTCTTAATGGAATCTGAGTATGAGGTAGCTGACCCAACCTATATACAGTACAGGACAAATGGGTCAGTGTCATATGCTAATAGCAAGGGTGTAAAACAGGGGTGTAATTTCCCCCAAGAATGTGGGGACATGTCCTCTCCACTTTATACAACCCCTGTTTTATGTTTTACACTTAGAGGTCAAGGGAATCATTAAAATCCAGTCTGATACCAGAGGAAAATGTTGTCACTGTATGTTTCCCCAAACCACGGATACCTTACATTTGTATGTTTCATATGTATCACATCAATGTTTCTAAAGTGACGTTGTGTATGAGCTGACTTCGTAATTGGGAGGTGGAGGAAATGGTAGATGGCGTGGCACCTAGGCGAGACACCCGGCAAGCTGCAGACCAGTTTTTGAGACCCACAAACCACAAAACATTTAGTTGTGAAATTAAAGTGTCTTCTTACTTTCAAGCTATCATAACCCACCAGAGAATGCAATCTAAATTCAGCAGTTAACCTACACTCAGAAACCTTCACAGTAACCTGAGTTTCAACCCTTAGGCAGAACTTCCAATCAGAATGCATTCACTGTTCTCCACGGAATAGGTTTAATTTTAATTATTGTATTATTAGCAGCTATAAGAAGTGCAATATCTCTGAGTTAGTAGAGCTTTGTTAGGGATTCATTTATGTATTTACTGTTTGGTGAACTTTCTTCCATAGACCTTCATTAAGTGAAGAGTAAACAACGTGGCCCAACCCTGAATGACCCCTGCCTCGACTACAACCACAGCCACTGATCCTGTGAGAGAAGCAAGGCTCTTCGCAAGCAATCAAATAAGTGAGCTGTTGGATGAAGAGCTGCTGTTGACAGGCTTTTACTGTGGTTTGTGCGGAAAAAGCTCTCATCGTGATAAACAACGTCTGTTACCTTGCTGTGCTGTCCTGTGGAAAACCATTCACAAATGGTTGTGGTAGCTCACGGCTGCCCTGGAAAACAACATTACAAGCTGCCCTCACTTGGGTTGGTGGGTTTTTTTTGGACACAGCCTAAACACAAAAAGCACACCCTCTGGTATTTATTTTTGATATTTAGTTTTCAAGCTATGATTTTTTTCATGCTGTATTCTTATGAAATTACAGTGAATGCATGAGTACTTTAAGTCAACATGTCATTGCAGACTGATCTCATTCCTAGGTGATCAAATACACTTCGGCACCTTCAAGTGCAACACACAGGCCACCCTTAAGCATGTAAAGGCCTTTAAACACTAAGTCCATTTTGTTTTTTTTTGATCCGTCATCTGAAAAGAAAGAAAAAAAATGTTACAAAGAGAAAACTTGCACACTGAGTGCATATTCCTGTCCCTGACACTTTTCCGTCTCATAAAGACGCTAAAGAGTGCCATTGGCATCCGTATCACACATCGAGGTCTGTGACAAAGCGTTGGTATTTGACGACCTAGGAATGAGAGTGGGCTGGTCATTTACATGCAAAACACTGAATTTAAGGCTTAATTTACACTTGAATGAAAACGTCTTCATTCTGGGAAATTATACCAGGACCTAGTACTCCTACTTTCCCTGGAAAAGCAGAATTTACATCTGTGCTGCTAGATGTGTAAAGTATCTTCGACAATAAAAAATAAAGACCCTGAATGTGCTTGAAAATGATATGAGTAGGAGGAAAGTGTTCAAAACAGCATAACACTCTTTAGTGGTATGTTGTGTCAAACAACAACAACAACAAAAAGACATTTTTTTTTATAAAGGAAAATGTTAAGCTTGTTTTCCCCTGGATGAGCAATTAGGCCTGACCCTGAACGACCCCTGCCTCAACTCCAACCACTGATCATGTGAGAGAAGCAAGGCTATGATGGATCTGCTCAGTATCCAACAGTGCAGGACGCTTGTTTTACTGGGCAGCTCCCACTCTCAATATGTTTATGGTTTTCTACTCTTTTATCAACTTTCATGCATATTGCATGAACACTGTATTTGCACACCCAGCACTAATGCAGTAAATTCATTATTTGTTTTCCCATGATAAATAAATACCTAGCTTTCAGCATATTAAATTGCTACTCTCCATTTGTGCAGTTGTATCCTATCAGTTACTGCTGCAGTGGCCCTGTTCCCATCAAAAATGGAAATTAAGGCTGAAGAACCACCTTACTGTGGTGTAAAAGTACATTAGAGCAGCAGTTTGTATGGTCCATTGCTGCTTCAAATTATTCATCAGGAAGCAAAGCCAAATGTTGTAAAGTTTGGCTTTGGATCAAAGCTTTGCCTGTTCACACCTGGGAGTGTTTCTGGCTCAGCTCAGAACTCTAATGATGTTAAAAGACGTCACAGAGCATGTTCTGTTGTTAAAACAAACCACAAATAGCAAGTCAACAAGTGGCATATATCATGAGACTCGACCTGAGCTGCTGCCTGAGCCTGTTACATCCAGTTTTCTACACAATCCTTTTACTTTCCCCGCTGGTAGAGACAGAAGCATCCACAATAAATAAACGTTTGACCCAAATTTAAAAACAAAAGTGGTCAAAACTTTTGACATTACAGTAAAAAAAACAGCAGTGGCATTAGCTTAAGGCTAGCACTAACAGGAAAGAACAAGGTCTGGACGTGTTTTTAGGAGCATATAAAGTTAAATGTAGTAATTTATCCACATAATTTACACAACAAACAACTTATGAGTTTGCCTGGGTCCAGACCTCTGAATCGCCGCCCACGTGTCTGACTTGTTGCAAATAGATCTTACTGACAGCTATTTGCATCAGTTAAAGAAACAGTCCACCACTCAGACCTTTGTAGACAGGATTAATAAGGATGTCATCTCCCTAAATAGCTAGCTAGCTTCCTTGCTATATTAGTATGGGCAGTTATGCAAAAAAAAGGTTAAATAAGCAACAAAGACAACCCGGACAATAACGAAACAGTAGCATACTCCCACACTCATCAATGTTAAATACAATAATAATGATGGTGAGTGTTGCAGACCAATCCCCTCCCGCAGAAATAAAAGTGAAAAGGAACATTAGAAATGTAACTAGGACTTTCAGTCCAAAAGTCCCGTGCAGTCTTAAGGCCAAGACACAACAAACTGACTTCAAAGAACTAGCCGCAACAGAAGCCTACTGTTTGTTGCCTCATGTCGGCTGTGTCTTGGCCTAAAAGTTGTGCATGAGCACATCGCAAAGACTACAGCCGACAACCAACAAACATGTACGATATGCACCTGCATGAAAGGAAATAATTCTCCACACCAGCAGATGGCAGTACTCTGTATATGTCATTCAAAAAGGGACACTGCAAGACCGTCTAGACGCTAGTTAGCCAGTTAGCACATTGTTCTTTTATCATTGGATTGTGTTGTCAGAGCATATTTACTGTGCACCAGTGAACAGTAACACAAACCGTCAGGACATGTTTCTGCTAAGAAGCTAAATGGCTCATGAAAAATATTCTTACCTTATGTAACAAGTTTGTTTTGGTCTCACTCCCTCTTAACTTAAGCTGTTTGTTTAGTTTCCTCACTTCTGTTTCTCTCCTCACGCACTATGAATATCAACTGACGGCCAACCGACGGCTTGATGTTTCAGGGCCTTTAGACCCTCCTCTGGTACTCTGCTGTTGGAGAGGTAACTCTCCTATTTCAAATAAAAAACACTCCACCCCGTTCATAAGTCTGTATGTTCGGCCTTTCAGCGTGGCTAGTCTGAAACAAACCCTGGTTAAGTTTACGGAAAGGCCATGGTTACGGATAATAAAAAGGTGTACATTTCAGGACTGTAATTGGATGGGACATGTGGTCTCCTGAATGAAAGTCTAACATGCCACATGACTTGAAAAACATTGAGTTAACTACTTCTAGCAACCACACCAGCGTTATCTGAAAATTATGTTAGCTGGATGAAGGGTCACGTTATTTTGATTGGCTAGAGCAAAACAAAACAAACCCACCTACCCCAAAACACAAATTTGATAAATCGTGCTTACAAGCACACTGTCTGCACCTATGTGGAATATGTCTACGCACACAGAGACAGAAGTGTCTTCAAACTCACAGTTTAGGCTTTGTAAAGGGTGACAGTGTATCCACACACCAATGCACTCAGAAGGCTTCAAGGAAAAAGGAATATTATGCCTCTCACTTACCACTAGGTGGCAGTGCTCAATAACTACTAGGGCCAGAGCATAGAATTGAACCTAAAAAAAATATTTAAACTGTTGCTAAAACTGAGTTAATTCTTAAACCTATCAACATAACAAAGGTTACGGCACTGTAACCCTAGTTCTATTAGCACAGGCAGAGCCCTCTACTGGACTCTATGGATAATACTCACCTCAAGTCACAAGCACATATTTGCCCACTGAGATTTGCATAAATGTAGCCAGCCAATCAGGATGCGCCTGCCCTTATACATATAGACCCCACAGAATATAAGGCAGTGCACAACATTGCCCTCCATCCTACACTCTCTTCAGCCAGCGGTGTAGGAGCAACAGGGCCCCTAGGTAGAGGGCTCTGCTTCTACTAATAGAACTAGGGTTACAATCTCATAACCTTTGTTCTATCTCACACATCCCTCTACTGGAATCTGTGGGTACAACGGGTGGAGCCCAATGAATGAACGCCCTGTCATGACATAATGTCGATCCAACCACACAGATCCCAACTGCCTAAAGGTTAGCTGTTGAAGTAGGTGACCCCATCTAACCGAACTGGGTGGAGCAATAGCCTAACCTTGCAGGGGTCGAAAGACAGAGGGCCACTTGCTGTCGCTGAAGAGAAAATGCATAGTGGACAGTGATGTACTGCTTTATATACTGTGCAGTCGGCATGTATTTGGATAGGCAAGGCCTGATTGGCTGGCTGCGTTTATGCAAATCTCAGTGGGCGAATGCATGCTTGTGATTGGAGAGTATTACCCATAGAGTCCATTTGAGAACTGAGCGTGTGTGATGTAAAACAATATAAATCTATTCATAGTGGATGTCAAAGGGAAAGAAGGTAACTTTTTTGGCTTCAGTTATAGTGGCTGCTTTTTGAACAACTGCAGACAATAGTCTTGTGCAGAATATAAGAAGTCAAGCCAAGTTCAAATAACTATGTGAACAATTTTCAGTGGGGAGCTGAATGACTTTGCTTTGGAAATATCTTTTAGCTGATAAAAATAAGATTGAATAACTCCTCCAACTTGGTTGTCAAAGTTAAAATTTAGGTCACATATGACTGAAATCAAAGTTAAAGATGACTCAGAAGGCCTTCTGGTTGGTCTTTAGCCAAATTCTTCATGTGAAGAAACAGTTGCTGGTATACTGCAACTCCACAAGTAAACACTAACTTACTCACAGCCTACAGGAGGGCACTGGCAGACCAGATGCAAAGTGATAGCAGGAACACTGACACCAAAAAAAAAAAAAAACATATTAAGATGTATCTTAAACATCCAGTTACTATGATCTGAATTTTAGACCGCAGATGCCTATGGTTTGATTACTGCAGTGTCACTGCCTGATGTGCTTAATTCCAGCAAAAAAACAATTGACTGTGTTAGGTGGTGGGCAGCCAGTGAGGGATCTTATCCTTGTAACTGTAACTAGTGGGTCATTGCAGGTACCTCACATGCAATATGTCCTCTTGGAGCTAATTCCTGGCAGGTGAAAGGAAGCAGCTGGTGAATGTCAGGTGTTCATTACTTTACAGTTCTTGTACTTTGAAGGAGATGGACACAGATTTTCTCCTGTGCTCTACCCCAAATACTGCTCCTCCTAAGGTAAGATGATGTTAACATGCAGTAATACTACTTGTTCACTCAAGACATCTCTCCCTGATATCAACACACACCCTCACATACACACACACCCACACCCTCACACACACATACACACAGGTAGTAGATGAAACAGTGATACTGGTTTTGCGCCTGCAGAACTCTGGGAGAGCAGCCGAGGATGACTTTGATGTTAATTTGGTTGATGATTTCTGAGCTCCTCTTCACTACAAATCAAAGCCCTAATCTTTATTACTGATTCATATCATGACACGACTCATACTCTGCTTTTTTCAGCCCCATAAAAGCACACCACACTGCCATTATCAGGGAGTCTGGCAAAAGTTAAAACTGTGTAATAGCAGGCATGTGTATATATGAGGGAGTTACAGTATGAGGGGGGGCTTATCTGTCATTCTTGTAACAGCAACTTGTCTCCTCCTACACGAGACTCTGGCAGAGCGGCCCTTCTCCCTTTCCCCTGATGATTTATGAAAGCACATATAAATATTTGCATGCCTTTCTTCCACCAACAGTCTGGCAAATAAATGATGCCTTATAACCAGCTTATGTTGCAATTACGAATTAAATGTAAGATTAGTTATGATTTGTGATGAAATTCTTTCATTTCCAAGGCTGATTTGTGCAGGGCTGAACCCAAAGCTTGAACCCATGTTTTACTGCACTGTAGAACACCAGCTTAAATTCATTGGCATGAATAAGAATTACAAGTTGTTATGACTTTGAAATACAAATTATATGCAATTTAAGTACTTTATATATGTTTTTTCTTTTACAAACTGAGGACAAAGAAGCAATACTTTAGCCTCATGCATTAGTGAACCACACAGCTGCCTCGGGATCCATGGCCAGCACAGGGCCACCAAGATTGCATGACATGTCCAACAGACAGAGCAAGGTGGCCGCTACGCTCACTATGCAGGTTGCATATGGTCAATTGGAGGATGATACGGGACTATCCCTTGTGTCATGAAAAGAATTAAAAAACATCATGAGAGTGAGTTGTGGGAACGCCAGTCAGGAAATCTGTGTTCTCTCCTTTTCAAGTTTGATGTCAGTTTGAGTGTTTTTTTTTTTTCACATTTTAATTTTAAACTGATGTGTTAGCCTACAGTGCATCTCTTTGTAGAGTGTCTGTCCATCTTGCTAACCTAGCTGGGCAGTGAATCACTCGGTCTGTCTGTATTTTGCTTGCTTGTTTGCCAATCACCTTCGGGCTGTGTAGCATAGAAAAAATAACACATTGCTTGTGATAATGCGTTCATCTGCAAAAAATTCCGCCTGTGCTTTCCGGTAGCAACCTCTGTGACCAGTCCAGTCTAATATGAGTGTTATGGCACTCCTCCTATGGCAAACATAATTTTAAAACAAGACAATAATTATCTGGTCTCTCTGTGGAGGTTAAGTTACAACAATGGATTTATGCAGGAATGGAAAGCAATGGATTGACATTGACTATTGATCAAATATTGAATGTAAACTGTTGATTAGCTGTGCATACTGGGCAATATAGATGCATATCTCTCTGTTAATAATGACCATCAAATATTCAGTCAAGTCATAGCGTAAATTGTTTTTATATTTGGAAATGTGGGTCTGTCAGTAGAGGAGGTTCTGGATCATCAGCCAGCTTAATTACAGATTCAGTAGATCTACATTCAGCATCAGCTAGCACTAACACAGACCCAGTGCAGCTGGCTTTAGCAAATACTGACGCTATAGAAATGTTTACCATTTACCATTCATCTGTTACACAAATTTTTTGCCCTTGTCAAGATGACATAAAAATGTTATGTTCACTTGACACAAAAACTCATCCCTTGTGAGCTTAACATAATTTTTTATGTTAAGTCAACAATTTTTGAGTTTTGATTAATTTGACTAAAAGCGATTTCACCTAATTAGTTTTAGGCCAATAAACACCATTACTATTGTGCACTTAATATATTGTGGCGTCTTGGGGCTTAATAGGTGGAGTTTCCCAGCATGCCATGAGACAATGGCCTCTAATTTCCCGGCGCGGCGCAGGGTGGCGCAGGGTGGCGAACCCCGCACAGAGCTAGTTTCGAGCAGCGCAACCCGAGGCGCGCTCAGTTTGGTAGTTTGGCAGACCGAGGTGCGCTGAGATGGGTGTGGCGGCGCAGCAGGGGGAGGTGTCGACAGATCCAGCTTGGCGCAGTGACAGTTTCGTGCCAAAAGGTGCGCTAAAAGCTTGCCAGCTGAAACCAGGTCTACTGTCAGCGCAGGTGGAGCACAGCCAGTGTAAGTGGAAGTTTGGCTGACCGGCGGACAGCCGTCTGACGCTGCTGCTCTATTCTGCCATGGCAAATTAAGTAAACTCTCATTACGCCTTTGCGCGGCGCATTTAAGGGCGAGGAGAGGGGCTCATTTGATTGGTGTGATGTGTGTAAAACCCACTCCACGCCTTCTCTCCTCCCTCTTTCCGACTTGCGCAGGTAGGAGGGACAGAGGTGGGAAAAAGGAGTAGCTGCGCAGGTGCGCTGCGCCTCCGCCTTGCCCGGTCTGCGAAACTAGAGGCGAATGTGTTTAAGACCATAAGCCGTCCATATATATATATATATATATATACATATACATTTATATATATGTGTGTGTCTGTGTGTGTGTGTTTAATGTTCATACGACATAGAATAAAGTGATCAAAACAACAACAACAACAACAAAGACACAAAGTGATGCTATACTGACATAAAAACCTGAAATTCCTGTCAGACAAGGGTCATCATAGCAGCTAAGATGAATAGGCACATGAAGAAATACATCAACGAGTCTCAGAAAGGAACTAATAATAATACCAGGGGAGTCAAGCACCAGCTACTGGTTGATAGAGCAGTCACCCAAGACTGCAAGACCAGGCAGAACAACCTGTACACCACCTGGATTGACTACAAGAAAGGCTATGACTCAATGCCACACACATAGATGCTGGACTGCTTGGAAATGTACAACATCAACAGGATACTAAAAGCTTTCATCAAGAACTCAATGGGGCTGTGGAAAAAGACTCTGGAGGCCTCTTTCTCTCTCTCTCTCTATGCAAAATGTGTACTCAGTGTTTTATGCTCATATGACATAGAAACTTTTATGTTACTGTAATATCTAAACTAAAAGTTTTGGGTGGAAGCTTTCAGAAAAAAACAAAAAATTATATTGAGGTAAATAGGGGTTTACAGTGTTATTAGATATTTCTAACAAATGTATGTCTTTCACCATAATTGTTGCCTTGTGCATCCTATCTTTTTCTCAGTATTATATCCTTTATCAGACAAGTGAGATTCAGTTCTTTCTAATGAGACTATAACACGAATATATTCATCAAAATTTAACCACATCAAGCAAAAGGCATCTCGAAGGGTCACTCGTGGGGGTAATAGAAAAAAATCTGTATTTCTTGTAGGCTATTTGAAGATAGTGTTACAGATTAAAGGTCCCACTTTAGTCTTTACATGATTGTTTTTACATTATAAATGTTTAGACTATAATTCACATAAATTGGTTTAGCGCTATGTGCAGGGTTCCTACAGCTTAAGGCAAGTTAAATTTAAGACGTTTTAAGACTTTTTTAATGCCACTTGAAATGAAATTTATGACCAACGACACAATGAACACAAATGAAAAAACTCCCTCATTTGATTTGTGTGATTTAGGGCTGTCAAAAAAAATTCGAAGTTCGACATATATTTAAATATATATGTTTTTTATAAGTTCGAACCTAAATTTGATAATACGAAAATCATTAATAATTAATCAATACTATCAATAATGTTGTATATCACAGCGAATCCCGTTCGGACGGAGATGGCTTGCGCACAAGCCGGGCCAGAGAGGGACGCAGCGACGCAGGGAGAGGCGCCGACGGAGAAGCCCGCTGCGCCAACACCACCCACTGCGCTGTCCGCGATGTGTGACCTGTTCGGGGAGACATACAGGGAGAGTGGTGCACCAGCTGCCTCCCTGCCTACCCTTTTTGAAGAAGAGATGAAACGTTACCAGAATGAGACACCACTACGAGCCGACAAGGATCCACTCTTGTGGTGGAAAACTACGCACTGAAGTATCCAAACATTGCTCAGATAGCGAGGCAGAAGTTGGTCATACCTGGCACAGTGAGGTCAGAACAGGTGTTTTCATCCGAGTGTCACGTTCATATTGCGTCAGCAATAAGCATCTTATTTTGTGTGTTTTTTTGTAAAAAAATAAATGAATTAATAAAATAATAATAATAATAAATTCGAAAATATTCGAACTCAATTTCATGGTGCTTTTGACAGCCCTAGTGTGATTGGTGTTTTGTCACGGTGTTCAGACACCACAGTACCTCTACTTTTAGCGTAGGCGTGCACCCGAACATTGTCCGGAGATTTGGTGCTGCTGTCCCGGTTGTTGATATCGGAGATGGGGGTGGAGGCACGGTAGAGACGAGAGTAGAACAGAACCATTAAATACCTGGCGTTTGTTGACAGTTTGATTTTGAGGCTTTGTTTCGCGCTGTGCATGAGGGACTCCACTGCCTTGATTCCCATCGTGCCGATTTTGAAACATTTCTTGCACAAAATACACCGTGTCTCGTATAAATTGCCTGGTACCGGTTTCAGCCATCCAGAAAAATCTTTGTTGGATAGCCAATTTTCATTAAATTTAAACTTTCACATGTGGTCCGACTGCTACATCAATGACGTGCATCTGCTCTGAGAGTCACGGCCACAAACACATCACTGTTTTGTTGGTTCCGCTCTCGTGATTGTGTGACGTTACTGCTATTCGGCAAATTATTTAAAAAAAATAAAAGTTACCTATTATTTTTAGATTTTAGACTAATTACAATCATAAAATCCTACTTACCATGTGTTAACATATTTAAGACTTTTGAAAATTTGATTTAAGACATTTTAATGCCAATTAAGGCCTTATTTTTAGATTAATGAATTCAATGCCTTTTAAGACTTTTTAAGGATCCGCAGGGACCCTGTATGTGAAGAGGCAACACATTCATTTGAATAGGGCCCCCAAAACAAATCTGCGCAGGGCCCCATAAAGTCTAGAGACGGATCAAACAGTAGAAATACAGTGGGGACTAGGGTTGGGCGATATGTTAAAAATTTCCAACCGGCCACCATCAGCCCATCAACCGGCGGTTGCCGATATATTCGGCAGTTGTGTGTGTGGCGGAGAAAAAAAAGAAAAAGAAAAAGAGGGGGGATGTTGCATTCATGTCATGTCGGAAAAAAATCGAAAAATGACTTTCAGAATAGGAAAATTCACATGAACGCCACCTCATGTAAGAAAAACAACTCGGCAACTCGGATCTCCCGACACCACATGAATGCAGCAAAAAAATGCAGCGTGCTCTGTGAGCCCACTCATGTCCAACATGGCACGGAAATATCTGTGCATACCGGCAACAAGCACGCCATCAGAGAGGGTGTTTAGCACGGCTGGTAACATTGTTAACCATATGCGCACTTTGCTTAAGCCAGATAAGGTTAACATGCTCGTTTTCCACTCCAAAAACATGTAAAACACTGTGTTTTTGAGTTAAAGACAGCGCAAAGGGACTTTATTATTTTATGTGATTTTTGCACTTTATTTTTCCATTGTTCTTCGTTTAGCCTATATTTATTATTATTTGTATTTATTTATTCAAGCAATAAGCCTACGAGAGGCTTTTAGAACAGCTATAACAGCTTAAGTTTTTTTTGCCACGTCCGCAACGGCATTATTATAAAGACAGCGCAAAGGGAGTGGACATCATTATTTTATGTGATTGTGTGATTTTTGCACTTTATTTTTCCAATGTCCTTCGTTTATATTTACTTATTTGTTATCATAGGCTACTGTTACTGTGTAACTTTTGTGGACCGACCAACTGTTTATTCTGTTTGAATAAATTTACCTGCGCCTTATCCTCTGACTGTGGTCTTTAATGTCAAAATTAATGAATTGAAATTTTACTGAAACATACAGCCTATAGGCTATACTCTTATTCATTTAACAAAAAATAAATCACCTTGAGATCTTTGCTGAGTAATAAGCTGTAAAGACGGGCCGAAGACGACTGTCCGACACCATTTTAAAAAGAGTCTGATGGCTGCAGAAGGACGCATTCGCTCACAGCCTCTAAATGAGCAAACAGGTGGGAGATAGGGATAACATACCTGTCCTACTATAACGATCGGGGTGCACAACTGCACATCTTTTTTGATGTAGTTCTCAAATATGGTTTATGAATTAACGTTACTTTCAGCTCCGCCATCACTTACGTGTTTTGTGAAAGACTTGTCGGAAATCAGTGTGAAGCTGCCAGTTCCAATACGCGCACACTTTGAATTGTGCTCTACATAGTAATTATGAACTATATGTACCGAGTTGAATTCTATGGAGACAGACCATTAATTTAGCAAAATAAAATAAAAATCGCGCAAAAAATCGCCAAAAATGAAACCAACCGTGATGGACTCAGCCGATGGGCGATTGGCGATGTATTTGTCCAATTGCCCAAGCCTAGTGGGGACCTCCCCATACAATGGGAAATCTTATGTCCAACACAGTTATCACACATAATAATGAGTTACAAGAAGAAAAGACAAAAACAATTGCCATTATTCTGATAGATAACACTAGGCTATTACATGCACCATTATCTCCATTTGATCGCCATACAAACACTGAAAACAATATTAACTACAGCTGTGATCACAAGTTATATCGTTGATGCAGCCATCATATCACACACCTCAGGACGAAGTAACTAGGTGACTTGGGACATTAGGTTACGTTTTAGTCCCAGATTTCATCAGCTGGGGACAGAAACGTCAGAATTGGTTTCCAGATCTTAATAAAAGTTTTGGGCTTTTCTAATATATTATAGCAGATCCTTTCCATATCAAGCATACTAGCAAGTTCACCTATTAAATAAGGTACTGCAGCTTTCCAAAGGCTCACAGTGTTTATTATGTGTTTAACATGCTGTATTGTAATGCCCTTAGCTGCCAATGGTTTAAGCCCAGGGGTGTGTTGTCATCAACCTAGAATGGCTACCTCATGGGCCAGGGGCAATATTGCATTTGTATGCCCCTGAGTGGAATTGAAAATTGTCATGCCAGAATTTAGTAAGCTTTGTGCAGTGCCAGAATAGATGGGCTAAAGATCCATCTGCACATTTGCATTTAGGGCAGATTGGAGAGGGTAAAATTAATGTAGTTTAACACAGGAGAAGTGTTGTCTATAACCTACATGGAAGTAGCTGGGGCCTTGAATATAAATGATCTGCATTTAAAAAAAGATTAATTGAGGTTGTACCAATAAACCAAGCCAGTCAACAGCAGTGAGTGACTCGTGATCATTTCATTAGGGATTCATTACATTGTGTAAAAGTTCTGATAACTTGTCTTCTTTGAAAAGAACTAATGATATCAACTCATCCTTTATCATTAACTCAATGTGGTAAGATCAGTTTATTAGTTTCAAGTTGGGTCAACTTAAGTTGTCTGCTTATTCATAACATTAGCATATTAGCAAGCTTATTAGCATTTTTCCCAGCATGTATTTAGGTCAAAATAATCAGGAAAGCCAGCTCATTTTCTGTGTTAAATTGTTTGCTACTGCAATTTTTACTCAGTTCTCATTATTATCATAAAGTGTGTATAAATTTAGCTGTTAAAAAATAACATAATATTTTAATCAAATAATAAAACATAATGTGTCAAACTTATTAAGACAAAAAGAACAAGGAAAAAAAAAAAACAGGAAGCTAAAAGCTATGTATCTGTACATGGTCCAGCTGGAAATGAATAATGGAAAAGGACAGCATTCATCCTCCAAAACCTAACAAAAATTAGAAAACCTCAGAATATCTCACTGAACCATACTGCTTATAATTTTTAACTCAAGGTTGTAATGGGCAGAGGCCCAGATAAAAATACATTAGGCGTGAAGTAGGGCTGGGTGATAGGGCTTAGAAATAATATCAGTATTTTTAGGCTAGTTTATCTCGATATTTTCACATTTTCTCCTTTTTTTTCCCTCTACATTCTCAAAATAACTAAAATTTAACCCTTTGACGCATATGGTCATACCAATGTGACCATTCCAATATCTAATCTGAGTTTAATGGGAAAACAGCACACTCAAGAAATTTAAGAGAACTTTAATTTTGAAATCCCACATCATAATGCCCTCATATTGTCTGGGTGACACTCTGAGTTGGTGTACTGTTAAGTCAGATTGATGTGATAATATTTTCTTTGTTATTAAGTTTGACGACTTAGTCACATATTTGAAGTTCAAATTGTATCTGAATTACAGTTTGCAGGCAGTAGTTAGTTTTTATCCATTTTTTAATTTATGAATGTATTTTATTTCTTCATTTATTACTGACAGACTTTTTGAATGACTGTGAGACTGCCTATTGTGTTCCCTGCAAATTTTTTCATGTCAGTTTTTTAAGGTCATACTGTAATGCCCAGTATACACATTTACTGACTAACACAAGTTTTCTGCACTGGGTTGCGTTTTACATGATGGAACAAATCTGTGGTAGTGTTACATCTAGCAGCCATCATTTTGTGACACACATTTATTTATATAGCACATTTAAAATCAATCGCAGCTGTCCAAAGTGCTGTACAAGATAAAAGAATGACACACATATAGCAATATAGAATGTACAGAAATATAAAACAGAATAAAACTGGTAAGAACAATTACAAACATGAAAAGATAAAATGAAATGCTAAAATATTAAAATCACTACAGACAACCAAAGGCCATTGAAAACATTTTTAAGATTTGTCTTAAAAGTGTCAATGGAGGGGGAGCATTTGATTAAGAGGGGGAGGTTATTCCAGAGCTTTGGAGCAGCGACTGCAAAGGCACGACCTCCTTTACCCACCAGCCTCGATTGCAGAATGCTTAAAAGACATGTTCGGAGGATCTAAGAGGTCGGGAGTTGGAGTAGGGGCAGAGGAGTTCAGCGATATACTGGGGTGCCAGCCCATGTATGGCTTGAAAAACAGATAAAAGAACCTTAAAATCAATCCTGTATTTGATGGGTAGCCAGTGCAGAGATGCTAGCATTGGTGTAATACTCTCTCTTTTTCTGGCACCAGTGAGGAGTCTTGGTGCGGCATTCTGCACCAGTTGCAAACGAGACAAAGATGACTGGCAGACACCCAGGTAAAGTGAGTTACAATAGTCCAGCCTTGAGGACATTATTAAAGTGGTTACAGTCTTAAGGTCATTGTGTGAGATGATGAGAAACTTGAGTTTTGTGATGCTTCATACTGAAAATAACAGCCTTTCACCACAATGTTGATTTGTTGTCAAATTTAAGTACAGAGTCAAAAATGACACCAGGATTCCTGGCATGGCTATGAACATATGATATGAGTGGACCTAAGTGACTGACTATGCTGGCTGTGTTGTAGGGGGAGACCAAAACAAATAACCTCTGTTTTCTTATTCTTTAACTGAAGACAGTTATGGAGTGATGTGATGGAGCTGGAATCCCCTGGGTTTACCGGAAGATAAACATGTGTTTCGTCGGCATAACAGTGAAAAGAGACTTTGTGCTGGTGGAAAATGGAGCCTAATGGAAACATATACAGTGCAAATAAAATGGGCCCTAAGATGGAACCTTGAGGTACACCACAAATGATACGGACAGATGAGCAGGAGAGGCCCCCAATCTTAAAAGAAAAAGACCTGTCCGATAAATAGGAGGCAAACCACTTGAGGGCATTTCCCTGGATGCCAACCAGTTCTTAAAGACGGTTCAATAATATACAATGATCAACAATGTCAAAGGCCGCACTGAGGTCTAATAGTATGAAAATGGCACTTTTACCACTGTCTAAAGACAGCAGTAGGTCATTTGACACTTTAAGAAGGGCAGATTCTGTGCTGTGTCAAGCCCTAAAACCTGACTGAAAAGTCTTCATGATGTTGTTGTTAGCTAGATGAGACACAAGCTGTGAATAGACAGTTTTCTCCAGTACTTTGGACAGGAATGGGCTTGGAGATGGGACGAAAATTGTTTAATACAGAGGTGTCAAGGTTTGGCTTTTTAATGAGAGGCTGAACAATAGCATGTTTAAAAGAGGATGGTACAGTTCCATTTGTGAGACTACTATTGATATTGAGGGAGACTGTGGAACCTACAGTCTCCTACATGTCTTAAGAGGAGTGTAGGGACAATGTCCAAGGGGCAGGTCATGGATTTAGTGTGTGAGATGATATCATAAACGTTGGACAGAGACACAGGCTGACAGTCAGTAAAGATGGCAGAGCTGGGAGGAATCACTGGCAGGCGATGAAATATTCGATTGAATGTTGTTAATTTTTGAGGAGAAAAAGTTTAAAAATTCCTCACAAATGGCTGTGGTCGGGACAGGACAGGTAGCAACAGTGGGGTTGAGGACCGAATTTATTGCGTGAAACAAAGCTTTTGGACAGTGGGAGATGATGGTGGTGAAATATTTTGCTCTTGCAGCTGAAACAGATTGCTGATAGTTTGCCAGGGTTCCTTTCAAAATGTCAAGTGAAACCTGAAGTCTTTCTTTTTTCCATTTGCGTCCTGCCTGTCAACAAAGTTGCCTGAGAGCACGGGTCTGAGTATTCAGCCATGGTTGACTTTTAGTGCACGAGGGGCAACAAAATGCCTCCACAGATTGAATTGAACGCTGTGATTAGTTGATCTGTGCTCAAGTGATGGGGATGGCCAATTACAGTATTAAAAAGAGAGGAGGCAGTGTAAGCATCAGTGAAATTACTAGCAGTGGATGTATTTATAGCGCAGGAGTAATGGACAGGTAATTTAGGGTTTGGGACAGTGTGAAACGGGGTTGAGAACATGATGCATCTAAGGTCAGAGACACCCAAATCATCCACATTCAGAGAGACAATAGTCAAGCGGGGTACCAAGTCCAAATTATGGCCACGGTTATGAGTTGGACTGGAAACATGCTGAATAAAGTTAAAGGAGTCCATTGTTCCAAGAAATTCGGCAGCGCTGGCATTGGTTCGAGTGTCCACATGAAAATTAAAATCCCCAGCGATTAAAATTCTGTCCAAGTTTAAAACAGCTGTTGATAAAAACTCATTGCCATTGTGTTTGGGTGGGCGATACACAGTTACACATTGATGGGATCTGTACCTCCTGTTTTGAACATAAAAACCTCAAAATGGGTAAAAACGTGAGACGAAATGGTTGTGCACTAGTGACAGTTTCTGAAAATAACCGCAATGCCTCCTCCCCGACCACTTAGTCTTGTTGAGATGAAAGAGTCAAAGGTGAGGGGACATACCTCTGAGAGCTGGCTATATTCACCAGACGTTAACCAGGTTTTAGTGAGAAATATGAAATCTAAAAGGTCTGAGGAGATAAATTAATTTAGGATGAATGTCTTGTTTGACAGAGACCTCATATTATAAAGGGCCAACTTACACACAGTGACAGGAAGTGGGACAGCGGTGCATTTTATGTAAAGAAGATTGAGTTTTTAACACGTTTAAAAGTGCTGCGAGGACGGGAGGGCCTATCTGTGACAACAGGCTGAATAGGGAGATGAAAAGGTGAAGGAGGTGCTGAAGGAAGCCAGCAGGGGGGGGCTAGTGCTGGAAACAGTAGCCTGAGATGAAGCTGGAGAGGGAGGCTCAGAGGAGGGGGTGTGGAGAGTTGACAGTCAGTCACATGGAGATGATTGAACAGCGTGCTGTATGTTAGCAGCTAGCATTCATGAGCGCAGTATGTTTGGGTCGATGTTGTCTCGTTTGAAAAGAGACTGGCGGTTCCAGAACAGGTTCAAATTGTCAATGAACTCCACATTGTGTGCTTTACATGCGGACAACCAGGTTTGAAGACTAAGGATTCAAGTTAAATGACCAAGACCGCAACCTAATGTGGGAACGGGACCTGAGATAAACACCTACTTTCTATATTGTTCCAGGAAATTCAAAAGATGTTTAAAATCAGATTTGGTCAGCTCCGACTGTTGACTGTTGGTTCCCACATGGACTATGACTCTTCTAATGGATGATGGGAGTGAAGGCATTAAACCTTGGAGCTTTTTATTGAAGTCACGGACTGTGGCACTGTGGAAACAGTGAGTAACTGCATTGTGGAAGCGCACATTCCTAATTATGGAATCACCAACAATCAGTGTGGTAGGGGGAATTAGCGGCCGAAGTGATGTAGGCTCGGCCCTGCTCAGCTCAGTGTCCACAGTGTGTGTTCACTGGCCAGGGATGGATGGACGTAGCCGGAGACCGTTGCAGCAACTGAGCGATGTCTTTCCCAGCAGCCTTGCTGGAGAACAGGTTACCGGGTGAGGGGTGAACTGCACACAGCCAGGTCGTGCAGAGGGGGCATGACATTGAGAGTGTGATCAACAGGAGAGACGGACCACCTGGACACAGCCATGGATAGTGGGAGTGGCAAGAAGGGGCCATCAGTCCCCGATGACGTAATGCGTCAAACCAGCAAGCGGGGGAAAATCTTGCTTGTCCAGAATGGAGTATTTGTTGGTCAGCTGGAGGGTCTGTGGTTGATGGGGATGAAAGGGGAGCATTCCACCATGCCTACTCTTACGGGCAGAAATCCAAGGCTCCTAGTCACTAGGAGTGGAGCTAACCGGTGCCTTGGGCTTAGCTCCCAGTGGGACCCAGTGGACTACAGGGCAGGCAGAGTTGAAATCCAGACATAGGACAGTCAAATCCAGTTCTCCGGTGGTTGTGGTGGTGACAGCGTGACCCATGGTGACCAAGGAGTCCAGGATCTGTTCTTCATCTTTGGTCTGGTACAAGATGGAAATCCTCCCTTCCAGTTCGGAGATTTTCTGTGTCAGGCAGAGGCAGCTGTCACATCCAGATGGTGAGGTGAGCAAAGGCATGGCTTGTGATGAGTGTTGCTTACACGCGAGGACTCAACAACGAGAGTCCACAGCAATATCTTGGCTAATGCAGAGGTAACAAGGTCGGCTTAGCAGGCAGAGAAATGAAACATACTGGCACAGGCCCAGAAACCGGGCTCTCTGAGTTGACTGAGATTCCGGCAGGGGTAGTCCTCTCGGTGACTTGAAGGTCCAGTGACAGGCGTCCTCATAGGCAGCCAAGCCAGTCCGGTTCAAAGATTGTGATCAGTAGGTCACTAACTGATGTGATCTTTGCGGGTTTGATTAAGCAGAAATAAAACAATAAAGCCAGATTAAGAACTGAGTTAAAACTGATGGTTAAAATGAAGAAAAGCCCAGATGATTTTCACTGAGGAAACAGAGTGGCTGCCATCTTGCACGATAGTAGTCTATTCCACATCTGTCCTCCTGAAACTGAACCACCTCTATATAACAAACCCACTCTGGTGTCTCCCTACATTTTTAAATGGACATGAACTGAATTATTGACATTTACGTGGGGGTTGTGGTTGATCAGTTCAGGGTGTGAATGCGAAGAAGACAGCAAATCTCCTGCACGCAGGCGCTATTTGCTATCAATGCATAAATAAATCACTAAAATGTGCAAGGAATCTCTCAATATGTACCTTCAGGCCATCAGTTTCCTGTCTGACACACATAGGTTTACCAGGCATGGAGGCTTCACACATACAGACTCAAAAACCAGAACATTGATAGGCTGCTATTCATTGTGAATGAGACCTGGAATTGCAGCCTGATACTGCCGACTGAGCTTCAGAGATTGAAAAGGCACCGAGCAGCACTACAAGGTAAAGTTGAGAAAGGCTCAACTTCATGCAAATGTCCTTCAACGCAATGCAAATGACAACCGGGAGAAAGCCAATCATGCTCGTTTGGAAGCAGAAATGCAGAGCTGATTACCACTCCACTACAATAGTGGAGATTTGCTTTTAGTGCAGAACCAGGACCATAATGCCAACCAATTTTGCCAACCTGGGTGACAATACAAGGTGAAATAAGACTACAAGCAAAGCTATTCTGTACTCAGGGAACAAAGCCAGCAACATGAACCTAATTACTGTATACATGTGTGGTACGGCAGCTGAAACAAGCTCAACTGTTGCTACAGCGCAACATATTCTGCACTGGCCAACAACATACTTTTAAGTGCTCATTACTTTGTAACATAACTGCCATATTTATATTTTTTTAACTTTGCAGTTGTTGCAACTAAAGATTGGCAATTTTCCAGAGTTGTAAAATCCTTCCTGTGAGTAATACAAACTGTTTTGTGGTGTTTTGCTGTCTGTTAAGCCTTTAAATACATTAATCTGTTACTCCAACTGGACTTCCTGGATTATATTTCATTGTCTCACATGTGCCTGAAAAAAAATGGAAGCTCCAGTTAGTGCAGAAACCAGCAGCTTGTCTTGCAATTAAGTTCTTAATAAGAGAAATTATAGACTTAATGCACGCTGATCTTGCCTGGCTAAAAGTGGAAGCCAGATAAATATGCAGTCTTCTTATTTTACTCAGGAACATGTGTGCTTTAAAGCAACCCTACTGCCTGTAATTAAAAATAACATTTTCCCAGAATAGACATAACCATGAAACAAGACAGGTGAGAAGGGGTCCATCCTGTTCTTGTACTTTTAGGAATTCAAGGAATAAATCAGGAGGTTTTGGTGGTCAAAGGTCACTGTGGGCTTGTAAAACTTGCTTTTGGCCATACATCAATATTCATTCATTCATTCATTCATCCATCTTCTAACCGCTTCATCCTCTTGAGGGTCGCGGGGGGGCTGGAGCCTATCTCAGCTGACATCGGGCGGGAGGCAGGGTACACCCTGGACAGGTCGCCAGACTATCACAGGGCTGACAGAGGGTACACCCTGGACAGGTCGCCAGACTATCACAGGGCTGACAGAAAACCATTCACGCTCACATTCACACCTACGGACAATTTAGAGTTATCAATTAACCTAGTCCCCAGTCTGTATGTCTTTGGACTGTGGGAGGAAGCCAGAGTGCCCGGAGAGAACCCACGCTGACACGGGGAGAACATGCAAACTCCGCACAGAAGGGCTCCCACACCCAGGATCGAACCGGCAACCCTCTTGCTGTGAGGCGACAGTGCTAACCACCACACTACCGTGCCGCCCATACATCAATATTGTATATGCTAATTATGAGAACATTTCACACAAATGTCTTATAGATGACAGTGATTACATTTTATATCCCAAAGTTCAAAGGTCAACATCACTGTGATATCATAATGTTCTGCAAAAAGCTGCTTCATTGAGTCAGGTAAATGTTTGTTTGCTAGTTTTGTGTGAGGTGGATCATAGTGCACCGCCCTTCATTTTGGTAGTTGTAGTCTGTTGTGTGACACTGAGACAGTGCCGGAATACAGGCGACAGGTGTGTTTAAAAAAACGTAGCAACAAGACAGACATTTTATATACAAGACATAATGCGGACAAATTGTCTCTTGCTTCTTCACTCCCTCGGCCTCTCTGTTGATGCTAATTTAAATGCATAAATAAGATCAATAGCCTAAATAAATAAAAAGACTTAAATCATTTTCCAGCACTAGATCCATCTGAAAGGCCATGGAAAATGACTTATTACCTCCCCCCACAAAGATTTATAATTGTTTTAAACCTGATACTTTTTTATCCATGTCATAGTTTTGTGTCCTGTGCTGCAAACCTTTAAACCTCTGTAGCTCCAGTGCTATGTGCAAAAAGGTAACGTACAGCCCTGCTATTTATTTCATATCATTTTTCATTTACATGTTGTACAGCGTATAGACCAATTTTGAGTGGATGTCACAGTTACGTCACAGCAGTTGCATGACACCACATACTGGTGGCAGAAAAAAAAAAAAAAATTAATTAAAAAAAAATTAAAATTAGTGGAGTGTATATTTGGCTAACATGAAAAGAATTACTGATGTGGTGAAAGACAATTCATCATCATAAGGAACTGTAAAAACTCACATTTGTTAAGCACGGATTTGGCTTATTGTCCTTGGTTAAAACTTGTGGAGACGTCTCCGTATAATAAAATTTAATATGGAAGTAACAGACAACTTTTTAACTAGCTAGCTAACACTTTCCTGCTTATTAACTCCTTGACCATAATAGAATATAGTAACTTTCACCACTGCTCATTTTAGAAAGGACACCACAAGAAAAAACGTTCTTTGTTTAGATGAATAAAACAGACAATGAATCATTGTTTGCTTCTAGCTGTCAGTAATCAGCCATGGGGAGCACACTAGCTACGTTAGCTACATCACTAATGTTCACTTTCCCTGCCTGGATGCAGATGGGAACCCATCTAAATGCACATTGTAGACTTTTGTGTGGTTGCCTTTCTGAAGTGAGCAGTGGTGAAAGTTAATTTACTTTGTTATGATCAAGGTGTTAGGCAGACAGTGTTAGCTAGCTAGCATGTTGATAAGTTGTACTTCCACATTAAATTATATTATATGGGGATGTCTCCACAACTATTAATCAAGGACAATATGCCAAATCCATGCTTGACAAACTGAGTTTTTAAATTTCTTATGATGATTTATCTTTCACCACGTAAATAATTAGGTAATTCAAATAAGCTGAACACCCACTCCTCTACTGAGCATTGAACAGCAGTGACTATAGCTTTAACATCGAGATTCTAATTCACTGGAGAGAAAACCTTTTTTTGCCACTACACGTAGATCATAAACCCATGGATATAAATAAGAGTCACTAGTCCATACCCACTGAGTGCACAGTTGCCCACGTACAGTTTCACATGGTGTGTGTTTGGGATACAGGTCATAGGAAATTGCAGATTAAATAGTCAACTGAACCCATTAAGAAGAGCAATGTATTCAGACAGAGTTTTTGTGAATTTGATAGTACGATTGCTTTATTGTAAGTACAGTAGTACCATTGCCAATAGTGGGATAGTTAAGTTGGTCTAAAACTGTACATTAGTAGTTGAGGTAGCATGTTGAAAGGCAGATAGTTAAAGTCACTGCCTTATAGAAGCTCAGTTTTAGTAAGTTNCCCTCTACCACTGTGCCAAATTTCACATTGATTGACCAAGTCAGTGAGGAGAAAAAAGTGGAACAGACACACCCACACACAGAGTTTTCGTCATTATATAGTGAGATAGTAAGATTGCAGTCAGTTAAGAAATACAAATGTTATAGTGCTCTTTATGTTTTATTTGGCACTCACAACGACACCACTACTGTCCCTTTCTGCCAAAAGTTCGGCTCCACCCACAAAATACGTCATCACAGTTTAAAAACACAAAACGGGTCTATATTTTCACACAAGGAAAAAAATCCCTGTGTTTGCATTTTATTTTGATCACAGTCTGTTTTTATAAAAGTGCTTGTGACATCTCAAATGTGGCTTTAACTTGCAAATGAACATGTAGCCCATTTCGTTGTGTTCTACCACAGACTAAACGTCATAATATTTCAGTCTGTGCTGCTTAGGTTTTTGCCACTCACATCTGTCTCATACTAGCTTCTCAACTTCATGGAAATGACTCGCTGGAGTATTCCTTTAACTTGCCAGATTTTATATCATCTATTGCCCAGACTGTGATGTTTCACATATATTTCAGTAAAACAGTTTGCCAAGGTGTAATGGGCTGGAAACACCCAGTGCCAGATGACTGACAGAAACAGATGACACCTGCTGTCTTTACTACATATTAAGTCTAGTATCAGCCTGATATCAGGCCACTGCTTCTCCATACTTAGATTTTATGTGTGCACACTCTCACACAAAGGTCTCCTCGCAAAACTTAGATTGATTCACTTTAGAGGAAACTATTATGGAAAGAACAATTGACGTGTCAGTCCCTCGGAATGCTTCATCCATCACTGTCCAATGGCCTTATTAGTACTTCACTACAAAGGAAATCCTAATTCACCCCTGGGGTAAAGAGGCTGCCGCTAACTGCTTTGTTTTATATGGAAACTCCTATCGATACTTTCCTCATTCACTCGCTCACTCATGCAGGACACAAACACAGGAAGTGCTCCTACACACACACACACACACACACACACACGCAAACAGATGCCCACAAACACATACCTGAGTAGAGACAATTGCAAGCCATCTGCAAGCGCTATGCGAACTGGTGGAAAAAAGGTAATCAACAGCTTGTCCGACTGCTCATTACTTCTTCATTATGGAGCGGAAACAAACACTAAACACCTGAGCTTAGAGGCAGCCCTTCTCATCGACGCTGACACACACACACACACACACAGTCAGTCAGTCTCTCACTGTCATACAAATGAAGAGGGGCTGATAGACAGCTACGGCTCAGTCCATCTCTGAAAAGGCAGCAAACAACCTGTTCCTGTTAAGTGTGCTCACAGCTCCAAACTGGCACCAACAGTAACACTGCGCTACTCCACACCCACCTGCCTACTGCTGCCCAGTCTTTACCCACCTGGAGGCACAGGATGTCAGCTCGGCACAGTGGAAACAGAGCAGGAAAGATGCTGCACTCAAGTCTTTTCTCTGGAGTCTTCACCTTACACTGAGCACATCCCTGAGGGGCTACACTCTAAGTTAAAACCACCTGAAATAGAAAGACAGCCCAGTACATCACCACATGCAAGTCTGTGCACTGAGTGTGGCTTTGATTGCTTGTTTGTGTACACTTGAAAGTCAAGATTGAAGAAGTAATCCAGGAAAACCAGACTATTTCTCCTTTTGTTATTCATTATTCTAGAACCTAAAATGAAACAGAACAGGGGTCAGAAGAATGTTTCCTTTGGTGTACAGTAGAGCATGGTCACACTGTTGGTATGACCAACGCCAGGGGTAAGGTGGTCCACACTAAAAGATTACCAAATCGTAACTGATTTCAAAAATGCAAGAGACCCCACACATAACAACATGTAATGATAAATTTAACTGATCTATTCCTTTGGTGTGTAAAGAACAACGAAAACAGCACACAACACACTAACAGATTCCACTGATGAACAATTGACCTATGGCTAAGTCCCGCCCTCAAACGCGATGAGCCAGTCACAGTGCGTATAGCCATTCCCATACACTCGGACATTCTCTGCCTGGACGTCCATTGAAATGAATTACAGAAAGTCAGTTTTGTTCGGTTTCATGAGCTTTTTCTGAGATTTGAAGTTTAAAAATGGTCAAACGGTGTGCATGGGGTACATGCAACTCCAACACAAGGTATCCTGAGAGGCTGGGTGATGAGGTGTATTTTTTACCCTTTCCTAAACCACATCTCAACCGAGAAAAGTGTCTCCTTTGGATAAAGTTGTGTGGTAACGTTAGACCACAACATCAACTCAACGTGAATAAGATTAACAATGATGTCTACATCTGTTCTAAGGTAAGTCAACATTGTGTTTGAGGCAACATATTGTCACTTTGCTGGAAAGAAATATAAAGTTATCTTTAACATCTCTAGCTAACGTTAGCTAAAGTTAGCCTAACGTTAGCTCCTAGCTGCGTTGTTCATCATGTCACCTTGTTTGCTGGGAGTTCATTAGCCTATTTTGTTCTAGTTTTGTACTTTGGTGATCGTACATCATTGTTAGCTGTTGTCCAAAGGGCTCTAGTTAAGCTAACGTTAACTTCTGGAGCTTAGCTTCATTAACTTATCTGTAATGGCAGAGATAACAAAGGTTGGCAAACGTTATGCTGAATGATTCAGTGTAAATACTGTAGCACCAAACTAATGGAGAGACACTCTTGGTAAAGATGGTAAAAAGGCCGCTATCCTTTTCTCATATTCTGAGCCAAAAACCTTAACTTCAGTGGCACTTTAACTTGTTGTCTTTGATGGCGACGGCAACAAGATGCGGTTCACAAGCGTACACTGTGACCTGTAAATACTGGCTTGTAATTTAAGCTTTTCATCTCAACAATAAAATGATTAATATGTCCCTCCAATGCGTAGTTTAGGCCCTTTTGGTTACTTCTCAATGACATCTGATCATTATGTCTCCAAAAATCATCAACTGCCTCCTGCGAAATGCCGTGTACTGTGACACCTGCCATGGCGCCCCGGTCACTGAATGATGATAGTTTGTCCAAGTGAGTGGAGGGGGGCGTGGCTTAGCCATAGGTCAATTACGCAAGTCCCAATAGTCCCAATTACGCAAACCGGAAATGTCTTGTAATTGAATGTGACTTTAGAGTAAACAACAGAGACTGGACCAAGTCATTGTTTGGCAAGTCACAAGTAAGTCTTAAGCCTTTGTGATTGCGATTTCAAGTTTTAGGCATGTTTAAGACTTGTGTTTGAAATTGGTGTGGTCAGGATGGACTTCAGAGCAGACTGGAAGATGTAAAAAAAAACACTCTTAACACACCTCACACCACAGGAAAATCTGGCAAGATGATAATTTAGAACCATCAAAAAAAAAAAAATTGGGGCGGCTGCGTTACTGATGATTGTCGGGAGGGGGGAATCAGGCCTAAAATCCACTAGATTCTTGTGTAGTGTGTGGATGGCATTATCAGACAACTCAAAAAATAACTGCCTACATCAGTAAACAACATAGTTGGTTAGATAATTACAACTTACTTTAAAAAGAAATACAAATCATTATGGTCTCTCTGACATTACAGCAGTTACTAAATACATGTTTATTTTTATAGCAGTAATATGTTTATACAATGAATTCAAACATAGATTACTTACACTTCTAATTATACTTTACTAGCTCTTCTTCCCCAACTCCTTAGTTTCCCTACTTTTTGGTCTCAGGAGACTTGATAGCCTTTAAGAAGTAATTAAAATCCTATTAAAGTCTACTGTCCTATTATTTGCAAGATATTGTTTAAAACACTAAGTTACTCTCATCTTACATAAATGTTTTATATCAACTTGTTTGTTATTGTTATTTTCGCTATTTTCATTTCATATAGCAAGATTAATAACTCCTCCAAACCCCAGTAATCCACCAGGATACACAAGAGGCCACCCACAATGCAGAACACACAGATTTTTTCCCCCCCTGTAATTAAAAGAGCTATCACCACAATTGTTTTTGCAACGCTGATAGTTCCAAACTAAAGGCATTATTTAATAACAGCACCTGTGGAACACTTTTACAAATGATGGTAGAATTACTTTTTGAACTTATTTTCCTACACCTATGTTTACAAATCCCAAGCTTAACCAAAGAACACAATTCACTCAGAAATTAAAAAAGAGATTGCTAATCTCGAGGGATTTATCCTAACATTTGAAATAAGCATTCCTGTAGCATTGGAAAGAGTCCCAGCAATGGAATGCGGGGGGAAAGCAACAAAGACGACTAAAGGAGTTTGGGGATTAGAGTTTAATTCCGCCTTGCTAGTTTAGTGTGTGGCTTTTTGACAGATAGCTAAAAGGTTCCTCCAATAAACACCCAGAAGGCAGTTTTCTCAGTTTTGGATGTTTACTGAAAAAAGCACTGTGAATTGGGAATACAAAAAAAGAGACTATATTACACATTGTTTCTGCAGCCTGGTCTCGGCATAAACACCACTTGGTTAGTGGCCCTCGGAGAAAAACACAGGCACACAATGCACCGTTTAATGTCTCCAGGAGATGCAATGGGCTTTCAGCCAGTTATTAGTAATGTGACTCGACTGACATGTTGTCAACCACAATATTTTCCAAACCCTAACCACATAGTTTTGTTGCCTAAACCTAACTGCTGACCCTGTGGGGCTTCTACCGAACCATCAAAAAATGACAAGTAAGAATAAGATCACATTGGTTTCTGACTCTTTCCACAAACCCAAACATAGTTAAGACGGACTTCAATTTGTTTGTTGGAGGTTATAGAAGGTTATGCAGTGAACAGCAGCTGTGGTATAGGCTCTATACATGGTTGAAGGCATTAACCCCTACATACTGTAGGTCATTCCAAGCCATGATCACAATCCTTCTTTGAGCTTTAGTGGTTTTGGTTGCCTGAAAAAAACAAAACAAAAAAACCCCCAATGAATACAAGTGGCACTGGGTGTCGATTTCTCCAAAACAAGTTTTACAACTGTAACATTATTGTAAATCTTTGCTGCCAGTAAATAATCAGTCAGGACCACTTCAGTCAAAGAAAACTTTATTTCCATTTGCAGTACTAAATTTGGTGGTATGGCTCTGTTCTGGGACCTCCCTGCCTTTCCACGTGCCTACGTGGAAAGCCTTAAGGCAGAGAGAACACACTTCTCTGCCCTTCCACAGGCATACGAGGAAAAGAGAGCAGCAGCAAAGATGTTTTAAAAAGTTGTTCAAAAATAACTTTCTTCTCAGTGTGTTAAATATAAGGCTGGTGTTATTATATATATTTTCTAATTGCAAATAATTGTATGAAAAGATCAAAACCAATGTGTTATACCCTTGTCATTCTGAATGGGATAGTAGTCTGTCTCTGTTCACTTTCTGACTTCATTGCCCTGTCTGTTACCCTGGAAATCCAGAGTTCTCGCGAGAGCATAATTTGAATTTTGTGCAGCGAGTCACTCTGGCAATCAGTAATGATGCTCATTACCCATGCCATTGGAGCTGAGCTGCACCAATCACATCGGTGTATCTGATATAGGCGGGCCACAGGCGAGCTAAACGGATAACGACAGTGCTGCGACGACGAAGTCCGGAATCAGTCAGTAAACATTGCAAGATGTCGGGGCCTCAGTGGCTTAGTAGTGAAGCGGGCGCCCCATGTGCAGGGCTGTTGCCGCAGTGGCCTGGGTTCGACTCCAGCCTGTGGCCCTTTGCTGCATGTCGCTCCCTCTCTCTCTCCCCTTCACACTTGTCTGTCCTGTCAAATAAGGGCTAAAGATGCCCAAAAAAATATCTTTAACAAAAAAAAAAAAAAAAACATTGCAAGATGGCTACGGATGAACACCAGTTGTTTGAAACGGCTTTGGCCGCTACAATGAACGAGTTAGACTTGGCTTTTTCTTTAAAAGAGGAACAGAAGATGGCGCTTGAATCTTTCCTTTGCAAGAAGGACGTTTTTGCTGTTTTACGGCAAGAGTCTAATCTACCAGTTAGCTCCGCTGGTAGCTAAGCTCTGGATACGTCACCCCGTGTATTGTTCTAATTGGTCATAGTGTTATCCAATTGCGTGCAGTGATATTTTCAAATGCATGCTTGGTGCCGCCCCTCGAGTTGGGCCATTTGTATTACTCATAGCCAGACCCTAAATCTTTCTACATTTGGGTCTAGATTTCCAGGCTACCTGTCTGTGGCCTTTAGCCCAATGCTCATTGGTTGTTAACAAATAGGAAAAAATTTTCACTGCTACAAATGCTACAATTCATTTTTATATCGCTACCTTAATTTCTTCTTCCTTATTTCCCAGAAGTGCTGGTCACTGTAGATTTTAACAAACATCACTCAAACAGGAGGAAATAATGCATTTGCTGGGGACTGTCTAAAGCAGTGGATTAATCCACATTTGGTGTTCTAGTGAGTATTTGTGGTAGCGGGGTGCTGAACGTGGGATTGAGTCAAAGTAAACTATTGTGTGTGTGTGTGTGTGTGTGTGTGTGTGTGTGTGTTCATGGTAATGAAGGAACATGTCAAAGTGTGTTTTTTTTGGGTATGGGTATGGGTATGGGTTTTGGGTACAAAAATATTTCCTTATTACTTCAGATATGACAATATTCTGAATTTGATACAGGTCATGTAAACAGCATATTCCGTTTCGATATTCCGAATTAGTCCTTTTCCTAATTTAGCACATTCTGAATAAGACGTGGCATATTCTGGTATTATTTGGGTTTATTTGGGCACGTATGAAGCCCTTTTGGAATATGGGTCTCAGTTGGGGTTTTTAGCACAGTTTACAACACACAGCCTTTTGCCTGGTTACCGCTCTGTACATTGTCATGGAGACATTACACACAAACCAACTCACCAACAGTGTGCAAGACTGTGGTAAAGCCCACGTTTTTTGTCTGGGGGGGAAACACACTTTTTTTTAAACATTATGAAAGACTTGGATATCAACATATTTTTGGATATGCACAATATCGCAAAGCCGACCTTTTTAAGGTGATTGAAGAAATGAAAGAGAGAGGCTGTGTTTGCACGGTCCAACAAGTCCGTCAACAGTAAGAAAACTTTGACAAATCCTATTGTGATGAAAAGAAGCAAAGTGGCATAAGCAGCTCCAGCTGTTCCATGGTTCTATTTTTTGACATCATCAGAGTATGCATGGCTGCATGTAAACACAAATATTATTGGAATATTCGTTTTCATTAGCTGTGTAAATAACTCAGATGTAATACTGTCTTTTTTGGAAGAAAGGCAACAAGACTGAATATTTTGTGCATGCAAAAGTATTGACTGATGTGTTTTAAATAGTTTTTGGACAACATTGGAGCTCTGTGGCACAGAGGAAGAAGATATATCAAGCTTTGATACACCCACAATACTTGTTAGTAAGATAGAATTCCGAGTTGGTTTGGCTCTACACATGCAACACATTCTCACTCCCAACTTGTCACATATGGCTGTTTGGTCAGTGGACTTTCACGTCTACATATTACATGTTATCTGTTGTTGATGTTCTAGGACACTTAATCGATTTACACTTGTTACATGCATTGTGTCTTTTGTCATGCATTGAACAACATTCTATTTCACGTCTCCGTCTGCTGGTGGGCCATCACGATAAGAGTATACATGCATAATATGTTAATTCCACTCCATAAAAGACCCGATGATCACTAAAATTAGGTGGGGGAGAAAGTGGATATATTGATATTGGTTATTGGCTAAATGAGTTGTTATATCGGTACACTGGCAAAAAAATCAATATTGTGCATCCCTAATTTATTGTCTTGTGCAAGAAAAGCATGTGGTTAGGTTTGGAAAACAACATATGGTATGGCTCACATGAGAAGCAAACACCAGCCTCCTGAGTGAAAGTCCAGTGTTGCTGGACCCATCCACCACCCCTACTACCCGTCCTATAAGGGCTTTTCAGGTTCTTCAATTACATTGTTGTCTGGTGGTGTTATTAATTGATGCTGCCCAACAGTGGAATATACCGCCACAAAAGAATGCCTGTTTTTCGTCAGGTTCTGGCACATAAATCAACCATAAAGCAGTATTTGACGACTTTGGAATGAAAATGAGTTGGCAGGTGACTGTTGACAATAAGAAAAATATTGACCATTTCCGTTTGCTGACCCTTTAGTCTCATTAAAGCTTTCAACAGACTTTGGATGTTGTCAAAAAAAATGCAGCATCTTCAAATCCTTTTGAAGTCCTTTTTTAAAACCCCAAGTCAGTGATTGGAATGTAATTTGTGATTTGCAAGGGATAAAATTGTTACACTGTCACTGGGAACATTGCATCAGAAATTGGCCAGCTGTGGAGCCATTAGCCATAACACAGAGGAGACAATCTGCCTTTCATTTGCTGATGTTGCTTAGTTTGTATTTTGAACAATCAGACAATTTCATGTAAATCAATGTCCACTTTTCTATTCTCATTGAGGATATCCATTTGTTGTTCCAGCAAAAACATCTGAGGCACAGGAGATTACACAATTGAAAGATTCCCCATAAATAGCACTTCACCTTACACAACCATGAACCTTCTCTTCCGGAAGATCATAATGGTCCATATTCTCTTTAGCAGTCTCAGTAACTGTAAGTCTGAGAACGCTTTGCTTTTACCAGATTTTTACACCAGTAATTTTGCTCCCATTTCAGTAAAACCTCTGAAAAGCAGCAGCCCTCCTACTCAAGCAGTGTTTTAGTGCTCTTTGCAGCCCTGCGTGAGGCAGACGCTCAAAGGCGCTCCGAGTGAACACACGCTGTCTCGGCCGTACTTAATGGCAGCTAAAGAAATATGAGTCAAAGGATGGAAATGAAAGTCAATTATTCCCTGTCTTCTCTGTTTAACCCTGGTTTACTTTTACCACATTAGTGATCAATAGGGAGCGTGAACATAATCCACTGGGCTGTATTTATTTACCTCCCTCACATCAGCCTTAATAAATATGTGATCGCATTCTGAGATGCTGGAGAACAGAAATCCAAATTCATCTCTTTTCCTTTTAGTGCTTTCAATGGAAAATCTGTTTGTGTGTGTGTTTCTTTGTGTGTGTGTGTGTGTGTGTGTGTGTGTGTGTGTGTGTGTGTGTGTCTGAACATTGCTACTAAAGGGAGAAGACATCTTGTTCCATGTTGTTGCAAATACCCAAGCAAGGCTAACTATTACTCCTTATAAAAGATTAATTGTGCTGATCATTAATTCAACCTCAAGGCTAAGGCTCCTCTGCTGTGAGAGCCCCTTGATGTTACTTTTTCACTTCCTCCTTCTCTTTCTGGGTTTATGAAATAGACATAAACCACTGAGTGAATGTGTGTCGGTTTGTGTGGGAGAGTGAGATGGACTTAGGGACTATACAAAATTATTAAGTGCCCGAAGGGTGGTCAGAGTAGGGAGAGTTAGGGAGGGTAGTGAAATTTTTGGGCTGGTTTTTGCTTTATTCCATGCTTCCCTTGTGATAATCATTTAAAACATAAAAGATCAAAAACTCAAAAAGTGCAGAGGATACCAATCCTCTCTCTGTACCAGGGCTTTATTTTTCTTATCAAGATAATGACTAAATGTTTTCACCAGTTTCCAGCAATTACAGGGAAATGCAGGTTGCCCCAAATGTATTAAGAGGTATTTACAAGTAAGAAACTACCGCCCATTGTCATTCCCACTCGTCAAATACTGCCGCTTTGTCAGTGACTTTAGTGTCAGACACAGACTCATAAAGGCACCTGTCATGGCAGCATGATACGCCGGTGGTTGGCGTCACTTTGTAATGCAGCTGGACAATGTCAGTTTGTAATAGCGCCAGCAACAATGTAATGTGCAGGAGAGGACTTTCACCTGAAAGCCCGCTGTTTGCTTCCCGTGTGAATGTTCAGTCAAACCATGATGTTTTTTTCTAAACCTAACTACGTGTTTTTGTTGCACAAGGGAATGTAAATACGAGGTGTTTGACCTTTTTGGTAAATATATTTTAGGGATGTCCCGATCCACTTTTTTCACTTCCGATCCGATACCGATATTACAGCCTTGAGTTTTGGCCGATACCGATCCGATCCAAGCGCGTATTATACATATTCAATTATTTTGTTGTCAGTCATGTTAGAAAAGGTTTGATCAAGCAATATTACTCTAACAAGAACAACTACTTAATCAGGTTAGTTAGAATGATCCACAACAGTTGGTATGAGAAACTGACCTGTTTATTGTTAACAGGGTTAAATAAACAAACTTTAAACTTGAACATTAACATTAAATAAAAAATATAGCTGGTTTGCTTTGGCTGCTTTGGCCCCTTAATAAATAGAAAATAAATCAACACAAGAAATCTTTAAAATGTCTAACATTGAAATTAAAATAGCAGCAAGACTCCACACACTTGTGCTTTGGCCCCCTAATAAATAAAAAATAGATTAACACCACAAGACATTGTTGACATTTAACAAACAATGCAGCCTTTCCTTTTCAGTTATTTTAGTAGTGTCAGTGCCAGCCTGGTGCACAGGCACACAATATTGTACAACTGTTTAAACAAGCAATAGTCCATCCATGGCTCCAATTTCACTAATTGTGCCCAAAACAGTGCCATCAGTGCTCTTTACTTAAACAGTAAGAGTGTAAACCAAATAAAAATATCACTCTCAAAAACACCAGAGCAGAAATAGTCAGTTAACTAAGTTGACCGCTACTCTTCCTATCCTCCCTGTGTGTCTGCCGTCTGCATGCTGGCCCGGTGGATTGATAGTAAGAGCTGGAGCGGATCACTGGAATGGACTGCTTGAATCGCGGAGCGCTGGGCAGGCCGGAAAACCTGGATCGGACTCCGTGAAAAACTGGATCGGAGTTCTTGGATCGGCATTTTTCCATGCAGTCCGATCCGATGCCCGTTTTTTGCTAATATCGGCGGCCGATACCGATCCGAATATCGGATCGGGACATCCCTAGTATATTTTGAAAAAGACTGTCTGCCTCTAATGAGTAGAAACTTTACATTTCCTGTTAAAATTATGTTATATGAAAAGACACAATGCATGTAACAAGTCTAACACATTCTCATTCCAAAGTAAGCAAATACTGCACTTGGTCAGTGATTTCGCCATCAGACAACAATAAAAAATAGGCATCCTTTCATGATGGTGTCATGCAGAATCAGTTTGAAATACTGCTTGATTAATTGTCATTTAAGGAGCTCTGTAGAGCGGGCAGGAGGGGAGGAGGATGGGTCCAACAAACACTGGACTTTCTCCCAGGAGCCCGACATTTGTTGCACAAAGAAATAAATAGAAATATGGGGTGTTTTACCAGTTCTTTTTTTTTTCAAGATTGTAGGCATCTAACAAGCAGATATTGTTTTTCCTATGAAAACAGTATATATATATATATATATATATATATATATATATATTTTTTTTTTTTTTTTTCAAGTTCAAAAGGCTGCTATCAGTCCTATTTAAACTGGTGAGTTTAGTCTTGTCCTCCATGGCGGCTATTAAGCATGCATAGGAAGAAGACTTGGGTGAAAAAAATTCTGAAGACACCTGGGACAAGTAAACTTATATTATGAACACACATGCTCCATAAATGCTCAGCTGCTCAATCCAAGATAAGGTTCTGAAAGGTTGTACTGTTCCGTAAGTAACTTCTCAACAACTTTCTCCAGGAGTTGGCACAATGTGATGCATGTAATTCTGCAGATGAAGCATTTTCTTTTAGTGGCACAAAGTTAAGGCTTCTGTCTTCCATTTCATCATGTGACAGACATTATTACCTCCGCCAAGGAGGTTATGTTTTTACCGGCGTTGGTCTGTTTGTCTGCAAAATAACACAAAAAAGTTCTGAACAGATTTTGATGACATTTTCAGGAAAGGTTGATAATGGGAGAAGGGACAGATGATAAAGTTTGGTGGTGATCGGTTGAAGCGAAATGGATAAAATAATAAAATGGCGGGAAATCTGAGCTGCTTGGCGGAGGTCTGAGCTCTCCGAGTGCTCTAGTGTTACCTTTTGTGCCATGCATATGTGGTATTTTGCCATAATTGTGCCAGTGTTTCGCTGTAGTAGCTGTGGGAGATCGCTGTTACATAATTCTGTGTACATATATATATATATATATATATATATATATATATATATATATATATATAGATATCAATCTAAAATAAAAACCATGATACCTATAACATTCATTATTTTTGCAGCAGAGAGCTAAGGCTTCTGTCTTCCCTGTCATCACATTGTACACTAATAACGACGTTGTTATTGCTGTATGTTATGTGTGGTGCAAACCATGTGAAAATAACTTATGGAGGGTTATGTTTCTACATTTAAAAATCGATGACAAAAAAACAACATTTGTATTTTTTTAATGACACAATATCAATACTTTTAGCAACATATATTTTGTCTGTAGAGTACTTTCAGTAAAAAATTTTGACTTACATAACCTTTTGGCTTAGGTTGTACATCTTTTAGCGACCCAAACTTTGGTGATCCCTGCCTTTTCATCAGGCATCTTAATGAGGTTGACATTCGTGATTCTGAGTGTCTCGAAAGCGAGACAGCTTACCATAAGATTTGGCATGCATATACATGTTCCCCACATTCATGTATTTAACAGCCCAAAACAAAACAATGGCACTGAAGAGAGTCTTGCTTTTTTGTAAGATGAAATACAACATTCAGCCCCCTTTCTCACCTCAATAATTTCCACACAGTCCCTTAAGTCGGGTATAGACCCCAGTTACATCCACATGACACGTCTCTGGAGATGTCTGAAAATAGAAATCATTTGAAGTATTATTTTCTTTCATTGAGCAAGCAATAATACAATGGCATTCTGTCCATGCGTCTGTAAACGCCAACAAGTTAATGAATGTTTAATTAAAAAAGTTTCTCCGCTCTGTGCTTGTGGGTTAATTTAGACGACTGTTTTTTTTTCTCTGCAAAGTGCAATTATTCCCTATCTGTTTTCCAAGAAAAGAAAAAAGATCCATCTGTGCGGGCTGATTTGGGGTCTGGAAAGCTGGGTTTTGTGCAGATCAGTGGCACTGGGGTGAATTTATTTTAGTAGCTGGAACAGAATTCTATTGTCTGAGCGAACCAGAGAAGAGACGTACACCCACTGCACCCCTCCCACTATCAGCACATACAAACAAACACAAAAATACTTGTATTGCTTTTCTCTGTGAGGACCTTCCATTGTCTGCTTTCACTTCTGAAGCCAAGAACTAACCACAGCCCGAGGTAATCATCACTAACCTTCTCATAAACATTTTTATTTCGAGCTCGTCTACAATCTCTTGCCAACTGACACAATAAAATAGTTATTCAACCAACAGGCCATTCTCTCTTTTCTAGTTTCTATATGTTTGAACAATGTTTGTGCACAGACAGACATTGTGATGCAACTAAAAACTCTCAGAGACTTACGTCTGTGCACCAAATTTAATACGACGTGGGCGTAAAGGTGATGAATAGGTTCAGCCACTGTTAGTTCAAGTTTCTGTGGATGATGAGCATGCTTATTGCCGTTTAACCACATACAATGCAGGATTTTCCTAAAAAGCAAAATATAGACTCACACAAAAATAATCTCTCAACTATGTTATGACCCACTTAGACTGCGTGGCGGTGTGTTTAACTTCAGGAACCTTTGTCTCATCTTGGATTTTCTTATTTTTCGCTGTGTTTGGGACGTTCCTGGGCACAGGTAAGGTCAGGATTTTATGAAAAGGTAGTGAATATGTGCCAGACTGTAAGCAGAATGCATCCAACAGGAAGCTACGAAATTCACGGACACAGCGCCAAAAAAAAGCAAAGGCAAAGCGGCAACCTCCAAGGCGGAAAAATGTAGCTAACACGGAGTTGCCAAAATCTGTTGGCTCTGGAAGTGCTAACACGGAGTTGCCAAAATCTGTTGGCTCTGGAAGTCAGTCAGTCCCCACAGACCCCCATGTTAAAATGCCTTTTCTTTTTCTTTACAGCCTGGTATAAAAAACAGTTTTGGTCTCTAAAACTAATTTCAGCATTCGTGACAACTGTCCGAGGGGTGAATTTTCATATAGCTCATGTGTTTTACAGTTTTTTAAGTATTAAAAGTATGCATAATTCAGGCCACTTTGAGTGACAGGCTGTTTGCTGATAGCATCCTCGGCTTCTCAGTCAAATCCACCCTTCACTCCTCCACAGCGCCAGTCTCTTGCACAAACGTGGTCACTTCTGGCTCCAAAAAAACAAGATGGTGACCGTCGAAATGCCAAACTTGAGGCTTTAACACGGAAGTCCACATCACGGTAGCTTCGTCCATTATTTTTACAGTCTCTGAGTAAGGCGAAATACCAAATGGACAAAGCTCATTTTAAAACAAGAGTGAATCTGGTGTTAGCTTTTACTTTCACTTTCACTGACAAGCACTGAAGAAGAGGGTGGGTATGAAGAGTGACGTGTACTTTGCCTGTTTTCTGTTGTACAGATAGGGGCTAACTGTTAGCTTTTCTAGCTTGTATCAGCTTTTCCATCTTCTGAAAGATCTGAAAAATACCGCCCAAGCCTCCCATGCAGTTTATAATTTATATGTTTTAAAGGTCCAGTGTGTCGGATTAAAGGCGGATTTAAACTCTAAACTCAGCTCTATGCAGATGCTACACTGTAGCCTACACTGTGGCCTACGCCGTTGTGAGCATTTATACTTGTGCAGTGGTGTCTCTGTGACTCTCGGCAGTTATACCTCCAAAACGCTAGTGGGCAGTGGGGTTTCTGTGAAGAGTTGTAAAGTTTAGTTGTAAAGTTCAGTAGTTTAGTTTTGTAGTAACATGTTAATGTTATTAGCATGAGCCTATGGCATTTTACATTGTATGAATTAGCCTAGGGGCTCATGGAGATCTCCTCTACTCATGTGAAGCCAGGGACTAAAGCAACATTTAACAAAGGTAATGTTACAAAATTTGGCTCCAGTATAACACACAAGGTTCACCAACAAAACAGCTGTCTTATGTTAAACACGTTTTCCAAACAAATACAACATACTAATGTTATTAGCACAAGCCTATGGCATTTGACATTGTATAAACTAGCCTAGCGGCGAGCGGAGATTTCCTCTACCTATAAGCCAGGATAAATCACACACAAGACTTAAACTTTTGTGGGGGCTTTATTGTCTTGAGCAGTGTTTCCCCTATATGCAACTAGCAGCGGTGCACCGCCGCTGCTGAAATATGGGGGTGGCGGCAGCGGGAGCAGCAGCAGCAGCAGTAACATTAACCTCCATCTCTTGGTCGTCGGTCGGTAAAATCTCAGCCTCAGCAGGTTCTTTTGCTTTAGTTTTTTTGCGGGAGGCTCCGCAATACCTGGCCAGCATCGCCACATGATCATTTTCTTACTACTTCTTCTTCTACAGGGGTTCAGAGCATGGAGGTACATTAACAGGTTTGTTCGAGATGAGCCAGGCCTGCGCAGATTCCATCACTGGCGATCAGCGCACAATGCATGCTGGTTAGTTTTGTGTCCAACTTCATCCCGACTTGCTCTGACGTATTACAAACGTGGACGGTGATAAAACCGTGAGAGCGAGGCGGCTGCAGTTGTTAGAGCCAGGCGCTGCAGTTGCTCTACACCGACTGCACCGCCTGGCTCTCACCTGATCTAACAGCTGATTGGTTTAGATGTCGACTCAACAAGATGACGTTTTAGATAAACTTTTCATTTTTGTTGAATTTTAGAGATTAAGATTGTATTTGTCTGATCTGAAGGTTTATTCTGTGAACAGAAAACGTCGTGTGACTGATGGTGAAGTTTAGTAATCAGAGACTAAATACATTCATCATAAACTATACAGAGTCTACTGTATATTAATATTGGACTTTTTTAATTATTGAAGTATTTAGCAACACAGAGACTTGTGGTCAATGGAATGTGAGGATTCTTAAAATAACGTGTAGGCTACAGATGTGAAGCCCTGACTGTATCTGACTGAGCCTTAATGAAAGCTGTTGTCTTGTATTTTCTTTCCTCTGAAAATATGAACCTTATAGTCAAACACAGTTTATTCAGCCTGTGTAGCTGAGGGGACAGGTCAAACTGATGTGATGCTGATTTACAGGAGAATTCATATCAAATGGAGGATGAACCATGAACATAAACTACAGATCACCTGTAAAGCATTTTAATAAATTAATCCATCATAATTAAAACAACTGGAGACTGAAAACAAACTGATAAATGGGCCTGATCACTTTTTTAATGAATTGACATCATTCCAGACAGGATGTAAGGGTGTCTGTGACTTCCTGTACGGACTGAAGGCTGCTGGAAACTGTCGGGAAACTGTCCGACTTCACCGCAGCCTTTTGTCACTGCCCCCCGCTGCGGCCGCCTGCTCTCGTCTACTTTCCAGGCGAGGCGCAGTTCATCCGCCTGCTCTCGTCTACTTTCCAGGCGAGGCGCAGTTCATCTCGAACAAGCCTATTAACAAAGTAGTGGAGTGAGAGAGTGGTACATCCTGTCAGCCGAGGGTTTTCCTATCTGTGCAGCCGAGCACCACAGCACCTCCACGTACTATTACATCCAGACGGTGTCGGTGATTCCTCCACAGGCTCCACTTCACTCAGCTTCACTCAGCTGCCCAACAAACCCGCTGCTTCTTCCCACTTTAACCTGAATAACAAACCGGGGCTCGGTGCTCTGGTTGGATCCAAATGGAGAGCCGGGGCTAGCTGGGAAGCTAGCAGAGGCTAACTGGCTGTGCTTCCCTCCGGTCATGCTGCGGCTAACACTCCGCTAGCCTCACAGCTGCGCCTCGCCAACAAGCCTAAAGTGGCCTTCACATGATAACAACAACGTGCTTCGCTCACCGCCGGGTGCGGCGCAGCAGCGCGGTCAAACTTCAAATAATTTCACCTCTGAGCGCAGCGCTCGGGCGGAAAATCCGAGCGCTGCGCGACGCCAAGGGTAGCGGTGCCGCTTTGTCAGGCGTTGCCGCCCTCTCCATAGACAAACAATGGGACAGCCAGCGCAAAGCGGTTTTACAGCTGATCATGTGTAGAGGCCTTAACAGTAGGGGTGTAACGATACATCGATCCACATTGATACATCGATTCATTGATTAACGATGTGATTATATCGATGCAAAATGAAAACATCGATCCATATCGTCATCTCAAAGATACACATTTATTTTGAAATTCACATAGCATGTCTGTGTCACCATTTCTGGGCAAGCGCACCTCCGCTCAAACAACAAACAGAGCTCAGAAATAAAATGGTCAAATCATATTCTAGTTGTTTTTGTGAGTTGATGTCAATGATTGTGTTAGATGGGCATATGATATTGCGTCATATCGATCGCAGGCTCCTGAATCGAATCGAATCAAAATCGTATCGTGACAGACTTTGTGATATAGGCAAACATCGTATCGTCATCCAAACAAATCGATATAATATCGTATCGTGATGAAGCTGGTGATTTACACCCCTACTTAACAGCTATCCACCTCGGCGCGCTGTGTTAACGTCATGACTGACGCACTTACGTGACCAAAGATTGTCTCTGCCTGAAATACACATTACTCTGCCAGGAAACCAGCCGATACCAGCATCGTTCTCCAGTAACAAAAAATGCATTTTTCGCTGGTAAAAAAAAAAATAACTCGCCAGAGTGGCGAGTGGTCTTAAAAATTTACCAGCCAGAGACAAAATCTACCCGTAATTGGCAAGTGTTAGTTTTGGACCCTGTATATACCATTTCTGCTGAAAGATGCCCCTAAATCCTGCACACTGGAGCTTTAAGTAAATCTTTGTTTTCGCGTTAAAGTTGAGGTGAAATTTTGCTACCAATTAAATGAAAAGCCTAAACAAAAATTTCATTATTCTTGTCTGATGGGCCTTTGAGGTGATGAGAAATTCTGTAACGCAAAAGACAAAATGAATGAATGAATGAATGAATGAATGGTTTATTTCGGTTACAATATACAATGCTTAAATTGTGTGCAATCAACTGACAAAACATTTACATACATATTTGCACTACACATTTTCTCACAACAAAATTTAACAAGCTCTGCAACCGAAAAAGGAATAGGCTGAAGCCGAGGCTTATTTTTGCCTATCCTGTACAATCCATAAAATAACCCAGAATATCAGTAATACAAAGAAAAAAACA
>NC_065509.1:6368722-6373827 GCF_006386435.1 Epinephelus moara | reverse complement strand
TGAGCACACTCCAGGTAGCCTTAATGTTATTTTTGTGTTTTTGCAGCAATTGATCATAATAGTCTTTTTTGCACAATCTCATAATAGATGTCAATTTATTTTTATATTTTTTGTACTTGTCCTCCTTTTCCTTTGTTCTGTATTTGATAAATTCCCTATAGAGCCTATTTTTCTTTTTACAAGCTTTTTACAACCCTTCTGTAAACCATGGTTTTCCCTTCTTTTTGGGATTTTGTCTATATTCTTTCAATGGACAATGGTGGTCATAAAATAACAAAAATGTATCTAGAAATGCATCACATGATTGATTAGTATCGTCTACATAAACCTCCTGCCAATCATAATTCATAAGGTCTGCCTTGAGTGCCATAATTGCCTCTGGTGATTTTGTTCTAACTAAATTACTAGTCTGTGTATTTGTTCCTACTTTTAACTTGTTCATTTCTAACACAACAAAAACAGGCAAATGATCACTTACATCAGTCAGTAATAATCCACTAACTAGTTTCCCGTCAGTTACATTTATGAAAATATTATCAATGAATGTTGCAGCATCTTTGGTTATTCTGCTAGGTTTTACAATTAACGGATGGAAACTCAAACTAAACGTAATGTTAACAAACTCTGCTGTTTTCATATGATCATTAGATTTCAGCAAATCAATGTTAAAGTCATCACAAACCAAAATAGTCTTATCATTATGTTTTTCATATAATTCAGAAATCTTCTTATTAAATTGATCAATACATGACCCCGGTGTTCTATAAATGCAACTAATTAACATGTTTTTGGATCTTTCAACCTCAATTTCAATGGTTATACATTCCATCAAATTGTCAATAACAATGGTCATATCCCCAATAACTTTGCATTTAAAAACAGTCATCACAAACAGGGCAACATCCCCTCTCCTTTTATTGCCCCTGTTTTGCCAAAACATTTCATAACCCTCTAATTCATCCTGTAGGTCTTTTTCATCGCTCAACCAAGTCTCTGAAATTGCTATTATACTAAACTTATGTTGAAGCTGTTGAAGGTAGTCTTTAATTTTAGAGAAGTTACTGTAGAGACTCCTACTATTAAAATGAATCACTGAAAACCCCTCCATCTTCATATTGGAATTAAACTTATCTTCAGAATAATATTCACAGTTCATGTCAATGTTCTGGTAGAAGTGGATCTCTGGATCAATGTCATCATCTAACTCATAAAGCTTGTGATCTTGAAAGTCCAAAGACTTAAAATCTGTATATTCACACATTTTTACCATATTTGTCACTCACAAGCAGTATTTCGCCATGTACCTGTAATTCATAACACAAAATAAATGTTTGACATTTCCCCACTATTCCACCTCTCTACCATGTAATTCATCATTTTCATTTGTATCGATCCAGCTCTTTAATGTCTCTGACGGCTATCACTTTAGCCTGTTCTGGTGTGCCATTTAGTCGTATCATTATTTTGCAGTTCCTTGTCCAAGTGTCTTGAATCCGCTTTTCCTTTTTCAGGATCCTAGCTTGTCTTGCAATGTCACCATTTCTTTTTGTGAGATGCTCATTTACGTATACCCCTGTGCCCTTTATTTTTTTTGCCTGCTTTAGCACCTCAGTTTTGTGTTTTCTACTCACAAATCGAATGATGATGTTGGACCTGTTGGGCCTGTTGTCTTGTCTTTGTGGTATAGTGTGGCAAGCAGCTATATTTTGACTGTCTATAGGAATGTCTTTGCTGTTGAAGAAGTTGATGACTTGCTGCTCAAGTGTGTGTAGTTCAGCTCTTGGTGCATCCTCACCCTCCTTGTCATCTGCTGTAATCCGTGCATAGGTACGGTGGGTTGTCTCAGGTCCAGATATCACGAGGTTGTCCATCCTTGTGTACTGCTCCAAGTCATCTATTCTTATTTCAAGCTCTTCAATTTTCTTGTCACAAAGAAAGTCATATTAATTTAGAAATGCAGAACATGTATTGTGTCTTGATATATGTAGATGAGACGGCAAGTTAGAGACAAACTGGGTAAAATGTGACTATCTCACATTTTTCACTATGGACATTTTATTGCATTTTGATGAAGTATGTCACAGTTTACAGGATGTGAATATCTATCTTTAGGAGAATAAAGAAAGATGGAGGGAGCATCTCCTCCATGTTCCCTGTGAAGAGGGGGGGAGCATTCCTCCTTGTCTGCTCCCCCCCTGGATCTGTCTGGTCTGGATGATAAAGTATCCAGGCATGAGGTCTGTCAGTGTGTAAGTGGCCCATGCCCAAGCACCTCTCCTGGGGCACAGTCTGAGGCGGTGGGGGGTGGGGGCGCAGGGAGCCTCGGCTGGAGGTCTGATGACGGACGAGAAGTAAAGAAGCCTCTCCATCTATACCCATACATTCCACCTCCCTCTGAGCTCACCTCTCCTGCCACCTCCATCACTTGCTGAAGTCTCACTCTGCACCCGTTTTGTCACCGCATCCTTTACTTCCTCCACATCTGTCTTCCTGTTTTGTTTTTCTCCACATTCTCAATTTCCTCTCCTCCCTCATCACTCTCTCTCTCCTCCTTTTCCCCCCTCCGTCCTCCTTTATGTGGATGCCCGCATGGAGTCCTTTCCCTGTGTTATCACAAAACCCAGAAACACACACACACGCATGCACACACACACTTAGAGACTGAAAAACACCACGCGTCATTACCTTGGTGAAAAAGCGCTGCCAGCCAGCCTGCCTCTCTGCCATCTATCTGTTCACACTCTTCAGATGAATTAGACGCTTTCTTCCTGTTCCTCCCTCCGAATCCTCCACCTCCTGTTGGTTGTCTGAGAGGTCATGGGTCAACGCTCCAGGAGGGGGAGGAGTATTGACAGGGTACTGATAGACCAAGCTAAAAAGGTCTCCTCCTTTTGTATCCCATCAACTGTGGCCTGAGGGCTCTTAACATCTGGGGATGGCAGGGTGGTGGATGCTACAGGAATTGCTGTTTTCTTTCATATTCAGAGCACATGGAGGCACTTCTTTCTCCTCATTTATAGCTGACAAGGGGAATACATTTTGGATTTGGTGTATAGATTCCATTCTTTATGTTCCTTCCTGCTGCAAAAGCCACTTTTGATGGCCTTCCTGCTGTACCGAGTGGCCCAGTCGCCACAGGCTGGAGCACCAGCAAGATCCCCACGACACTGCTACTTCTGTGGCTGCGCTGGTTCAGTGGGAGAAGCCTTAGGGTGCCAATTTACAAGACCGATCTGTCTCTGAAGAGAGCTACTGAAGTCAAGAACTGGATGGCCCTCTCTTCTTTATCTTGAAAGTAAAGCGCCGCACTCCAGTTAAGATCTGAGAACTACAAATGCCATATATGGGTCTCTTAAATTCAAAGGGCATACACCATCACAGTGTGCGTTAGAAATGAACAACGCCTGCTGCATATTAAATGAAGACACTGGGCGGGATGGCTCCTGTTATTAAAGGTGCAAACTTTTTTAATGCTTTTTAATGAAAAACATTCCAAAATTCTGTCAAAACAGAATGCAAAGTACAGAGCCGGATTGATTTGTTCATCTTGAATTACCTTGCTGGTCAGGAAATATTGACCGGCAAGTCAAGGGGACTTGCCTGCTCCACTCAATAGGTGGCATGGGTCACCTGCCTTAAAGGGATGCCAAAGTTTAGAGTATTTCATTAGTCTTGATTTAAAGGTCTCAGTTTGGTTTAAATGCTCTTTCAAATGTGTTTGTACTGGAGGTCTTCAGTACAACAAATCTTAAACACTGAACCCTCAAGCTGAACTGTGACTGAATCAGTAATGTTTAGCAGTGCTGACCCCCTCATTGGTGACTGAAAGGACTGTTGTCAGCCAAGTTGTTATACAGTGTGTTACTTCCTGTGTTTGGGGTAAAGCTATATTACTTTTTATCAGTAACAAAGTAATAGAATACATTACCAACAGGATATTAGTACATTTACAGTGTCACTTAACACATTACCACCTGAAAAAAAAGTGTTTGTTACATTTTTCATTCATCCACACTGTGCCACGTCCATCAGTGCACCACTGCTACCCCCTCTCCCCTTGGATCTCTGCAAGGGATGTGAGGACTCATGTTTGGGTGCACTATCTTCTCTGCAAGGGATGTGAGGACTCATGTTTGGGTGCACTATCTACTATAGTGTGACAAAATGGTCAAAATGTCATTGATGTTATACTGAGCTCAGTTATGTCTAAGAGAAAGAGGCTGGGCAAAGGAGAGATTTTACTTTAAATTTTCTTTTCCTCTGGGCTGTTTGAAAGCAGCTAAGCGCCAAAGTCGCAATATTGTGACAAGCAGCACTGCTGAATAAAACAGACCATAGCTCCAAATATACCGCCAAATCTTGTTACTACTTTGTACTCCTAGGTGGCGAACATGTGCAGCTTCAATCCTGATGTGATTTGTGGGTGTGTTTCTATTCAAAAAGTTTGAGAAAAAGAGTTTGAAACACGGAGGGAGGGGCAGAGTGCAGCGAGCGGAGTGAACATAGCAGGTGAACGGAGAGAGTGGGGCGAGGGCCAGCAGATAGAGAGCAAAAACACACAAAATGCCTGAAGGAATTTTCAATGTTGACAAAGTACTTAGTCAGTTACTTGCCGATTCTGATCCTGACAGGAAATATTTACCCGATGACGATTGGTCGCCAAGTGGCGAAAGTGACGGTGCGTCTGCACGTCTGTGCATCGCATGCACCTCAACAGTCCACACAAAGCAGCACATGACATCGATAATAACCAGACTTTACCTCACTGTGGTCGGGGTGGCAGAAATTAGATGAGGAGGGGACATGTTGGAGGCAGCAGGGGTGGTAAAAGCAGGGCCGTAAACAGTGATAATGATGGCTGGGTTTACTTGAGAAATGTTGGCTACCGTGGAGACATGGATCTCACAAATGCTAAACCCACTGATTTATTTATATATTATTTAGTCTCGCTCACCAGACCTTTCTCAAGAAAAGAAAGGTCTGGCTGGGCCGACTCTCACTTTGAGATTGGAGAAAAAAACGCCCCGGCTGCTTCTTTCAACCAATCACAATCGTTCTGGGCGGTGCCACAGCAACGGTGCGCTTGCAAAAATATTGCCGGGGGG
>NC_065509.1:6353471-6367836 GCF_006386435.1 Epinephelus moara | reverse complement strand
ATAAATTTGTATATATCAAAGGCCAAAGTGGCCTTGCCCTAAAAATATCTTAACTCCAGGCCTGGAATCGTGTATTTCCTCTCCTGTTTCTGTCCTCGGAGGGGCCAGTTGCAGTGTGCTGCTTTTTTATGTGCTGCTGCCTCCATTGGCTGAGCGTCTCTGCTGACGTAAGATATAAGTCATGAGCGAAAATATGCAGCACACAGCCAGAAAAAGAACCTCTTAGGCAGGGCAAGTAAGAATTTAGATGGGGCAAGTAGATTTGAGAAGTACTTGCCCGGCAGGGAAAGTAGGAAAAAACCTTAACGTCGGACCCTGCAAATGAAACCAACAGAAATGCTAATCAGTTCTTATCCGGAGAACAGAAAAAAACAAAATCCAGATTCAATGACTGGTATGACATTACTGTCCCTGAGATAAAAGCTTCCCTGTCACTTCATTTGTGTATGGGGCTCGTAGAACAGTCTGAGACTGAGGACCACTGGGCATTTTGAGGATGAGACAACAACAACAACAAAAAATCTACTGTGTAAATATGTTCAAAATACAGTTTTACTAAGAGTTATGTTATCAGATATGGCCACCGCCTAGTGAGGTAAGTTATGTTATCAGATATGGCCACCGCCTAGTGAGGTAACAATATGCAAATTAGATGAGTTAATTTACTCCCATCACAAACTTTGGGTCATGATGAATAGTTTTCTCATTTACAGTATGCCTTTATCTTTCACCACTTTCAAGCTACAGCCATTTGTAATGTTGAAATGAAAATTGAATATTTTCCTAAATAATTCTTTGCTTTCTTTTCCATCCGTGTCCAAGGCTTTTTGTTTATTTAAGAAGGTGTAGATTCAGAACAGATATGAGACTTCTGTCTTTAGACGCTGTTGCATCACTAGTATGCTTCAAGCATACTGAGGCCCTAACCCCCTGTCGACACAGCAAACGTAACATTAGTGCTCGCATGACGACAGTATTCATTTTGAAAATGAAGCAATTGTCTATACTGTTCTGTCCTGTCTGCGAATTTCAAAGCGTCCAGCAGCAAAGGAGCAGACAAAATGTCTTTGCAGTTTTCCTTTGATATGTGTGACTATTTTCATGTATTCTTCCATCAACACTGATGCTTATGATTGTGTTATAAGAGTAGAGTAAGAGTGTGGTTGAGCAAGAGACAAAGAGTGATGTTGGCTGTGCCCTGCCAGGCCAGACAGCTATTGGCTATCAGAGTAGAGGTAAACAGTGATGTTGCCTAGTGGTAGGAAATGTACACTCTATGTTACAGTTTGACCATGAATACACACTGTAGCTCCTCAGTACCCAAGAAGTTCTCATGCATTGCTTTCCAGCTGCTGGGCCAAAGTGAAGGGAGTCTGTGGGATTATAAACTGGAGCAGAGTGTGCTGCTTTCTGGCTCTGTCCAGAAACGGCACACTCTGCTCTGCCTAAGTTGCAAAAATGGAGATACATACATTTATTTAGTTCCTTTCTATGGGGCGTAAGTGGCATGAGGAAGTTACTAGGCCCAAGTGCAAGCTATTATGCTGCATGCTATCATGCATGTGCTGTCTTAACACAAATAGAGACTTGACATTGGACAACATCAACATACATATTACCCAGCATCCATCATTGCATATCTGACAAACATATTAAAGAAAGTAAGAAATTAATCATTTAATTGAATTGTTTTATAGTATATTTATAGATTTTAAAGCTTAAATATAAAAAGCACATGATTTTGTTTTAGATAGTATCTAACGATTTAAAAATTTTAGAGGACATATATAGCAAATGGCACTGTTTCTAAATTAATAATATTCCTTTTTATTAATTTACCTTTGAACACAGGTATATTTTCAAAGTGGCATACTGAATCACTTTCAAGGGCCCACTCTCTCTACAGGCCCCTCTAACCCAGGGGCCCCACTGCAATGGCACTGCCTACACTCTCTATATTTACTTCCTGTTGGGCATAAACTTTGCATTTATGCATGTATTGTAGAAAAAATAGACTTGAAGCCTAAATGAATGCTTCAGGTTGTGTTTACATCCCTGAGATGTGAGCCTGCACGGAGCTGGTGCAGACAGCTGCATAGATTAAAATGACAGCCTATGAGACATGCAAGTGAAAAACATGTCTGATACGCTTGCAGTCTGGAAAGGGGGTAGACTCAGAATGTCCCATCACCATGGTTCTTCTGTCCCTGCAACACTGACGCTCGTCTTTTTCTATTTCTACTTTTGTAGTGTTAAAAAAAGGTGGAGGATGTACAAGCAAAAAAAAATCTAATTGATTAATTTATTCTATAGATAAGAGCATATAATCTGTATTGAATATGCCATGAGCCTTTAAATGAAGAGAATGATAACTAAGCAAAATGCTCAAAAGTGCAGGCGAATAAAAAAAAAAAAAACAATATCGGTCGAAGCAGAATCGACATCTTGCAGCTAAAGCCATCCTCCCACACTCCCAGGGTTCCTTTCAATGCAGGCCTCTTGGCTGCACTGTGCAAACACAACAAAGCACGAGAAAAAAAAATGGGATCCCAAATCCCCCCAGATTACCCAGCTGAATTCACAATCTATTGTTCAGTTTTCCCTGATGAGCTCCATGCCTGCATCACTGTCTGCATCCACCTATCCATCCATCCCCATCCACCCAGGCAGAAATAGAGGCAGCAGCAGCGGCAGCAGAAGTGGCCTCCACCTCACCTGTCACATTCATCATGTTGGAAGGGGCGCACGGCTGCAGAAATGCCAGCGAACCCAATCATGCAGGAAAACACTAAAACACAAAGTAATTATGTTCCAGTGCTTCTGCTGGAGGTAATTAAACAGCAGATCTCTCTGCAATAGACACACAGCCTGCAGCCCAAGCAGCTGTGAGTCACACATACACACACACACACACGCTTTTGTTTGTTTGTTCATTACCTGATATTACATCCAATCACCTTAATAACATTTTTGAACAATGCTGTTACAGTGCAAGCAGCAATGACCATAAAAATAATGGACGATTACACAATCATATATACGTAGATGTTCATATACTTCATTTTAAAATGATTTATTGAAATCAGTGAAAAACATATATCTCCACTTTTGCCTTGGCCCTTGGTTTAAGTTAGATTTCAGGTCAAGTAGCAATTAAATGAGTTGCTGCAGCACATTGAGAAGCTTAAAAACCTTTGCAAAAAATTTCAACATTTGTAAGTTTAGATGAAAAATTCTTCACTCAAACCTAGAGGTTGGGATCATTAGGGTCACAACTCTCTTTAAACCATTGTGCTAATGTTACAATTGCCTCAGCCTCCAGCAGACACAAGTCTGTGCTTTATCTAACAGTAATATTGGTATGAAATGAGTAACTTGAAATGATCCTAGAGAAGTTCATCAAATGTTATCTGAAAAAGGCAAAAAAAAGGTGAAAACATTTTTCAACTTTCATTTAACCAGGAGTGGAAAGTACAATGGAGATAAAAAAGCAAGACAACACCCAAAAAGGGAATGGTTTTACATGTGGTGGCCACAGACAGTTCTCTCTCCTTATCCTTCCTGACTGACTCTTCTCTAGTTTTGTGTTCTGCTAGTGTCCTTGTCACTACTGGTAGCATACCTTGGACAGGCGCCCATATTTGGTCTGTACGGGGACTTGAGCCAGTGACCCTCTGGTTCCCAAGCCAAATCCCTATGGACTGACCTACTGCCGCCCCCAATAGAGACTTGATAAAACTCAGCAGGTACAAAGGGGCCACCTACCTGTGATATTTTGTGGCCACCGAATAACTTCTTGGGGCCCTGCGCAATTGGGAAGTAGCTAATGTCAAACCCTGCAGCCTCATTCACAAACAAACTAATGTAATGAACATTTTGCATAGTATATTACAACCACACTCAAAAAGACAAAAAGAAGCTACAATGGACAACAGTGTTTTAAACTGTCAGCCTTTAATCTTCATCGATTATTGTCTTAGTTAAAATATTCAACTCTGGAAACAGTGTCCAAGTCGTAGCTTTTTTATGCCTCCAAGCCAGAGATAGCCGTGGCCTGAGGATTATGTTTTCAGGTTGTCCATCCTTCAATGCGTCCATCTGTGCGTGCGTACGTCCGTCCATCCCATTCTTGTAAAAAAAAATATCTCAAAAACGCCTCAAGGGAATTTCTTCAAATTTGGCACAAATGTCCACTTGGACTCAGCGATGAACTGATTAGTTCTTGGTGGTCATAGGTCAAAGCTGAAGGTCACTGTGACCTTGTCTGTTTCACTCTCATGAATGCAATACTTCAAGAACGCTGGAAGAAAATTTCTTAAAATTTGACAGAAATGTTGACTTGGACTTGAGGATGTATTGACTAGATTTTAGTGATCATGGTCAAGGTTGCTGTGACCTTGCATCCATCTCATTCTTGTGAACTCAATATTCAAATAATATCTTGAGAGAATTTCATCAAATTTGGCACAAATGTTCCCTTGAACTCAACAATGAACGGATTAAAATTTTGTGGTCGAAGGTCAAAGGCCAAGGTCAGTTTGACCTAACAAAATATGTTTTTGGCCATAACTCAAGAATTCATATGCTAACTATGACAAAACTTCACACAAATATCTGTTAGGTAAGGGATAATGTATAATGAGCCGGTGAATACTGGGAAAATAACTCCCTGACGCTTATTACACGGCTAATTATCAGTTAAATAAATAATGTTGTCTGCCTCCGCGAAGTGCATAAAAACCGACCGGATTCGACAACTTTTGGTGAAAGTTTTGTACTCACCCAGGCTTAGTGGACTGAACCGAGGCATAAAACTCGCGTAAAATGTCATTAAGCATGACTGCCGAGTGTGTATTCAAATCCGTGTTCTTTTGTTTTTGGCAGAGAAAGTTTGTCAGTATAGTAGTAGTAGCTACAGTACAGTATAGTACAGTAGCCCATTTTGTTGTCTTTTTTGTATTGATCTCATCTTTCTCCTCCTCTATCATTTAAAGCTCTTTAGGTGTCAGTTCCTTGTGCCGTTTTTCACTTAATTTTTTTCTTTCCTTCTCCATTTCTTTTTCTTCCCTTCTCCATTTCTTTTTCTTCAGCGGCATCCCATTCCTCAAAATCCTTGTAGCTATTCTCCAAATAAGTTAAAAGAAATGTTAAAATCAGCCATTTCTGTTTGTTTTTTCCCTTGGAAGTTGTTCGACAGCTGCAGTGTTGCAGGGCAGCGTCCCTAGCAACGCTGGGCTACATAGCAACTGCGTAATGACCGTTGATACTAGCAACGGTCATTACACAGTAATATCAGACCGCTGAATGCCGCGACTGACCAATCAGAATACGGCATTTAATAGAGCCGAGTAATAAGATAAGATAATGAAGTGATGACATTTTATATCCAAAAGGTCAACTTCACTGTGACATCATAGTTGTCTGCATAAAACACTTTTCTGGCCTTTATTCAGCGTCCTATCTCAGGAGCAGAAGGTGAACCATTTGATTAGTTACTGAATTAGTGACACTAATCTTGGGAGCCAACCTTGAAACTATGCTTATTATGTAGATCTTATTTGCTGTCGGGGGGACAATGGGTGTGAAGCATCCATGTTTTCACAGACATGGATGAAAACTGTAAGAGAAACTTGACTGGTGCACGGAGGCATAAAACCGCAGGGTGGTAATACTAGTTTTTTTTATTTTACTTCTTTGACCGATAATGATCAGCTACTCCTAGTGCATATTAGGGCTGTCAAAATTGCTCAAAAATGACATTCGAATATTCCTTCTAAAAATAACTTGTAGGTTCAAACCATTTGAATTTTTTTTTTTTTTTCGCATTATGTCCACAAGAGGGCAAACTAATACAAGGAAACATACTTGTATATGTATTAATACAAGGAAACATAACTACTTGTAGGTATTTTTATTTCAACATAAACGTCTTTGAAAACATTTACATACCTACACATTAAAACACATAAAACAATTATCTATAACATTACGTTATAAACGACCGCGGACCTCTCGCTCGCCCCCCCATCTGACCCGTCAGGCCACACCGCCCGCGGAAGCGCTGCAAATAGCCTTGAAGCACTGAGAAGCGAAGTCAGTTTCTTTTCAGCCGGGTGACGGAGACAACAGCTGGGAGCAGAACCGCTTGTCGACCAGCGTGGAGAAATGCGCGTCTGATGTGAACGGAAGTGCTTTTTTGGTGCGCTGCGCTTCGCAGCACTTACACGGGCGGTGTGGCCTATGCAGTGCGTTCAGTGCAGCGGCCCAGGCCAACGCCCACTCGCAAAGAGGACAGCTGCGGTGGTGTTTTTTTTTCTCCACAATCGAATATCAATTTTCTCATTTGAAGGTTCATTTTTTTTTCAAATTCGAATCTAAATTCGAATTTAGAATATTCGTTGACAGCCCTAGAGCATATATAAAGGATATTAAAGATTCAGATTTGCCTCCAAGCAGGTGCGGATTGTATCTGAATTTGCTTGTAGATATTGCAGCCTGTGCCTTCGGGAGAGAGCGCATCTTCAGAGATCGTCATAACATGTTTGAAGAGAGTGACGAATGGGTTATCAGCTGTTTTTGACTTCCAGGATGTTCACTAAAACTGTTTGTGCGTGGAAACAACTTCACCACTTTCACCATGATACACCTTAAGGCAAACGTATGTCTTTATTTAGAGAAAGGGGGGTGTAGCAGTATGCTGATTGCAAAAAGCAAGCACGCACCTCTAAGTTTAGAATTGTTTTGATTCACTAACGTATGTAATGTGGTAAGAATTAAATCAGCCGGTGCTTACGTGTCATGAATCACAGAGTCATTTTGCATGCATACTTATTTTGTGATCAATGTAAGAACATTTCCACGCACATACTGAATGATCAATGGGGTAATACACTCTTTTTTAAGAGTGTCCTGGCCAAGACAGGCAGCAGCACAAAAATACAGTTGGAGTCATAAAACAAATCTGTATCAATCTAAAATAACACAGAACAAATTGCAGACATAATGCAAATACACACATGTGGATGTAATTGCACACACATTTCCAACTGCAGCCCATCAGCAAAACTACTGTACATCATTTCTGATAATTTCCATATTTTCTGTTGACTGCATATTTATCTTTCGCTGCCTGATTGCCTTCATTACGGCAGCAGCCAGACGGCGACTGCAATCACAACATTTCCTCATAGATGCAGGTTTGTGTGTTCATGCATGTAGCGTTGATGTCACACACTCACACACTCCACACTACATCTGCCGTGCAGTTTCCATCAGATGCTGTCAGATGCGTGGTGTGAGTGGCTCTCTCTCTCACACTGCTCGCACCTTTCAACTCTCTGCCTTCACTTTGTGATAGAGAGACAGATTTACTCCACAAAGGGAGACACTCTCACGTACACACAAACACACACTCTCCTGCACTCCTCCTCGCCATCATTAAGACCATGATGTAAGCTTTGGCAAGGCAGCTCGCAGGCCTGATAACACCAGACATAATCACTTCTGATCCCTGAGCTTCCCTTCCTTCACTCTCTCACTTACGCCCCACCCAGCCCCACCACCCCTCCCCACACACATAACACACACTAGCCGCCTCCCTTTCCTTACACAACCACCTTTCTAAATATCCCTGAAGATGTGTTTTTGGGCGTCCAAGCGCAAGTTGGCATCAGCGTTTGCAGCGTGTTGCATCAGCATGCACATAAACACATGGGGAAGGGGTGGGAGGGTGTGGGGTCACGTGGCTAAGGGATCCCATCATCCCTTGGGGTTGAGGTTACCTGTAAATGAATGCCACACCTGGTGCTCTAGCTGCCAGCACCTCCTTTACTACATTATGTTTTCCATCTAACATTATTGCAGTGTTTGAGTCAGGGTATTCTGGGAGCGGATCACATGGGGCCTTGAATATATGGAGTGTGTTTCACCTCTACGTGGGAGGTAACAATACTGAGGAAAACTAAACTAAACCCAGTGAGTGCTATTGAAGAATGTTTAAACTGTATGATTATTATTGATTGTAGACATATTATATTCATGGGTGGATTATGAGACAATGTGCCCCTGAGCACAGATATGCAAAAGGCCCCACCACCTCTCCTACATAGGAGCAAGACACACAGACTTTTTGGTGGTTTTGCCTCTTTTGTTGTTGTCTTGCATCTCTTTGTAGTCGTTTTGTGTCTGTTTGAAATAATTTTGTGTGATTTTAATTGTTTTTGTGACTCTTTTTAGTCTTTTTTTGTCTCTTTGAGGTAATTTTGTGTGCTTTTTGATTGTTTTGTCTCTGCTTGTAATCCCTATAATTTTACAGATTAATTGTTTTTCCCCCTACCAATACATAGACATTTGATAACCCCGTCTCGTCACCTGGCACATATTGCCCCATTGGACCTATTTTTAGTGAAGCCCCTATGCTCTGAGATCTCAGCCAATACATTGGTGATGACAGTGTCTTCATAACCAATAGAACCGAAGGTCAAAGTTGAGAAAATGAATCCCAAGTGGTTGTCTATATAAAAGAAAATCATTATATCATTCATATCATTATATTTATTGAAGGCTGCAGGTAAGTCCTGTCTGATAACTGACCAGCATGTATTATCTAAATAATCCTGTGTTTACGCTGGCTGCTGAGCTAATGTTACATTACCATGTCACAGGCCAACAGGAAGCTGCTGCTCCAGCTTTCATCTCTGGGTGCTCCAGAGGTCCCAATTAAAATCATCTCAAATATTGATGTTATGTGCTTCACATGAGGGATTCTGACTTAATACTATCTGCCAGCTTTAGCTGTTGGTCAGTACTCAACTCATGTCCAGCTAGACTGTTCAGGGCTGTAAAATGCCTTACAAGGACAGCTTTCACAACCCAGTCTCGCTTTCTTGGGCAGTGGCCCTCGGAATCAGATACCGACACACTAAAGTACCTTTAGCATTGGTAAGAGACGCACTGGGTTGTGCCGTTTTTTGATGATCAAAGCAACTGCCATAGTATAAAGTGCAAGAAAGTCTGCATAGGGTGAGTAAGCAGGGTTGTGGATGGGTCAGACAAATTTTCACCCAGGAGACTACTATTTGTGTCACATGTAAAACCCGAAGTCATCAAGTTATCTATAATATAATAACATACCGTGGTATGCTAGTATGTCTAATGTCATGTGACATATGTCACATGACATTACGTTAGTAACAAACATACTTATTTTATGTCAAACCATTTTATTTTTTCTAAACCTAACCACATGCCATTGTCGCCTAAACCTACCGAACTAAACCTGAAAATAAAGGAAACCTACATGTTTATTGTGAAACAAGATTATTTAACAAGTGGAAATTGTAGATGTCCTTTTAAACATGGAAATTAATTTTTTTTTAAATGACTGCATGTAAAGAGTGTAAAATGGCATGTCATCTGTGAGCATCCAAATCTGATGCTTAAGGGGTACCTATAGCATCATAGTTTAACGTGCAGGGCCACTGACCATGCATCACTGTTAAAAAACTTTGGAGTGAGAATATGTCGCTATTGCTTGCTTGTTGCTAGTGTTGTCCGACTAGCTCACCACTCTGTTGGCTTGTTGTCTTATTAAATATCGAAGCTCCAAACTGTGGCATTCCTTTCTGTGATAAACCCTCTTTGGCGGTCAAATCACATGAGTCACATGACTTGAACTTCATTCAGACATGAATCAATGCCATGAATCAATTCAGTTCCCTTCATTTCCTGAACATTAATACTGTTAATTCCCAAGTCAACACATCTACTTTGTTTGAACCAATCTGACAGTATCCAATCAGGTTGCAGGGGAGAGCCATGAAGAACTAACGTTATATTGGTGAGTGCCAGTTGGAAAAAGATACCAAGAATAATTTTGTTTGTGTACAAAGAATTATGGGTTGGTCAACAAAAAACAAATTGCAGCGTGCAAAACAGGTCAAAATTACAGACGAAGACACAACAACTTCATACAAATTCTAATAAGCATTCATTATTTTAGTAATTCAATATATTATTACTGTGTTATCAAAATGGAATTACATATGGTGAAGAGAGCTTTATGACTTGTTTAGGACTCCCAACTTAAAGTTAATGACTTTGGAGTTGACTTGGTACTTGCCAGTTGAGACTTGGGACTTGGCTCGGGATTTGAGTGCAAAGACTTGATATTAAATTCTAAGTTGCAAACAATGACTTGGTCCCACCTCTGACATTTACCAAATGACAGTTAATGGTTTTACTTTGTATTTTAGCTAGCTGGTGAAATTAACTTAAACTGACAATAGCTCATCAGGCAAATGCATGGAACCTTTTGTGTTTTAAGTTGTCGCAGAGGAGTGCTCTTTATCAAACCCTGTTATTTATTTCATTCAGAACCTTCACATATATGCACTCATCATGAGCTGCATAGAGCTGAATATTGTCAGCCTTGCCTTGCAATTTCAGCATAATACATGAATGAATCCCTCTGGGTGTCACAGAAGGACTTTTCACATGAAGAGGCATCCTTGAAACTAACTCATATAATCCTCTATGGAACCCTACATATCTCCAAACAATAAAGTGCTGCACATTCTAACACTGGGAATTCCCAGAAGTACCTTCCTTGATCGTCTCCTCTCCCAAGAAAGCTCCAGAAGTTAATATTTACAGCCACTGAGAAGCAGTAGCTAACTCACAGCCCCTGGAAATCTGATTACATCGTGCCCCTTGAACACAAAACTGAGGGGAATCATTTTGATCATTTTTCCATAGATCTGTGAATTTATTAGTTCTTATTGTTGAATTTAATGCTGTGGACTTTGGGAGGATGTTGTGTGGAGATATAAGGTCAGGGAGACCAGAAGAGGAAAGAAAGGCAGAGATTATTGAAAAGGGAATCACTTGAGCACAGCAGCACTCCTATATCTTTATGTTTGACCTCAGATATGAGGTTTTTCCAAATAAAACTTTCCTATATGACAGAGAACGTGTTCCATGACCAAAAATCTAAGTTCAGTACACCTAATTATCAGGTATTCAAAGTTATGTCAGTTGTATGAATTTTTATCAGACATGATCTATGCTGAATTTAATCAAGGGGTAGAGGTTAGGAGTAGAATTTAAGGCAGGTTACTTTATTAAAGCTAGGGTGAATTAGTGTGTTTAAAACTGGATTGAGTAAGAATGCACAATAGTGTTGACCCGCAACCTGCGGGTGAAGTGGTTTGGGTAAGCTTGTTAAGAAATATTGTACATTTTGGGTGGGCAGATTATTGAGTGACAAAGCAGCATTCTGAGGAAGTTATTGATAACTTACAGAAACAACAGTCCAATCTCCACCTTCTCTTCCCCTCTGTGTCTCTCAAACATACACAGCAAGCCTGCTGGGTTTCTGTTCTCTGGTTTTTCACCAGGAAAATCTATTAAAGCCTGACACATTTAAATCTCTCCGGTCATAATGTCTGGTAAAATTATTCCCCTCTGAGAATATGTAGGCCATACTCTGTGTCTTAACAGCAAGCATCTCTCTGTCCACTCTGAATCCATTAAATATTTACTTCTGTTATGTCACGTAAAGAAACCAATGCAGCCCCAAGGGGCACAAGCCAGTGTTCTCATTGGGCCAGTCCCATCCGATGTAAAACATATGCCAAATCAAACATGCGAATCACAAATATGACTTCCGTACTGGATCGGTCGAGGCCCGGGCTAACAAAGACTGCCACCAAAGACTGTTGTTGACCTACAGGGTGCCAGTGGAAATTGGACTACTGTTAGTTGAAAAAGGAGAGGAGGAAGGCATGTCCGTAGACAGAGAGAGAAGAGGAAAGGCAAGAGTCTAGAACTGAAAGTAGGGACTTTGAATGTTGGGACTATGACACGGAAAGCTTGAGAGTTGGCTGACATGATGCAGAGGAGGAATGTGGATATACTGTGTGTTCAGGAGACCAGGTGGAAAGGTAGCAAGGCTAGAAGAATAGGAGCAGGGTTCAAGATGTTTTATCATGGTAAGGATGGCAAGAGAAGTGGAGTAGGAGTTATCCTGAAGGAGGAGTTTGTTAGGAATGTTCTGGAGGTGAAAGGAATGTCAGATAGGGTGATGAGTCTGAAGCTAGAAATTGAAGGTGTGATCTTCAATGTTGTTAGTGGTTATGCCCCACAGGTAGGATGTGAGTTAGAAGAGAAGGAGAAATTCTGGAGTGAGTCAGATCAAGTAATGCAAAATATCCCAAGAGGTGAGAGAGTGGTGATTGGTGCAGACTTCAATGGACATGTCAGGGCGGGGAACAGAGGTGATGAGGAAGTGATGGGCAGGTTTGGTATCCAGGATAGGAACACAGAAGGACAGATGGTGGTAGACTTTGCAAAAAGGATGGAAATAGCTATAGTGAATACTTCCTTCCAGAAGAGGCAGGAACATAGGGTGACCTATAAGAGCGGAGGTAGCAGCACACAGGGGGACTACATCTTGTATAGACAATGTAATTTGAAGGAGATCAGTGACTGCAAAGTCGTGGTAGGTGAGAGTGTAGCCAGACAGCATAGGATGGTGGTGTGTAGAATGACTCTGGTGGTGAGGAAGATGAAGAGGACAAAAGTAAAGCAGAGGGCGAAGTGGTGGAAGCTAAAAAGGAAGAGGGTTGTGTGGTTTTCAGGGAGGAGTTGAGACAGGCTCTGGGTGGCCAGGAGGTGCTCCCAATTGACTGGACAACTACAGCTAATGTTATCAGAGAGACAGGTAGGAGAGTACTTGGTGTGTCATCTGAAAGGAAAGGAGATAAGGAGACCTGGTGGTGGAATGAGGAAGTGCAGGAGTGTATACACAGAAAGAGGTTAGCTAAGAAGAAGTGAGACACTGAGAGGACTGAAGAGAGTAGACAGGAGTACAGGGAGATTCAGCGTAAGGTGAGGAATGGACAAGTGTGCTGGTGCCGTTTTTTGAGACCAAGGAAGACGTGCAGAGTTTTGGCAACTACAGAGGGATAAAGTTGATGAGCCATACAATGAAGCTATGGGAAAGAGTAGTGGAAGCTAGACTAAGAGCAGAAGTGGGCATCTGTGACCAGCAGTATGGTTTTATGCCAAGAAAAAGTACTACAGATGCCGTATTTGCTTTGAGGATACTGCTGGAGAAGTACAGAGAAGGTCAGAGGAAACTGCATTGTGTCTTTGTAGATCTAGAGAAAACATATGACAGGATGCCGAGAGAGGAGATGTGGTATTGTGAGGAAGTCTGGAGTGGCAGAGAAGTATGTTAGAGTGGTGCAGGACATGGGTGAGAGCTATAGGACAGTGATGAGGTGTGCTGTGGGTGTGACAGAGGACTAAGGTGGAAGTGGGACTGCATCAAGGATCAGCTCTGAGCCCCTTCTTGTTTGCTATGGTGATGGACAGGTTGACAGATGAGGTAAGACAGGAATCTCCATGGACTATGCTGTTTGCAGATGACATTGTGATCTGTAGTGAGAGCAGGGAGCAGGTAGAGGGAAATCTAGAGAGGTGGAGGTATGCCCTGGAATGGAGAGGAATGAAGATTAGTGGTAGCAAGACAGAATTCATGTGTGTGAATGAGAAGGACCCAAGTGGAACAGTGAGGTCACAGGGAATAGAAATAAAGAAGGTGGAGGATTTTAAGTACTTGGGGTCAACAGTCCGGAGCAACGGAGAGTGTGGAAAAAAGCTGAAGAAATGTGTGCAAGCAGGTTGGATCGGGTGGAGAAAAGTGTCAGGTGTGATGTGTGATAGAAGAGTACCAGCAAGATTAAAAGGAAAGATGTACAAGACGGTGGTGAGACCAACAATGTCGTTTGGTTGAGAGTAGGCTTGGGCGATTGGACGAATATACCGCCAATCGCCCATCGGCTGAGTCCATCACAGTTGGTTTCATTTTTGCCGATTTTTTGGGCAATTTTTGTCATTTTATTTTGCTAAATTAATGGTCTGTCTCCACAGAATTAAACTCGGTACATATAGTCCATAATAACTATGTAGAGCACAATTAGTAATAGTGTGCTAAACGAGCACAATGTGTTTTAAAATGAATAAACCATTATCAGAGGTGATATGTGATGATGTTTATACGTGACATTGTGTAAATGTCCGTGGCGGACATTTGAAAGCGAGTAGATGACAAACAGTACAGTAAACTTGTAGATTACTCAAATATATGTAATAACTTAGGTGGGAAATGCTTTAACTATCATGGCTCTGCAAACTTTAAACAAGACGCTTGACGTGATGCTTACGTTTGCAGCCGGTGGAACCCGGCCGTAACGTGAATTCATATGCGCATATGGTTAACAATGTTACCAGCCGTGCTAAACACCCTCTCTGATGGCGTGCTTGTTGCCGGTATGCACAGATATTTCCGTGCCATGTTGGA
>NC_065509.1:6349530-6352604 GCF_006386435.1 Epinephelus moara | reverse complement strand
GTTTTATAGTAAGGGGAGGAGTAAAGGGAGGAGGGCAGGCTTTAGTGTGGACGGTTAGTGACGTCATTCGCCTCGAAAAAGAATCATTCGCCTCCAATGTAATGTAATGTAAATTCAAGTGTAGTAACCAGATTTCAAGCTGTAGAGGGCACTCCATACCACATTTTTAAAATAAAATGTAGATTTTCAACAGTTTGCACTAAATTGTCAAGATTTTGAGCAGGATCAGTCAGTAACACTACTATACAACCAGAAACAATGATTATCAGCTGAAAAAAATGGTTTTAGGGTTTAGTTACTCTTTAAGGGTCAGGTTTGGGTGATTGATTAACACGTGTCTGGGGGTTGGCTGGGTTCATAAAGATTTTAAAAAAAACCTTGATCCGTATATCACTACCACACCAATATTGCTCAATAATATCTGTCCTGGACTGAAAATGAACGTCAGCCATGACAATCTGTCACTCTTTTCTTGTGTAGTGTGTTCTAGTACCTCATCTGTACCTCACAAATAAATAATTTCATTTATTGAAAATGACTCATCACACAGAAATGGTTAGAAAAATCAAAAAGATTTGATGACAGTAAGAAAAATATAAAACAAAGCCAGCCTTACCCATCAAGTAATTTAAGCATACATACAGCTGAAATTGCTTTATTTTTGCATGTGGTCTTGATGAAAACTGATGTCTAGATACAATACAATAAATAGATAATATTCTTACAGCCGGAAAATTTGAAAATGTGATGTGAAAATACAAACAAACAGACACACACAACAAATTTAAAGACTTTAAACCTGCAGCTAATGCATTGCATTGGCATACTTTTCTGCTAAAGAATAAATTAAATGTGTGTATGTCGCCATATTAGTATTTTAGTAGACGAAGGCAGCAGTTCAGTCAGGCAAACTAACAGATGAGGAGCCCCATAGCAAGCTCTCCTGTCAAATATAAACAGCATGTTGGGCTGCTCTTGGTCTCTCTTCTCTTTTTTCATGTGTTGTCTTAACCCTTCACTTAGCCTCAGAGTCCTGTTCAAACTGACGAGCCTTCCTACGTGACATCAGCTGGTTATGGCGGGCACACCTCAAAGTATGGCAACACAGAAGGGTCCTGAAGGACCCAGGCTTTGTTTGCTTTGAAAACATATTCAGTGCAGCCTCAGCTGGTGCCTGCATTGATTTGCACGGCAAGGCGTGTGATGTTATGGGAGCAGATTACACATCATCTGTCACCACAAATCAGCAATCAGCAGCGAGTAATTGCGTTTAATTACTGGAGTGCAAACTGAAGAAACTAATCCACATACATTATGGATACACAGAGACATACATGAAACTATAGCCAGCATTCCTCTGACAACCTGAGTCAAAACAATTACCCTACCGGTGGAGAAGACAGTCGGTGCTGCGAGAGTGCTGCTGGCAACCGTGAGTCAACAACATGGCACGCATTAAAGCAACGCATTAAACAAAGTCACCGCAGCCAGGTCGTTTAGCTGCACTCATGTAAAGAGCGCACACTTGTGACTTGAGTTGGTGAGACACATGCACATCCACGCACACACACTCACAGCAGGTGTGTGTCTAAATGCTGGAAGTGATGTGGAAGTGAACGTGTGTGTACTTTGAAGGATATGCCACTAAACCCGATTGATTATGTGCTGCTCAGTGGGAGCTTTGCTCAACATATAACACACCTGGCAGCTAGTGGGACATCTGTTGCACTCAATTACATCACTGAGTGCGTAGTGAGAGAGTGAGAGTGAGAGAGAGCTCTAAGTGCCTAGACACTCTGTTCCTGTACTTCTAGCTTTCTGAGAACCTGTTTGGATTTTACACATTTTCAGTGAGGACACTTTGTCTACATGAAGTCACTTTATCCATTAACACTTCAATGGCACTGGCTGAGCACCTTGGTGTTAAAATAAGAAGTGGAAGTCATATTAGATGAGCTGTAAATTAAGGTTAGGTTAGGATACGGTTGAACTACATCCCAAGGATGAAAAAATAAAGTTGTTAGTACAGTTTTAAAATATGTTAAAGGATTTTATGGTGGAGACAGAATTCAGGAGGCTCAATAACCCTCTCAAACGCCTTTTAAAAATGCCCAAAAGTGCATTCTCATTAAGCCAGAACAAGACAGGTTTTCCTGGTATCTCAACACAGGAATGCATTTGGGTTGTTCCCAGGGTCCTATGTTCCAAGGGTCTATATTACAAGGGTCCTATGTTCTCAGGGTTCTATATTTCCAAGGTTCTATGTTCCCAGTAGTCTCGCCACCAGACAATCAGAGATCTCCGCCTTCTGATAGTCTGGGGACACTCCTTTCTAAAGTGTGTTTAACACACCGGCGAAAACGACCGGCAACAAAGCAACACCTCTTGCATTTTTGAAAAGGACACGCCTTCTCGGAAATGTGCGCTCCCCCTTTTCTCGTCCGCAAGGAAACAAACACAACTCCGTTTTATCAAACGTGTGCTCATCCGTGAAGAAAATGTTTTTTCCAGCGGATGTCTTAGTTACAACATGATTGAGCTAACTGGAGTAGTTTCATGTCGTATCCGACAACGGGAGGCTTTTAACAGATGACGTCCTGATGTTAGCTTTGCTGCTAGTGTTAGCTGTCCCTGTCAGCTGCAGCCACTGATGCTTTCTAGACATTGTAATTTCCCAAAACTGACTAAATACCACACATAGCAACACAAAACTGCTTTGCTAGCTCAATCATGTTGTAACTAAGATATCCGCTGGATAAGATATTTTTTTCAGAGACCGTTTAATGAGTTATTACCTATTACAGACACCGCTAACGGCTAACAGGGCTAACAGCTAACGGTTAGCCCAGCTAAACGTGCACACAGCAATAGTAATGTTTGTTCAATCACTGTGTTTATAGACTTTACAAACATCAGATTAGTCTAAACGGTGATACAGTGATGTGAAAAATGTGATATATATACCCAGATAGCACACATACATCTGGCCGACGTCGGCCTGAGGACTACACATCGGCCCTGAATTTATAACGTCTGACAAGCGTCGGCCGCATGGGCGGATATCTTTAAATTTA
>NC_065509.1:6345709-6348198 GCF_006386435.1 Epinephelus moara | reverse complement strand
TAAAAGCTCTGCTGGTTTTCTACCCGGAAGTATTTGTAAACAACAAGGCGATTCCCTCTATAGTCCGGCCGGACGGATGAGTCATGGCCTTGTAAAAGATTATGTTTGTTTCTTTTAGTTGGCGAGAATGTGTCGCCGCAAACGCGACAAACATCCACTAACTTTGACGGCGTTTTCTGCGAGCACGGCTGAGCCATTTTGTACCGCTACCACCGAAGGACCGCCCTGCAAATTTACTATTGGCTCTGCAACGTAGGGAGTTTTTTTAAACTCTGAAATTGTATCCGTTCAGCGAGCCACCGAAGGACCGCCCTGCAAATTTACTATTGGCTCTGCAACGTANACATCCACTAACTTTGACGGCGTTTTCTGCGAGCACGGCTGAGCCATTTTGTACCGCTACCACCGAAGGACCGCCCTGCAAATTTACTATTGGCTCTGCAACGTAGGGAGTTTTTTTAAACTCTGAAATTGTATCCGTTCAGCGAGCCACCGAAGGACCGCCCTGCAAATTTACTATTGGCTCTGCAACGTAGGGAGTTTTTTTAAACTCTGATCAGGGAGAAAGTCATCAGTCTTTAGTTAAGCAAAGCATCTAAAGACTGACTTGTGAGTCTATGTTCCCAGGGTCCTTCTTTCCCATGTCCTATGTTGCCAAGGTCTTTTGTTTCCAGGGTCCTGTGTTCCCAAGGTCCTATGATCCCAGGGGTTCTGTTTTCTCAAGGTCCTATTCTCCCAGGGTCCTATGTTTTTATGTTCTCAGGGTCCCATGTTCCCAGGGTACTATGTTTTCAGAGTTCTATGTTCCCAAGATCATATGTTTCCAGGGCTCTGTTTTCCTAAGGTCCTATTTTCCCAGGGTCCTTTATTCCTAAGGACCTATGTTCCCAGGGTTCTACGTTCCCATGCCCTTTTTCCCCAGGTCCTATGTTACCAAAGTATTTTGTTTACAGAGTCCTGTGTTCCCAAGGTTCTATTTTCCCAGGCTCCTATGTTCCCAAGGTCCTATGTTGCTAGAACCCTATGTTCTCAGGGTCCCATGTTCCCAGGATACTATGTTCCCAGAGTCATATGTTTCCAAGGTCCTATTTTCCCAATGCCCTATGTTCCCAAGGTTTTATATTCTCAGGGTCCTATATTCCCAAGGTCCTATGATCTCAGGGTTCCATGTTCCCAGGGTACTGGGTTCCCAGAGTCCTATGTTCCCAAGGTCCTATGCTCCCAGGGTCATATATTTCCTAGGTCCTATGTTTCCAACATCCTATTTCCCCATGGTCCTCTTTTCCCAAGGCCCTGTGCTCCCAGTGTCCTATGTTCCAGGATCCTATGTCTCCAAGTTCAATATTCTGTTTACACACATTGTGTTTGGGTAAAATTTAACACATTTCAAGTGAAACGATTTCATTAATAAACCAACTTAACCTGTTTGGAAATGGTAATAGTTAATTACTATTGATTTCCTGTCTCTAAAATGTTTAATAATTACTTTTCTCATTTTTTTAATCTTTTGTTTTTCTTCTTCTCCAGTGCGCTCAAATGACTTAGTTCCCTAACCTAAAACTTGCCCATGTAATATTTAGCACATATACATTCTCCGAACCCATCAGCTGTATTCAGCGTCTGACTTCCGGCAGACGGTGATACAGCCTCTGGGGGCAGACCCCCGATTTTTTGGCATTCCGGTTTGATTTGGGCGAAGGAGGCAAGTTTCTGTTTCCGACTTTCGTTTATGTATCAGTAAATATGCTGAACTATTGCGATGGATTCAGAGTTTGCAGTGACGCCAATTATGTTCCGCCTCGTTAGTTCAATTCAATTCAATTCAATTTTATTTTTAATGCCAAATATCACAAATCACAATTTGCCTCACAGGGCTTTACAGCATACGACATCCCTCTGTCCTTTGGACCCTCACAGCGGATAAGGAAAAACTCCCCAAAAACAAACCCTTTAAAGGGCCAGTGTGTAATATTTGGCATGGTTTATTGTCAAATCTGAATCTGAATCTTCTACCCATTAATATGTTTATATAAGTGTATAATAGCTATAAAATAAAATTCGAGAACGCGTTTTGAGTGTATAAATAAACCAACGAAGACAGCGGAAGGAAGGAAGAAGGAGGAGGAAACAGCAGAGAGTGTTAGTAGTTCGTCGATAGACAGTAGTGAAAGGTTTTTTTTAGTTATAAAGTTTGCGAATGGACCACACTTACCACGCAATAGGAGAGAATGAACCCGAACCGTCATCTGCGAGGAAAAGAAGACGCAACTTCACTCCTTGTGATGCACTCTCTGCGGCGCTTTCCCTCCTGATGATATATCTCCCCAGCGATGGTAGCAGTAGCACTGAATCCCATTCTGTGCAGCAAAATGGGAGCGGAGGATTCAGCCTCTCTTCTCGTCCGCTCAGCATCCAAGTTCCTCATCTGTATGGTGCGGCTCAAACAGGTATGGCTCTGGGTCTGTGTCCGCTACAAGAAACTCTTCAAA
>NC_065509.1:6330051-6345316 GCF_006386435.1 Epinephelus moara | reverse complement strand
AACATTAATGAAAGTAATATTATAATTAATAATAATATATTAATATCTGATAGTATACATGTGTGACAATAATCATATGTGTATAATAACAGTAGAAGTATGACTAATGATAACAGCAGCAGCAGGAGGCATCTGTCACGGACCGTTTAACCTGGCAACAACTGCAGCCGGCTCAAACGTGATTGGTCAATATCATACGGACTACAAACAGCCTACAACCGGAAACCAGGGCTCTTCCGCTCTTCTTCCGGAGGCAAGATCTCCGGGGTTTGCCTACAGACTCTACATTCACTGAATGTGTGATGTATATAGAGACTAGCATAACATACAGCTGGACAGCATCATTTTCAGGTTCCCACTGGATGCTATGTCGAGCTGGGGAACATAGGACAAGGTGTCATGTTTCCATTATGTACCATATAAATCTGGGGAACACAGAACCCTGGGGACATGGGAATGATTGTAGATTTTCACCAGACAACAGTGGTTTGACTTTCCAAAAAAACTAATTTTCATGGGAAGATTTTGACTCAGAGATGCTCTTCAAGACACAGCCTGAATATGAGGTAATATTGCTGTGTCATGTCACATGATTTTTTCTCTCAGTAATGTCATTTTGAGTATGTCAGCAGAAACCAGCTGACTATGGTTCCCTGGTCCCTAGAGGTCTCGGCCAGCTGCCCAGTTTGCCTAGTTTGTAATCCAGCCTAATCCCAGCCATCACACATTGTCTTCTAACATAAATTTGTATTCATTGAGTCCTTATTTCCAGCAACTTTAGTTTCATGTGACAATTCACATTTAGTCTCTTAAGCCACAGTCACAGCCACATTAAAATAGGCCTTAAAAGATGTCATATAACCTGATTCATCCTGAAGGAAATTTGTTATACTAAAAGGTGCTCAGTAGTATAATAAAGATGTATCTACTATGTTCACCACTGTCTCTAAAATCCAAGTATCTACAAGTTTGGAAAGAAGGATTAAGCGGTTTTTTTTATCAGATGAGAACATTCTTTTAAGTCAGCTCTCTTAATTCACTATTTGCCAGTTTCTCCTGGGCTCAGAAAAACGCATGTTAGAGCTGCAGTGTTACAATCAGGTCTGGAATTTTGTAATTTTTGGTGCAAGGCCAATTGGCCTGTTGCAGCAGCAGGGCAATCAATTTTTTTAGGGCAAAAAAGTCACATACTGGGGCATCAAGGACATAGGTTTTAAAAACACAATTTTGATTTCACTTCTAAAGACAAATCGATTTCTAAAAGCATTAATGCCTTTTTAAAAAAAAAAAAAAAAAAAAACAGTAATACTTCTAGATAAGTAAAAACAATTTTTGTTTTTTTGTCAAGAATTATTTAATTTTAGAATGTTATTCATTAAGACTTAAAACAAGTTTTAATGTCTTCTGAATACAGACATTCACTGTATATAGTTTACATATTTTGTCATATTTCAGATTTATGTATGGGTTTGTTCCCTATGGGGAAATAATAAACAGTATTAATTAACAACATTAATAACTAAACCAGTACAAACAAACACACTGTTTCATAACAAGCTAATGAGTGAGCTATGACGCTGCTTTTTCATCTCTGTTGAGAACTACAAATGTGCAGTGTTGACCGGCCCTGAAAGCAAAAGCTCTGCCATGCTTGCAGTTGTATGGGTCACACCACACCAACTGATTAAAGCTGTAGTAGGTAACTTTTATAAAATAAATTTTTGTCATATTGACTCAAACTGTCACCATATCCACATAGTAAGACATAAGACAGAAAAAAAGTCTGTTTTCTCTGCCCCCTGAAATTGCTTGTAATGGCCTTACCACAGGTGAATGGAAACAACCAATCAGAGTGATTTTAGATTTAGAGTCTCTAATGCAGCTGTCAATTATGTAATCACTGCTCTCTAAAATGAGAAAATTGGGCTGGCCAGTGCTTGGTGCTTCACCTGACTGTATCCAACATGGCAGCTGGATCACAAATTCATTTTACAGCGTAAGAGTCAACACTTTTTCACTCTGACCTCATCACATATTTGTGTTTGGTTACGGACTTCCTTCGTCGAAATAAGACGTGCAAGGTACCCTGGCTGTGTGGGCTGCTGACATTCTGGGATGCCATGTCAGCTTCTGCCTGTTACACGCATTGTCTGTTTTCAAAAAACACTTCCGTCTTCATGGGAAATGTACAGTTTGCATAAATTCGCTATCAAAATAAAAGCACTACGTCGGTACAACACTGGGAATTGACATTTTTTTCCTTCAACAACAAACGCACGTGGTTACGTTTAGCCAACACACATGTGGTTGGGTTTAGCAAAAAAGCACAGGGTTTGGCTTTACAATCATAGTGAACACCGGCCTCCTGGGTGAAAGTCAGTGGTTGTTTGACCCATCCACCACTCCTCCCACCCGCCCTACTCAGACTTTTGCTGCCTTAACTTTAGTTTATGCCGCTGCTTTTCCTGCTGAAGCAGCTGAGCTCCATTAAACAATAACAGCGACCGACTGCGTATCATGCCAGTGTGAAAGTATGGCTTTTTTTGTCAGTGCCTGACACTGGAAATCACTGACCAAGCACCAGTTTTCGATGACTTTGGAGTGAGACTGGGGTGCAGTATGTGAACAAGTTTCCTCTGGTAAGCTGTAATGCAGGGTATATGTCTAGGGCCTTAAAGTTAAGAAGGGAGGGAGGCGATAAAGAATTTGCCATCTTGGTTCAGAATACGGAGCCTCCGTGTTATTTTTTCATTACCTTCAGAGGTATGGGAACAACACTAGCTAGCAGCAGACCACCTGCAAGTGATACTTCAGCAAATCAGTCCGTATCTATTATGGTAAACAGTGTCACAAAACTAGGAGCACTCAAGACGGTCAGTTTTTGCGGCACCATTTAGACGTGCATGTGAGCGAGTGACACAGACAGCAAAGGAGCAGCCTAAGAGCAGCAGAAAAGCATGCCCCTAAATTACATCAAAACACGGTACAGACTCTCAGCATGTGTTTTTATAACAAGACTATTTTTGTGCAAACACTTACCTGCAGGTCTGGCGGATAGCCTGACAAAATTTACTCCCCAAAAACAAAATCTACTCGCATGTGGCGCTTGACGGGTGTTAATTTCGGATCCTGACTGTACTTCTCTGCAACTGTTTGGGGAGCTCCCTGGTCTTCATGGCACCTCTTGCTTAGTGGTGTTGCAGACTCTGAGGCCTATCAGAACAGGTGTATATATACTGAGATCATGTGACACTTAACTTGAACACAGGTGAACTTTGTTTAAACTACTCATGCGACTTCCAAGACTAATTGGTAGTGCAGGTGTTATTTAGGACTTTATAGCAAAGAGGATGCATGTACACTCACTGACCTCTTTATTAGGTACAACTGTTCAACTGCACGTAAATGCAAATAGCCAATAGCTAATCAGCCAATCATGTGGCAGCAACTCAATGCATTTTGACATGTAGACATGATCTGCTCAAACCGAGCATCAGAATGGGGACAAAAGGCGATTGAAGTGACTTTGAAAGTGGCATCATCATTGGTGCCAGATGGGCTGGTCTGAATATTTCAGAAACTGCTGATCTACTGGGATTTTCACAAACAACTATCTCTAGGGTTTACAGAGGATGGTCCGAAAAAGAGAAAATGTCCAGTGAGCGGCAGTTCTCTGGGCAAAAATGCCTTGTTGATGCCAGAGGTCAGAGGAGAATGGCCAGACTGGTTCAACATGATAGAAAGGCAACAGTAACTCACATAACTGTGTGTCCAAATACATTGTACCTGATGAATAATAGTTTGCTGTCATTTCTCTGTTCGATCTAGCGCATTGGGGTTTGTTTTTTTTTTTGAGTCCTGAAGAGGCCAACCGTCTATGACTATTCAATAACTCTGAAAAGCAGAGCTGTGTTTTTTATTTCCTTCCCAACATTTTGAGTCTCACAACCCTTAATTTGTCTCGCAATCTCTCGTGGGATCCCAACAATGGGACCTATATAGTAGTTTCGTATAGCCACAAACCTTTTGATAAGCAAAAATGTATTTGACTTTGGTACAACCTTCCATAACGCTACAGAGTTCAAATAACCAGAGGTGGATTTAGTACTTATGGGACCAAAGAAGAATTGTTTCTATTAACAAGATTATTGTCTGCTATGGATGCAATTATTTACCATGTTTTTTTCTCTGGTTCCCTGATCTGGTGATAAGTAAACTGCTGTATTTACTGCATGATAAGTTTTGATGCACTTGTACTTTAATTATAATAATTAAAATTATAGTGACAGCTCATAATTCCAAAGCCCTGATAGCCTGAAAAATGTCCCATTGGACTGAAAGGCCATTTTTTCAATAACCTAGTATCCTGAAAACAAATGCATTGCTGCGAAGGGCCATTTCTTCTACACTCTATGTAAAATATCGTCATCAGACCTTCCTACTTTATTGAAGGCATGACCTGCCCTACTTTGCAGCAGCCAGCCTCCAAATACCCTGATATTCTTACCCTAACCCTAACAATCTCACTCCTCATACCTGAAGCTAAGACTTCTGCAACCTTGAAGTAGATGGGCTACAGCAGCAGCAGACCACACCAGCTGCCACTCCTGTCAGCTAAGTACAGGAAACTAAGGCTACAATTACAATGGGCTCACCAAAAATGGACAACTGAAGATTGGAAAAATGTTGCTTGGTCTGTCTCAATTTCTGCTGCCACATTCAGAAGGTAGGGTCAGAATTTGGCATAAACAACATGAAAGCATGGATCCATCCTGCCTTGTATCAATGGCTCAGGCTGCTGGTGGTGGTGTAATGGGGTGGGGGATATTTTCTTGGCACATTTTAGGCCCCTTAGCACCTACTGAACATTGTTTAAACAACACAGCCTACCCGAGTATTGTTGCTGACCGTGTCCATCCCTTTATGACCACAGTGTACCCATCTTCCGATGGCTACTTCCAGCCAGATGACGTGCCGTGTCACAAAGCTCAAAACATCTCAAACTGGTGGGGGGCGGGGGTGAATACTTCTGTAAGGCACTGTAATTATTATTTCAGTGATGATGAGAAACCCTGAGTTAGGGTAAAGTTAACTTTTAGATTAGCAAGGAATGTTGTCACAAGGTGGTGTGTGTGTGTGTGCGTGTCACACACCAGTACAAGGTGTGGGTACAGTTTGCCCAGGACACGACACATCACACCCAATCTGTGCTGTGAGGTCCGTGTTCCAGAGAAAGCTCTCATCAACTTACTCACTGCCTTCCCACCAACACCGGCTCAGCTCTCCCTGCTACAGCAAACACTCTTATTGATTTCATGTATCACAATATAGATTAAAATCACTTCAGCAAAAAAAGCACTGTAACGCCAGACTAATTGATACAAGGGAAATTAGCTCAGTTGCTAAAAAGCTGCGTGTGACTTTATTGCTTACAAATCATTACCATCTTAGCTGACAAGCGATTCCATTATGATGATGAATTGCATTAATGGATGTTTAAGATACTTATGGGGCAAGGCTTGGCCTGATATTAGGCTGTAATGAACCTGTGCAGTCACCCAGGACCAGGGGGCCAGGCTGGGGAGGGATGAAAGCAAGACCTTGGACCCAGATCTGGAGCTTGAAAAGCTCTGAGGTTGCAGGGGAAGGATGGAGTGGGTGTTAGGGCAGAGGAGGTCGGAGGAGGCTAGGGGGAGTAGTCAGGCCCCTAAACACAAGTCATACGGCAGGCGGGGAGGGTAGGTGGTGGTGGTAGTGGGGGGGGGGCAGCCCAAGGCCACTTAAAAAAGCCAGAGGCAGCTGCAACAGTGGAAGGATTTCCCTGAAGTCTGAGTAAAACAAGCCCCAGCGCAGACCTTCATCCAAGGACACTAGCACCCCGGACCTGCAGACACCGCCCCCACACACTCCTCAGGGGTTAGAGTGGGAGGACGGCCGAGAGACAGAGTGACAGAGACACAGACAGAGAGAGAGAGAGTGGAGAGACAGAGGAGGGGAGATAGGGCAGCGAGGGTGGAGAATATAACACTTCGTTTCCCGCACGAATGCACAGCAGTGCAGCCTGCCGCCCTCCCCTCCCCTTAACTTACACACCAAGAGGCAAAGTCAAAGACAAGAACTCCACAGCAAAGTCACAGCAGTCTTAAAAGTCAAGTGGTATATGAAAGGCTGCAGTGACTAAAATTAAACCAGTCCAAGTTGTAGACACACACACAATCCGCCTCCAGAATATTCACACACGAAAAATACGAGAAGAAAGAAAAATAGTGGTCACGTGGAAGAACGAGCTGATGTGAAGAGTGTTACATGAAACGGATCAAGGCTGCAAAAAAACTGTGTCCAAATACATTGTACCTGATGAATAATAGTTTGCTGTCATTTCTCTGTTCAATCTAGTGCAGTGGGGGTTTTTTTGAGTCCTGAAGAGGCCAACCGTCTATGACTATTCAATAACTCTGAAAAGCAGAGCTGTGTTTTTTATTTCCTTCCCAACATTTTGAGTCTCACAACCCTTAATTTGTCTCGCAATCTCTCGTGGGATCCCGACAATGGGACCTATGTAGTAGTTTCGTATAGCCACAAACCTTTTGATAAGCAAAAATGTATTTGACTTTGGTACAACCTTCCATAACACTACAGAGTTCAAATAACCAGAGGTGGATTTAGTACTTATGGGACCAAAAAAGAATTGTTTCTATTAACAAGATTATTGTCTGCTATGGATGCAATTATTTACCATGTTTTTTTCTCTGGTTCCCTGATCTGGTGATAAGTAAACTGCTGTATTTACTGCATGATAAGTTTTGATGCACTTGTACTTTAATTATAATAATTAAAATTATAGTGACAGCTCATAATTCCAAAGCCCTGATAGCCTGAAAAATGTCCCATTGGACTGAAAGGCCATTTTTTCAATAACCTAGTATCCTGAAAACAAATGCATTGCTGCGAAGGGCCATTTCTTCTACACTCTATGTAAAATATCGTCATCAGACCTTCCTACTTTATTGAAGGCATGACCTGCCCTACTTTGCAGCAGCCAGCCTCCAAATACCCTGATATTCTTACCCTAACCCTAACAATCTCACTCCTCATACCTGAAGCTAACAAAGCAACGAAAGTAATGAGTCCTACACAGTCAGAGGCAAAGTAGGGCGGGTTAAGCCTAAGGGAGGGACATCATTCCGCATAATAATTAACCATGTGCTTCTGTTTGGAAGAGTGCTGTTGGAGAAACGCCCTTTGGAGCAATGAGCGTTTGTTTTTGGGATACCAGGCTGTTGGAGAAATGGCCATGCGATCCAACGTGACACCCCTCGCACTATTGGAACTTTGTAATAACGAGACATTGTAACAATGGCAGCACGGCGGTGCAGTGGTTGGCATTGTTGCCTCAAAGCAAGAGGGTTCCTGGTTTGAACCTCCTGCCCCAGGTTTGAATCAGGAACCCAGGGTGGGGGTTAGAACCAGGAACCTGGGATAGGGGGTTCGATCCCTGGGAAGGGGGTGGAGGTTGTCAACATGGGTTTTCTCCGGCTTCCTCCTACAATCCAAAGACATGCAGGTTCGGTTAATTGGTGACTATTTTGCCCGTAGGTGTGAATGTGAGTGTGAATGGTTGTCTGTGTCAGCCCTGTGATAGTCAGGCACCCTGTCCAGGGTGTACTCTGCCTCTCGCCCAGTGTCAGCTGTATTGAATGTATTGCTGTTACAGACAGTTGCCAAAGTCCAAACCATGATGATAATTACTTATCACAGATAATTAGGTAGATTTCAACAACAATAAAATGGATGGGTTTCTTTATGTTTGTTTTGTTTGGGGATTGATGTTTGGATGTAAGGTTTTGTCATGTTTTGATATATTTCTTTGTGATGACTGAAATGCCATGTATCACCAAAGTTACACTTGATGCTAAAGCTTCCCACAGATTTACTGAGCAAAGAAGCTGAATGTGAGTCATTTTAAATGCTGGTGTGATCAGGCCTCACTGGGAAGAATGACAGGTGCAAATAACCGCAAAGTTTTAAACAGCTGTGATCAACTTCTCTTCACAAACTTGTGACAAGCAAGCATGACAACGTGATTGGCTGTTCAACAGTGGACATTTATTTATTTATTTATTTTTTTTCCCCTGGCTGACAGGCTAGTTGAGCATCCACATTGTAGCTCTTAATAGACTTCTTGATCATGTTGCATGGAGTGTGAATGCCCAGTCAGTGTTTTGTGATGCTTTTATGCTCTATAACAAACCAAGTGTAATGTTAGCAATCTGTCATTTTGACTCTTGTTTGTGGGTAGTGCCGCTGTTTACTTTTTTTACACTCTCCTATGACTGACTTTTTTTTTTTTTTTTTTGGGTCCAGCACTCATCACGAGGAAAACCGCAGCTGCACTCTGAGCTCTTTGCACCTGAGCAGTGTCCGTGTCACATCAGGAAACCAAATGCACGGCCACGCATGACCCCTCCTGGTTGAGGTTTCTGTTGTTTACCAGTGGGCAAGCCAGCCACTCTATCACACATTAACCCTAGGGCCTGGCTAACGAGCTTTGGCCCTCACCGCTCTCTAGCCTCATTAAGGAAACACTAACCGCAGCGGGACGGCGCCTGAGACTGATAATAAACTCTACCTACCTAATGTCATGCATGCAGCCAGCCAGCTAACACACACACACACACACACACACACACACACACACATACACACATACTCTTTTGGCTCATTCAATTAAGACAGTGCGCTAAGGTTAAGACAAGTGTCTGGGGAGGAGGTCAGAAGGAGATAAATAAGACAATTTCCAATCCTGGGTTCAATACCCATCAGGGGAAGTAGTGTGCACTGATGCAGAGGTTGTACAAGTGCCCGATGGTGCTCGGATCACATTGGCCCCTGTCTGCATTGTTAATGCATGTTCCTCATGTTATGATGTAGAGCTGAGACGTGCTACGCACCGTTATGTTCTTAATTGAGCCCCTGGCATCTTATAGCTAACGACCTCCTCTTCCCTGCAAAACAAGCAGCTCTGATTTATTTGGTGTGCCCTCTTCTACTTGTATCTGTAGTCTTTATTTACACAGCAATCACCATCTATTACAGCTTCTGTGGCTGCCCTGGCTGTGAAAAAGGAGCTCAGTGCTTCCAATAGCTCCGGGGGCTCCTAGCAAACACCACTCCTGAGATAAGCTAAGCTATATCGACTGCAGGAGACTGACTATTCACTGAGCGCACTATGTTAATCTTTTGGACTTTTTCAGCAGAGGGGATCAAGCTAAGCGGCCTTGGAGATGTTAAAAATGAGCCTGGCATTCTAAATGGCATATACTTCAGAGGTAATGTGTTTGGTAGTTAAGGCGGCGACAGTGACTTATTCCCCCTCTGTCTTCAGCGAGCCAAGGCGTCTTCCTGCACTGCAAATGGGCCATCTGGACCGCCTGTTATAGCTCTCGTGCAATAAGACTTGACCATCATTTTTTAAAGGGCTTTTGTATTTCTATATGGAGAAAAAAGGCGATTCGCTCATTAAGGGGATGAAAAAGTACGGGGTTATAAACAGACCTAATGGGCAAAATTTAATGAACTTTTGGAATGTGAAAAGACAAAAATCCTCAAAGCCGGGGCTGGGCAGCTCCAACATGAGCAGCAAGGAAGCCGTCCTGACAGCTGTATCTTCCTGTGCAGAAAAATTGCAGTGATTTTAGGAGTCATTTAAAATTCTGACAGCCTGGTTGTGAAATATAGATCTGTGCAGGTATTTTAGAGCTGACTTTTTGTTCTCTCCCCCCTCCGCTTCCCTGAAAGTCCTTTGGCATGTGTGAAAAGGTATTTGGTTTCACTCTGCCTGGCTCCAATTGTGTGCCATCTAATATTAGTATTTGTATTAATTATCTTAAATTAACTGTCAAAGTGCTTAATTAGCATTATTAATGTTGTGTGGCATAAGCACTGAGTGGTGGCTGAAAAATGAGACAAAATACCTCAGACCTAACTTCATAGTAAGTCGTCAAAAAGACTTAATTACACTAATTAATAAAACTTTGGGGGAGAGACTCATTTAACAAAGACAGAGCGAGGCACGAGGCCGAGACGCCTGCTGAAATATCTTCATCGTCTGGACTGCGAGGACGCTTCATCAGCATCTTGTTTTTTTGCCAACTTGTTCATCCTCAGAGTGGGTCACAGACTCGTTTGGCAGCAGGACTGTGGACCTGCCAAGTCTCACATGTGAGGGTCCTCTAATAAGAATGCTCAGGGGTCAGAGTACAGGTGTCTGCTTATTATCTCAGCGCTACTGCCAGGACAAACCAAAGTGTCAAGACTTCAATGATTAATTGTGCAGCATAAATCAAAAGAACCAAACAGGAAGGCATTCAGTGGCTACCAGGAGATATTTGAGGCTCACTTACACTCCCTGTACATACAGAAATAGATTCACTTGTTTGAAATGTTGTAAACTTCACTGCTTTATACTGCCATGTATCCTTTATGATAGTATAGATACAGCCAATAGGTGGCACTTGAGAGCAAAGTCAAAAGTTTCAGACAACAACAAATGAGCAACAGTGGAGGAGGTCCTAATATTGTGCCTTTTAACTGAGGCAGCATTGTAGATGGCGGTGGCCTTTGAGGTCATTAAACACATCGCAAGATGTGTACAGAGAACTGTTTTCACCATATTACTGATTTTTTCCATTGCGCCTGTTTTAAAATGTCTTTGTCGTCTCCAACAGTCGCATCTCACTTAAACAATGATACACTGCCCCGCGATCAACGCCAGTACTGATTGGTTTCGCCCGTATCTGTAAGCTTTCAGAAATTGTGAACATGCAAACAAAATAAATGTATAGTACGGACAGAAGGTTTCATCTGTCTTCATATACGTATCCAATGATGACTACAAATGAGCCCTTAAGAAGAACTCCCCACAGACAAAAGGTGGTCCTGAGAAACATCTACAACAGCTCTTTTGAATGTATCACCTCTTTTGGTTTAGACAATATCTTATTTTTCCTACATTTATCATAGCCATCAGTTAATTGACTGATATAAGTATACATTGGATGGATTGTCATTATATTCATGATCCCCTTGATATGACTCCAAATAATGTTGTTGATCGCATAACTTCTAACCTAGTGCCATCGTGAGGTTGACAGTTTTGGTTTTGACGGATTGCAATGAAAGATGGCCCAGAGATTTGACGGCTACAAAAGTGCCAGCACATGGTAAGTATTCCCTGATCCATTCAAATATCTCCACATCTACTGGACTATTGGCACAAATCTTTGAATAGACATTCATGGTTCCCAGAGGATGAACCCTAATGTCTTTGGTAATCCTCTAAAATTTTCTCTACTGCCCCCAGCAGGTTGACATTTGTGTTTTTTATTGAAATGTCTCTGCAACTATTGGATGGAGTGCCATGAAATTTACTTGATCCATTCATGTCCCCCTCAGGATAAGTTGTAATAACTTTATTGATCCTCTGACTTTTCATCTAGCATCATCATCAGGTCAGAAAAAATGTATTTGTTGAATACCTTGGTTTTAGACCAAATACCTGCAAAATTTCCCCCAGCCTCAGCAGGTTTAGTGCTGATTTGATAATATTTGTTAGTATGGGTTAGGTTTTGATAATACTATTCTATGGAATATATCTGAGACTTTATTATCTATTGTAAAAGTCTTAGATAATTCTTTGTGCAAGGCAACTAGAGCAAGTGTCATCCTGTGGGGCTGAAAATGAGGCCAATGTGGAAGTGCCAAAACTGCAGTTCTCTGGATGGCCACTTGAGGCTGGCTCCAAAAGCAAGTCAATCCCCACTGACCCCCATGCCCAACTTTGGTCTTTGTAGCTAATTTTCCTATTCATGACAACTGTACGGGGGTGAATATTTATATAGCTCACCCGTTTACATTTTATTTAGTCTTAAAGTTACGCATATTAAAGGGCAGGCTGCTATTAGTGACAGGCTGTCAGCAGATAGTGTCCTCGGGTTCTTGGTTCACCCCTCGCTTCTCTACAACTTCACCCTCTCGTCTAAATCTGGTTACTTTTGGCTCCAACTAGAATTACCACCCCGCTTTTGCAAGCGTCTGTGCACCAGTCAAGTTTCCCTTACAATTTACATCCAAGTCTGTAAAAATATGGATGCTTGGCACACATTTTCCCCCAACAGAACATAAGATCTATACAATCAGCACAGTTTCAAGGTGGGCACCAGATGAGTATCACCAATTAGGTATCTGACCAAATGTCTCCCCATCTGTCCCTGAGATATGACATTGAGTAATGGCCACAAATGTGTTTTATGCAGAACATTATAATGTCACAGTGAAGTTGACCTTTGACGTTTTAGATATACAATGTCATCACTTCATTATTTTCTCCTATTAGACATTTGTGTGAAGTTTTTTTTCACAATTAGCATATGAATTCTTGAGTAATGGCCAAAAACATATTTTGAGGTCACACTGACATTGACCTTTGACTACAAAATTCCAATCAGTTTATTCTTCAGTCCAAGCGGATGTTTGTGCCAAATTTGAAAAAAATCCCTCAAGCTGTTATTGAGATATTGTGTTCATGAGAATGAAATGGATACAAGGTCACAGTGACCTTGACCTTTGACCTATAACCACCAAAAGCAGTTCATTGCTGACATTGTTTGACATGTGTGCCAAATTTGAGGAAATTCCTTTGAGGCTCTCCTGAGATATCGCATTCACAAGGATGGGATGTATGTATGGACGTATGGATGGACAACCTTAAAACATTGTGCTTCAGGACACAGCTAACACTGGGGTAGAGGCATGAAAAATGGCAACAGCCAAAATGCCTCTCTTGAGGCATCAAAACAGGAGTCCATGTACCAATGGGTGACTTTATGGTAGCTGAGTCTATTACTTTATAGAGTCTATGAACTAGAGTCCTTCTCATTTAAACCCCTAACTTAGTTTGAAAGCCAGTTTGAGGGAGGTTGAAAGCGTCTTAGATAAAAGATAAAGGACCCATTTTGTGAATTGGACCCTTATTTCAGGCATCACAAATTTTCATATCATATTTAATGGAAGGCGTTGGCCCTGGCTTTACGATATCTGTACTTTTTGGTATAAAAGAAAAATGTCATCACTCCTGCTTCATCAAGTTCTGTCTCATTTTTGGGGGGATTTTGAAGTATAAATTTGGTTAAATTCTCTGACTTTATTGTAAGTATAAATCCTGGTTGAGTCCTTTTCTAAGGACTCAACCATTTTTTCAATATAAATAATTCTAACTTCAGATGGAAAACTTCCAACCCACAGCTCTTTTTTTTAACCACAGTGCACCAATGTACTGTTTAAGACAGAAAGCTGACAGGAAATTGGAAGAAGGACATGAAACTTCAACAACCAAATAAAAATGTAAAGAAAATCAGAGCATGGTTAAAATAAGCTGTCAGATGCAGTGATAAGCAGGTGAAACTGGCAGCCATAGTGCAAGGAAATCACAGCAAGGATAACAAGGAATGCAGTACAGAAAAGAAAAGTGAGAACAGAGGAGGTAAAAGCTGAAAAAAAACAAGTTGAATGTCAGCTTTGCTTTTCTTAATTGCAGATCGGTTCCATTCACCGTCTGCTGCTTGAGCCGTACAGATGCTGTTAGCTCAGCCTCAAGATAGATGACAGCTCATCAAGATGAGTGTCAGGTGTTGGAATGGAAACGTGGCCAAGTGAGAGGGAGGAGGTCGGGACTGACAATAAGCTTCCTTCTTCAAGGAGAAAAGATGTATATTGTTACTTTAATAACCTCCCATATTGGCGTTTTTATGCCATAGATTCTTTACCTCACTATTGATCTCAGAGTGACCACAGAGGCTTGCTCACATGCAAATACAAATCAGTGCTGACGTGGCTGTGGCTTCCCATGCCATCCTTACATTTGTTCTCGGAGTCCAAACATCCTGACTCCACTGTGTTTGCGGAGAGCCGGTGATTAAATATTCATGTTGAGTTGCATAACAGCCGGATCTCACAGATGCACAGCAGGGCCATTTATCTGGCCGAGGCTGAGACAAGAGCTGGAATGACATCCTCCCCTGACTGGGACCCCCACAGGGTCTGATGAGCTGGGGGGCTTGTATGCAGTGTTGTGGCAAGTTTATCAAAAAGCCAATATGAGGGATCCATTAGAATCTTATGGAAATTAGGGAAAACTTTGGAGTCTTTTGCAAGCTAAAGACACAAGACGCTGACAAAGCCTAAAAACAGAGCAGCATGACTCGCTCAAAAGTTGGATCTGCTCAGTTTCTCACTAAAGTATATGCAATGATAAATTAGCAGATAAAAATAATGCCATAATATTCCCACAGGAGGATTTAAACAGTTGACTGCCCATATTATTTAGCCCTTTCTAAGTCCCTCCTCTTTTCATTCTGTGCTCCAATAACAGTTGAGCAAGAACACAGCAGAACCTCTTTCAACTTTCCCTTTTACACTTAGATGTGCCATGTGCTGGGTTCATCTGTGTTGAAAAGACAACCACATTTTGAACATGGCGAAAAGATGTAGCTGGGGGACTGTTGCAGTATTCACAGACACATGAGACACATTCAGTGTGTCTCAAATGGCATACTTCTGTACCAAACATTTTGAGGACACATATGCGTTAACGTAGCATAATAAAAGAAAATGCAATGTACTACTGGTGTACTCAAAATGATCCAAAAGTTGAGTGTGGAATGATGGACACTACTCATCAACAGTCGCCATCTTTGTGATCTTTGTGTAGCAAACTTCTAGAGTTTTGACATGGCGGCTGCGGACAACAAGAAGCCTGTTAGTTAGACATGTTTTTTGCACCAAGTAGCCTACCTATACTGCTGTCAAATAAGAGCCATCAGTAATGTTTGTTGTATTTGTGGCGGGCGGTAGTGTGGTGGGAGGTATCAAGATTTGAAGGTCCGACAACGCCACCTGGGGAGTTGCACCCCAGGAAATCCTAAACTAAACTTCTAGATAGACAAGGTCGCACAGGTTCGTTTATACCACCGGGGCGAGACGGTTTTCAATGAAAACAAATAAATTTTATTAACAAAAGCATTCAAAAGAAAATACTTAAAGTCACACACCAGCTCGATAATAAAATGAGTACTTGGGCAGGAATGGGGATAAGGACAGGGCTGGGGCTTACCAAGCGGTAGGGACAACCAAAATCGGGGAAGGGGTCCTCAAATGAATCACCCAGTGACACTGCACACACTCACATGCACTCCAAAACCAAAAAAGA
>NC_065509.1:6320748-6329708 GCF_006386435.1 Epinephelus moara | reverse complement strand
TGAGCCCCAGGACACAGCTCGAGTGCACAGCCTGAGAATTACGCACAGATATGAATCAGCTGAGCGCTGAGAGACAGATGAAACAAAAGCGCAGACAATGCGTGGACTGACGTACCAGAGCGGGCAAATAGCGACACACAGCGGGGCTCCAGCACGTCACCCCGTCCTCCCCGGCCCCCCAACAGTCAGTCACACTGCAAGGAGTGGAGATCGGGTCACCAAGGTGCACATTACGCACACGTACACAAAAGGAAAGGTGGCAGGGCGCTTACCTGAGAGAGGAGATGGTGTGCTTTGATGGTGAACCAAACACAGGGCGCAAACCACACCAAGGAGCCTTCACGTTAAATAAAGCACCGTCCGGTGAACAAAAACGGCTGCCAGTGCCACACCAAACAAAATATTGCCACGCCGAGACAGAGCCACCACGGGAGTGAGCGGAAGAAAGAACGGGCGCGACCACACGCCTAGATATAAAGGTTCGCGTGGCGCCGCCCAATGATCAAGATGGCTAGAAGCTGGCACAGTGCCCAGTAGTGGCAGGGAGGAAAATCGCCTCCTGCTACATATTGATTTGTAATGATTTGGTACTTCAAACAATAATGCTAACATAGCATTTGCTAGCTAACTATCGAACTTGCTCCTAGCTACAGAAGCACATTTTAATCAGCACTGAGGTTGTGGCATATGTTTTGTTTATGTGTGGGCGGCAATAGCTTTGAAATGTTGGCAATAACACTCAACAGTCAATTCGCTGTTTAAAAAGAAGACAACGAAGAAGAGGCAGTTGAGATTAAAATAAAATAAGCTGTCGTCATTTCTGCTAAGTGCCAAGCAGCAGTCCACGATCTGAGACAACACTACCCTGTTGTGGTTAATCCACCACACAACTAGTATGTAGTTTACATAGCGTATTACATTGAGGTGCATTAACAGAAGTATGTGAATTGTACAAGCTTGCATCTTAAGTTAGCTAACGTTAATGTAAGCAAAATGCTAGCTAACATATAGCTTCATCAAGAGGAGTTAGCCTAATGCCAGATTAACAGCGTCAGCCAGGTTTGCTTCCTCCTTATTTCTGCTGTAACAATACATGCGTTTACATGGAGCCATGTATTCCTTTTGCATTCGGGTTGGAAGCCCTACCCGAATAGAAATGCTCCTTGTAAACACCTCAACCCGAATGAAAACAGCCAACCCGAAAGAAAGTCTAATCGGGTGCACAGGGGTGGAATATTCCTTTTCAGAACCCGAATGGAACAGTTTTTCTGTCTTGTATACACCTCCTACCCGATTACAGCCATTCCGTTCTTTCTGCGCGTGCTCGTTGCCGATGACGTATACAGCGTGCATAGCAACAGGCTGAGATAGAGCTTCCATTCGCCAAAGCACAGTCATCTATCTCCCTTCTTCGACTTTCTACCTCCCTTCTCCTCCTCAACAAACGGAGTATTAGCAGAACAAGGTTGTTGTTATACTGCTGCTTCAAGAATATAAGCAAAACAAGCCCGAAAAAGGCACTAAGAACGGCATCGTCAAGCATCTTGTTATGTGTTTTCTTCCGGTAAACGTAACATTTCCCTGCCCCCTATCTAATCAGAAACCTTCCCTGCCCCAAACCTTGCGCAGACCCAAATAAAGGCGATGGAACTGATCTCCTGTGTAAACCCTCACTCGGAATGAATATTTCCCATGTAAACTGCCTAGAAAGACCTTAATTCCGAATGATTTCATTCAGATTTATTTCATTCCGAATGAGAAGCCATCATGTAACCGTAGTCAGTGAAGTTGATAAAGAATAGATCAGTTGGTACCTGACATATTTTTATGATGACATGATTGTTAGGGATGTCCCGATCCAGCTTTTTCACTTCCGATCCGATACCGATATTACAGCCTTGAGTTTTGGCCGATACCAATACCGATCCGATCCAAGCGCGTATTATACATATTCGCTTATTTTGTTTTCAGTCATGTTAGAAAAGGTTTGATCAAACGATATTACTCTAACAAGAACAACTACATAATCGGGTTAGTTAGAATGATCCACAACAGTTGGTATGAGAAAGTGACCCATTTATTGTTAACAGGGTTAAATAAATAAATAAAAAAACAAACTTTAAACTTGAACATTAATATTAAATAAAAATAATAATAATAAAAAAATATATATATAGCTAGTTTGCTTTGGCTGCTTTGGCCCCTTAATAAATAGAAAATAAATCAACACAAGAAATCTTTAAAATGTCTAACATTGAAATTAAAATAGCAGCAAGACTCCACACACTTGTGCTTTGGCCCCCTAATAAATAAAAAATAGATTAACACCACAAGACATTGTTGACATTTAACAAACAATGCAGCCTTTCCTTTTCAGTTATTTTAGTAGTGTCAGTGCCAGCCTGGTGCTGCTATTTCCTGGGACCAAGAGAGGGGACAAAAAACCACACACAATATTGTACAACTGTTTAAACAAGCAATAGTCCATCCATGGCTCCGATTTCACTAATTGTACCCAAAACAGTGCCATCAGTGCTCTTTACTTAAACAGTAGGAGTGTAAACCAAATAAAAATATCACTCTCAAAAAACCAGAGCAGAAAATAAATAGTTAACTAAATTGACCGCTACTCTTCCTAGTGTGTCTGCCGTCTGCATGCTGGCCTGGTGGACTGATAGTAAGTGCTGGAGCGGATCACTGGAATGGACTGCTTGAATCGTGGAGCGCTGGGCTGGCCAGAAAACCTGGATCGGATTCTGTGAAAAACTGGATTGGAGTTCTGAGATATGCATTTTTCCATGCAGTCAGATCCGATGCACGTTTCTTGCTAATATCGGCGGCCGATACCGATCCGAATATCGGATCGGGACATCCCTAATGACTGTTAGCCAGAAAAGATCATGGCTAACGTTCCTTTGTCATTCAGTATACATAGATAACTGAACCCCAAAAAAGGGCAAAAGGGGACACATACCCAGCACTGCAGGAGCAATGTTGAATGATGAGCCCTGTTTGCACCAATAACTTAACATATGGTTTGTTTAACAAAAAGTAACCCCTTTGTACACCTACCCTACGGGTACCCGCAAAAACAGCTGATTTGCGGGTGTTTTTTTTTTTTTTTTTTAATTTCCCAGGTTCGGATCTGGGTGGAAAAAATAACATGCGGGTCGGATCGCGGGTTTTAGATAAACACATCAAAATTAATATAAAATAATAATAAATAAAATAAAATAAAAACATAAGTTGTAAGCTGGTTGTAAGGCTGTGACGGCAGCTTGCACCGCGCCATTTCCGGGTCATTTTCCGCGCAATCTTTTGCGGGTCAGCAAAACAACAATGGCGGAGGCCTGAGAGCAAAGTTACAGAGCAGAGAGTACAAATTAGCCAACAATTCATCCTCAAGAGCTAAATCAAAAGTCTGGGAGCATTTTGGCGTTATCATACATGAAGAAAATAATCAAGTCGCTGGGTTCGCTGCTTGTAAAAAGTGCAGGAAAGTGTTGTCTTATGATAGCCGCAAACTGGGAACTTCATCATTGAAGAAGCACTCGGAGTCGGAGTCGTGCTGCTCTGGAAATGCCGCCGCCGCAAAAACAATCGATCACTTCTTCACAAAAAAAGGTGAACTTAAAGCACCAAGAAAGCAAGACAAAGAGACTGTTACCAAACTAGTAGTAAAGTTTGTATGCAGTGACATCGGATCTTTCGAAACGGTGTGTGGGGACGGCTTCACTGGATTAGCACAGGGATTAATCGACGTTGGTGTGTGGGCTGGCCGTGTCAATGCAACGCAGCTGTTACCAGATCCAACAACTGTATCTTGCAGAGTGACAAAATATGCTGAAGACATTCGCCAAAGCATCATTCCTGAGCTGAAATAACAGCTGAGTGAGTACAACGGAGCAGTCACTTTAGACATGTGGACTGATGATTATAGAAAAATAGGCTACCTCTGTCACACACTACACTACATCAACAACAACTGGGAGCTAGTGGAACGAGTGCTTTCTACGTCGGAGTGGGACAGTACGTTACGTAAAACATCAAACCAGCAGTCATCCAAGCCCTGAGAAGATACGGCATCGAGGATTTCTTCTCCAAACTTGTGTACATAACAGACAGGGGTACAAACATAGTGGCAGCCCTTCGCACAGTCACAAGACTAAGCTGTGTTGCGCATGTGCTAAACACTGTACTGCACACTACGATTGGGAAACCAAGCGAGATAGATGTGTCTGGAGAGGTTTCTGCACTTATCAACGGAGCAAAGTCACTCGTAACCTACTTCAAGCACACAAGTCTCCAGACTCGCCTGAAAAAAACACTGAAGGCATCAGTGGAAACGCTCTGGAATTCAATCCATACCATGCTCGAGTCGATCAGCTGTCAATATGAGGACGTTCATGCCTTGCTGCTGGAAAGGGGGGAAGAGGGTCGTCTTAACGACTTGTCTGAAGAAACACTGCATGCAATGGTGATGTTTCTTGAGAAGTTCAAGGAGGCTACCAAGGCACTGGAGGTATCCAAAACTCCATCCCTTCACTTCACTGCTGTGTGGTTCGACCGCCTGAAATGCCACCTGCAACCATCCTCCACTGACAACCAAACATTTTCCTCTCTGAAGGAAAAATGCCTCAAAATCCTGCTCGACAAGTACGAGGTCCACCTCCTGCACAAGCTGGCCATGTTTCTGCATCCAAAGCTGAAAAGTCTTAAACTGCTTGCAGATGAACATGAAGTGGCAACAGTGCACCACAAAGTGCGACGTCTTGTTAAAGGTAAAAATGAAATTAAAACAAAATTGGAAGTCATTATTCTTAAATTACAGTATATATACTGTTACTGTGTTATAGGCTTATTGTCTTAACCTATTAGTCTACTTGTTTTGTGGCTTGTCCTTGTCATCTTAGATTTTATCATAAGTAAAATATTATTAGGAAATATATTTGTAATATTTATAAAGTGTGCTTATTAGCACCTCCAGACATGGTAACCCTAACATGCAAGAGGGGTCACAGGATGGATCACATGATCAGAGAATTTATATATCAAATGCATAATTTAAGGAGTATTTTTGCTACACATGTAAAAAAAAATTTAAAACTAAACCCTGAAATCCATCAATAGAGTTTTTTCCTGTGTATTTATGTACATATGTATACACTGGTAGCCTAATCTGTATATATTATTGATGGATTTCCATGTTTTAATTTTTTTTTAATTTTTTTCATTTGCCTTTGTTTTGTGCTTAGTATTATAAAGTTGCATAGCCATAATCTTGCTCCCTCTATTACACCACTCTAGACTTAAAAGACAAGCGTGGATCGCCCGAACACTGTGCCACTGCCTGTGTCCCACCACCTGAGAAGAAATCCCAAGCAACGAGGGAGGCATTATCCAGTGTCGAGGATTCCACTTCCAGCGATGATTCCGGCACCCAGGATGAAGTGGCCAAATAAATCGACTTCAAGCCAAAGAAGGTGGATAATTTCGACATTCTCAAGTGGTGGAAGGAGCATGCATCAGTCTTCCTGGATTTGGCACACATTGCTCATTCGATCTTGTCAATTCCAGCTTCAAGCGCAGCAAGTGAGCGAGACTTTTCCACGGCAGAAGCCAGTTAAAACCAGGGACAGTGGATGACATTCTTTTTCTGCATAGCAATCTAAAGAGACACTGAGCCGCAAGTTTGCGTCAAAGTGGCAAGGATGTCGACTGCAACACTGCATTAGTTTCTTGGATGCATCCTACTCACTCATGCCATAGTTGCCACTAAAAAAAAGAAGTATTTTTTACATTTGGGTTTATCTTTTTTCTTGCACACGTGTGATGTTTACAATGCTGGATTAGTTACTTTTCCTGCCAGTATGTCCACCACTGGGTCTATATTTGTTTATTAATCCATGCTATTTTGCCCTCAGGCAATCTATTGGCCAATCACATTAGGTCCTAATATGTTTGTTGCAGGATTACAGTGGTATGATAGATGATGATAGATTTTCTTGGTTCCTTTTAAGAGCTCCTTTGTACTTAATTGCTGTTGTGGTGTAACAATCATTTCACCCAATATAAGAATTAGTGCATACTGGAGACATTGCCTACTCTGTAAGAACACAGTGATAATTATACCAGCAGTTTGTTTTAATGTTAATTTGTTTTAATGTCTGAAATGTCTGGTCTGAAAATTCTCAAAGTGGGATGTTTATTTTTTTCAGCTGCCTACTAGTCACAGTTGTGTGGCATGAACCAGATCTACCTCAGTTTATCTATTTAATGTGTTATGTCACTGTACTAGTTTACTTGTACTGATTTACTTTGGTATTAGCCAGCCTGGCTGTAAGAACACAGAGACATGTTCTTTTTTTTTTACCTCTTTTGTTTTAATTTTTGAGCTGGTCTTAAAATTTTACTTGTACTTTCCATAATGGCAGTTAAACAGTATTCTGCCAGTATATTCTGTCAGTAGCCTATTCTGCCTTCAATAAAGTGGTGTGCTGAACGCAAGCATTCAGTTATGCATTATTGTTCACCTGAATGATTGTTAAAATAGGTTGCTTTTTAATTGAGCTAAAAACTAATCTTTTTAGTTAGTTCGGTAAACTACAGATAACTATCTTGGTCATTATTTACTCTCTGAGGATCGCTTCCGCTATTTCGCAACGGTCATTGGTTCAGCTGTTTACACGCGTTTCACCATCTAATAACACAATTTGTGATTGGACGAGAGAATCAACATGGCTGCCACCGTCTAACAAGCGCCGCTTCCAAAACAGTAAATAATTATTTAGGTATTTGAGAAATAAGTGGATAAAACGTACAACTATCACTTTATAATGTTTCTGAAGTGTTTCCCTGATGGATTACTTCTCTCCTCGATGGATTCTAAAAACACGTGACGGCTCGTAACTGCTGAACGTCGCTCTGGACAGAAAGTAAGTCTATTATTACACATGTAAAGTTCCTTTACATAGATTAAAAGTTTAAAAGCATTAAACGTAACAAACGAGTGCTTTTACACTCGTATGGGAGAAGAACACAGAGGGTTGATGATGGAGCTGAAGTCAGGTTTTTATTGTGAGAGCTGCTTCATTCAGGTAGTTGTTTACTCACTGGCACCTTAACTGTGGCGATATGCTGTTCAATATTCAGCCAATATGACCCAAAATGATTACTTTAAATCCGGGTTACGGTTTGGGCTGTGGGTCATGTTTCAACGGGTTGGACCGGGTTGCGGTACTAATTGGCCTGATGCGCGGGTTTGCGGTTCGGGTGCGGTTTTGTACGTCCCCAGGTCGGGGCGGGGCAGATCTTGAAAACTGGACCCGTGCAGGACTCTGACCTAGACCATAGATCCGTTTAATGTTTCCACTGCAGACAGTGCTCTTAAATGTAGGCTGGGTTGTTGTCACTCACCGTTCCGTCCAACTTTCGCTGTGTTTCCTCTTAACGTTATACAGAGAGGCGTCTGCTTCTCGTTTATTGTCCATAATTTAGTATAATTCTGTATATCAATTTAAAATAAAAACCATAATAGCTAGAATAATCAATCTTTTTGCAGGAGAAAGCTGTGGCTTCTGTCATCTGTGTTGAAACATTCTACACTTGTAATGATGTCACTGTGTTACATTACGTGTGGTGCAAAAACCTGCGAAAATGCACAGTGGAACCAGAGGAAGGAATGATGAATCTATCACAACGCCTTTGTACTCTGCTCATAAAAATGAGCATGTCTCAGAAACTTCATAGGCTAATGTACACATAATAACTCATAGAGTGATAAGAAATATTTGTTTATGTTTATATTTTAAAATGTTTTAGATTTATATTTTTTCTGTTTAAATTTGTAACATATGACAAAAAACAATGAAAATCATTTTGTTTAGCTTTTTTTCCCAGCTTAGGTTGTAGGCTATATATTCCAGGGGTGTATGAAGCATTTGAAGGTACTCGTAGAAATGACATCACAATAAGACAATAAGCAAAAATACCAACGCAGGCACTTGTGGACCATTGCTATTGCAGAGTTCAAAGGGGTTAATCTTAATCCGGAAAGGAACTAAAGCTGTTAGATAAATATAATGGAGTAAAAAGTTTGCCCCTCAGATGCAGTAAAGTGGAAGTATAAGGAATAAAGCAAAATGCTTCAGGCCCGAAACACAGAAAGCATTTTGCAGGTTGCATAAAAAGAAAAAAAAAGCTGTGAATCATTTCCAGGTAACCACCCCATCACTATATTACTGTTCATTTTTAGAGTAAACTGTTGTGAAATGACAGCTGTAAACCACGATCTCACAGTAGTTATGCCTGCATATTACTGTAATTTAGCAGTATGCTCTTGTAAAATTACTATATTAACTCAAACTCGTACTCGTCATCCTCCGCTTATCCGGGTCCGGGTCGCGGGGGCAGCAGCCTCAGCAAAGAAACCCAGACAGTCCTCTCCCGAACCACTTCCGTCAGCTCTTCCATGGGAACCCCGAGGCGTTCCCAGGCCAGCCGGGTGATGTAGTCCCTCCAGCGTGTCCTGGGGCGGCCCCGAGGTCTCCTCCCGGTTGGACATGCCCGAAACACCTCCCAAGGGAGTCGTCCGGAAGGCATCCTTACCAGATGCCCGAACCACCTCAACTGGCTCCTCTCGATGTGGCGTACTCCGAGTCCCTCCTGGATGTCTGAGCACCTCAACCTATCCCTAAGGCTGAGCCCAGCCACCCTGCGGAGGAAACTCATTTCGGCCGCTTGTACTCGAAATCCCGTTCTTTCGGTCACTAACCAGAGCTTGTGCCCATAGGTGAGGGTTGGAACGTAGATCGACTGGTAAATCGAGAGCTTCGCTTTCTGGCTAAGCTCCCTCTTCACCACAGCGGACCGGTTAAGCGCCTGCATCACTGCTGATGCCGCCCCAATCCGCCTGTCAATCTCCCGCTCCATCCTACCCTCAGTCGTGAACAAGATCCCGA
>NC_065509.1:6295758-6320682 GCF_006386435.1 Epinephelus moara | reverse complement strand
TTGGGCGAACTCCCATGCCCCCTCCAGCACCCTGGCGAGGGTAAAGAGCTGGTCCACGGTTCCGCGTCCGGGACGAAAACCACATTGCTCCTCCTCAATCTGAGGTTCAACTATCGACCGGACCCTCTTCTCCAGCACCCTGGAGTAGACCTTACCGGGTAGGCTGAAGAGTGTGATCCCCCGGTAGTTGGAACACACCCTCTGGTCCCCTTTCTTGAAAATGGGGACCAGCACCCCGGTCTGCCACTCCAGAGGCACTGCCCCCGATGTCCACGCAATGTTGCAGAAGCCTGTCAGCCAGGACAGCCCTACAACACCCAGAGCCTTGAAATATCCAGGACGAATCTCATCCGCCGCCTCGGAGTTGTTTCACTACCTCAGCAACTTCTGCCCCAGAAATTGGACGACCCGCCCATGAGACCCCCGTCTGTTTCCTCACTGGAATACGTGTCGGTGGGACTGAGGAGCTCCTCAAAGTATTCCTTCCACCGCCCGACAATGTCCCCAGTTGACGTCAGCAGCTCCCCACCCCCACTGTAAACAGTGTGTATATTAACTGTAACCTCATAATTAAAGCCCATTACAATTCTAACAGTACATTCCTGTAAATTATTTAATTTAACTGTAACTTCACAGTTTATGCACATTTAGTTACTGTGATTTAGCAGTCTGCTCCCATAGAATTACTGTATTTCACTGTAATCTCACAGTTAAACTCAATATATTACTGTGAATTAGCAGTGCACTTCTATAAAATTACTATATTTATCTGCATGAATTTCACAATAAAATTCTAAATGTGGTGTATCACAGTAAAAGATTGTTGGGCACATGGAAATGGATATCTGTGTGGGCACATGAAACCCTAAAAAAGAGAATGGATCACAGGGAGAACCACCAGTTGGTCCAGGTGCTTCACCTTGACGATGACCGTTTCATGGTGTATTTGAGGATGACTCGGGGGCAGTTTGATAATATGTTGTCTATCTTCGGGCCAAGTATAACAAAAATGAACACTAACTACAGGGAGTCCAGTGGTCCTGCCAAGTGACTGAGCACTACCAGTTTCTCCTCCATTGTTTACCAACTGTAAACATGTTGTAGTGACAGAAGGCCCGCCTTTCAAATCACCCAGCTGGATAATGGAAAAAGTTGACGTGACGTGCTTTTCCGAGTTAAAGTTTTTTTTCAATTCGAGGAGTTCAGAGCACTCCGACAAAAACGCCAGTTGCTTAGAGCAAGTACAGCGAGAAAAAAGCTTAATTCTCATTAAAAACAATTAGAAAAGGCCACCTCCAGCTGCCAAAATGCTCTCTGTGTGATCGGGGCCTTAGACAGTTATGTTCAGCGGCTTGTCTAAACTTATAGCTGAAGTGAAGTCAGGCAGTCAAGGTAGTTTTTATACTTGAACAGAATAAAGCAACAACAAACACATAAACAGAAAATGTTAAAATTACATTTTTATCAGATCACTTAAAAGAGTGAAATGATATTTCCACTGTCTTTCACTCTACCAGTGTTGGGGAGTAACTGTAGCTCATTAACTGGTTATTCCCAGCATCATAGGCTGCCCAGCTTTTGAGTTTTTTTTCCATTTTACTCCACAATCCTGACTTCAAGGGATTCAATTTCTCTTGATTTCCAGTCCTTTTGCAGCCGAGTCTCCAAGAGTCTTCCCTATTGAATTCCATGAATCTGGCGTCTGAAGCCAGGCAGCTCATCAGCTGTTTGGACCACAGTGTGTCCATCAGTGGGACTGACGAGACAACAACACAGCCTCTCTGGCTTCACAGCATTTGTGTTATCGCACACAGGCATTTTTCTCTTTCCCTTCAATTCATTCCAATTCAGATTCCATTTCAACATTTCAAAAAAAAAAAGGAAGAATGAGGGGGAAAAAAAGAACAGCAATGCCGAGCCATCATTGTTGCACCGAGAGAACCAATCACAGTGTAGCAAACAACGCTCTTTCATCTGAGGCTTAGACTCGGCTCTGTTCTCTGAGTGACAATGTGAGTCAGTGCAGGCCACAGGTACTGGCTCTGTGTGTGTGTGTGTGTGTGTGTGTGTGTGTGTGTGTGTGTGTGTGTGTGTGTGTGTGTGTGTGTGTGTGTGCGTGCGTGCGTGCGTGCGTGTGCGTGTATTAAAAACACTCAGCAACACAATGCAAAGCTCTGACATATCCATACACACTCATGCATATTAAGTTGGTGTGCGTTTTTATTTATGTGCATCCGGCTGCATGGACGTATGGGCAAGAGGTAGAATGAGAACTGAATGCAATCAATTTAACCATTGCACACACCATGTGGTGTTTTTGAATCAGATGGGAATAATAGGCTTACAAGCTCTAAGCCCATGTCCAAATAGATTTAGGTCTATGCCCCTGGGGGCATGGAGATCATTTAACAAACAGCCCTCCACTAATTCCAGACTACTTAAGCTCTTTATGACACAAATATCCAAATGAATGAAAAATAATTTCAAAAAAGCGTCAGCTAACAATTCAAAAATGGGCTGATAACTCCAGAGAGAAGGCAGAACAATAACACAGGGAGAGGATGAATAAGAGAAAGAGACCAGCTCTGTGTGATTTGTCTGTTTGGCAGGCGCCTGACTCTGCATCCCTCCCACAAGGCCCTGTCTCCAGAGACTCGGTTGGTTCAAAGACTTGGAATATGTAATTAATATCCAGACAACACTCTCCGCATCCCAAAAACATCTCACCGCTGGTTCACCTATTATGAGAGCAGCTCGTTTTTGCTGGCTAAACATGGAGGAGAGAAAAAAGGCCTGGGATGCCAATTCGATCAAATCACTCTCAGGGTTTATATTACAATCTAATGTTATTCACTGTGACTAAACACCAAAACCACTGACTCTGTAGACAACAGCATGCAGGCAGTGAGTTACTTGCATGAAGTTTTACAGGTAAGAATAGGGTGGCAGAGGGTGAACATTACGCTTCCGCAATGACGCTGTCCCGCCATCGTGGGTTTGGACCAAACTTTGGACTGTACATAAAGATGAACGATGTGTCTCCACTTACCTCTAATGTACAAAATGAAGCCAAAAAAACATATTCTACACCAGGCTATAAACATGTTTATTTCTGCTGTTAATAGAGTGCTTCAGGGCTGAGTCCTAAAACCCAGAAATGAGTTAGCATTTCAGCACTCCCAGTTCACTTGTCTCAAAGTCGATAGGTTTTGTGAATGGGTTGTTTTTGTTAGATGCCTGACATAAGGTCTGTGGTAAACACAAGAGATTCTCACATTTTGTTCTACGTTATAAAACATGTCAGTATGTACCCCAGTCATTAATTTTGAAGCTTTTATATGTCTTAAAAAATGCAGTTGCTGTCAAGTGCCTTGTTGTTGATGTGGTGTTGATTCATGTAACCATGGCATAGTTTGCTAGCCTAACTTAAGCTTTTTACTTCTGGTGATTGTATTTAGGCCTTAGAAATCATAAAAAATGGTGTTCAATTGTGAAGATAATCTTCCTGAACAAAATGTGTAAGTATCATACACTGCTACAGAGCTTTATTTTTTTTAACAATCCAAAATCACATGGGAACAAGGGCAAACTTCCACTTCAGCCTACAAAAAACGGTCATCCCTGGAGCACTCTATTGGGCATTGTAACCTTGGGTCTGTGGGGATTGACTCACTAGAGTGGCCATTAGAGGAACTGCAATTTTTGGCATCTTAGCGTTGGCTTCATTTGTCAGCCCCCGAGGCTAAAGGTGCTCACAGACTCGGGCATACTATAAGCGGAGCGGACTCCACGAGGAATGTCCGCAGTCATTCAGGCTTCCATAGTGGAGCGCACTTCCGCGTTGTAGTTTCCTGTAAAAATGTCCGTGAAAAATCCCCAAGATGTGAAAAATACATGCCGAGCAGTCTTTTGTGTGACACTTGCACGCGGAGCAGAGTCCGCGTGGTCGTAAAATCTGAGCTTTGCGCGCACAGGGCTTCCGTGTACGTTCCGCCCGAGTATGTTTGGGCCTTAACGCTTGATAAGCCCTGTAGTTCTCCTACATGCTTGGCACACGGAAGAAGTTTCAGTTGGTTGCAATTTGCAATCTCATCATCAGTACCACTAAATCCTACACATAAGACCTTAAAAACTCTGAATGTCACTTACAGCTCCTTTAAAACTTGCCAAAGGGACTTGATATTAGGATATCTCCTCTACAATTTCAAGCCGCTACTTTTAATTTGACATTGATTGACAGTTGTCAGCAGGCAGAATTGATTGCTAACATGGAAACACAGCTCCACTGTAGTTTGGGGATGGCCTCCAGGTCTTTTTATGCTATTGTCTGTAATTAAAAGAAAAATAATCAGCTGAATAACTGATGAACTGAACTTTCATTACATGAAGCCCTGAATACATCTGATGTGTGGTATATTGCTTCACTTGAGCTGCATCCAAAAGGCGCAGACTCCTAGAGACTCCAGACCACAGTATGTTATAGATGATTCATCAGACTGCGCAGGAAAGTCTCATCTGTCTGAGCAGTTCAGAAACATCTTGAACTGTGCCAACATTACACCTGACAAATTACCACACTTCAAAGTGCAGTTTGTTTAGGTGGAGCTGGATGATTCATGCACCCACAGCTCTCTCTATCATCAGATGTATTTACTGCAGAGCAGTAAGGAAAACCCCCCTCAGACATGATTACTCTGTTAGATCTCATCAGTCTCACATACTCACCGCATCACACAACTCACTCTATGATGTTGTGATTTACTTTTTATAGTTTACTCCTCTTCCTTTACCTCATATACCTTATTTAGTGACTTCCTGCACTTCCCAGAATGCCTTTTGACAGTCCCCAGAGAATGGGCATGCGTTTGTTGCTTTCAAACCATTTGGATGTATGCATGTACAATAAAAAAGATATATTAGCCAACTACCTGGTAAAAGGAACCTTTGAAAAATATTCCTTATCAAAGCATCACTGAAGTTGTGCAATATGTCTTGTCTTCATCTCACTATTAAAGAAACAAACAGCACTCAGAAATGAATAGTACATCACCAAAGACCATTTGGGACCAGAAATTATCAAGACCGACACAATGTACTGCGCAACTCCCACCACTGTCAGTATAACCTCCTGGTGAGAAAACATCACACAATACAATAACTATCAAGTTCTTAGGAAGGCTGGGTGCCACTTCCAGTCATACTAACCCTTTGAACCCTGCAATATAAATAGTCTGCCAGTGCTTTCATATGTGCATATGGTATTTTTGCTTATTGCGATGTAATTTTCCGGAATGCCTTCAAATGCTTCATAGCTCTACAATCTGTACAGCCTAAGCTAAAGGTTATGTAGGTAAATAAACCATCATAATTGAAATTATTGAAATTGTGTCATCAATAAAAATATACAAAAATTGGACACACTTTTTCATAAACACAGAACATATTGATTCAAAAAATTAAATGTGGTAACATAAAGAAAATATTTCTTAACACTTTATAAGTTATTTTAACTACGTACATAATTTAGTTTTCGAGATATGCTCATTTTATATGAGCGGAGTGAAAAGGCATTAATTTGTTCCTCTGGAGTCCCTGCACATTTTCGCGCAATTTTGCACCACACTAAATGTAGCGCAATGATGTCATCACAAGTGTACAATGTGGTGACACAAAGACAGAAGCCTTTGCTTTCTGCTGCAAACAGACTGAAGGTTCTAGCTTTTATGGTTTTTATTTCAGATTGACATATATAGGATTATGTCAGCAACGGGGACATTCCTGAGGAAATCTTGGTGTAATTACACCAACATACTATGTTTGCACCGCAGTAAGGTCTTAGGGCTGCTGTGTAAATACGCCTACTTGGGGCAACAAAAAAGTTTCTCGTGGGTGCGTCGGTATAATAGACAACCACGAGAGGTTGGCAGAACAAATACCCGCACACCAATTCAACTGAGCTGGACAGCCACAAAAAAGGTTCACAGGCTCATCAGATCAATACCAAAAACATGTCAGCTTATTCAGAACATCCATGCACAAACAGAAGGGTGCTCAAAGTGCAAAAAATAATAAGTGGTTAAAACAGCAGCAAATGTTTCAGTGCTTGACTATCACCAGTGCTTTATTTTTGGACTTTGAGCACTCGTCTTTTTGTGCACAGATGTTGTGAATACATTGACACGTTTTGGCATTGATCTCAACCTGTGAACCTTTTTTTGTGGCTGTCCAGCTCAGTTAAATTGGTGTATGGGTATTTCTCCTGTAACTTAAGGTTATGCCATGGTGATGTTGTAAAAATAAATCTTAGCTTTCTGCTGCTGCTGAAAAAAAAATGCTCTAGCTATTATGGTTTTATTTTAGATCTATTCAAACAGGATCCTGCAAACAATGATTTCACACAGCCATCCACGGGAGGTCTGATTTTAGAGCGTTAAAAAGACAAGTCGTGTTAAATAAATCAAGCTTCAGCTCAACTCTTATTATTTTTCATATCTTCCAATTTTACTTCTGTTATGTATGTTTTTTTTTAGTTGTGTGTGTTAAACAACATGTCACCACTGGAAAGATGGTCTTTTCATAAAACCATGCAGTAGAGAGGTTCCAATCTTTTTGAAAGTGGTGCTTCAAATGTAAAAGGGATAGGTGAAATAAGCAAAGGTCTCAACAGCAAAACTTGTTTTGATTTGTCATTGCTTCAAAAGTGACTTATTACTGTTATTTTTTCATTTTGCCTGTCTTAATTTGAGTTGTGTAAGTGGGAAAATGACTGACATAAACTAAACTGAACTAAACTTAACATGTCCAGTCATATGATAGGCTTGACCAGAGCTTTCGGAGTGTCTATAAATTGAGGCAACAAAGCTGGTTTGCATACATCGGCTTGCTGCAGTAGGAAAAAGTTCTGTTGGACAACTTCTGTTTGTTCACAAAAAACCTTTTATTCACAAAGGTGTCGACTTGCATTGTTCCCAGATGCAAGGAGTCAAAAAGGGAACAATGTGCTGGAGGGGGTTATTATCGGTTGCCAGTAAAGATACAGAGCATTGTAAGCAGTGGCTGAGAGCTGTGAATATTCCTAAATATGGAAAGAACATCGCTACAGAAAATCTTCAAAACCTCCAAGTTTGTAGTCTCCATTTTAAACTGGAGGACTACAAACAAGTTTGTGGCCAAACTGAGGACGTAAAGGGGAAAAAAACTTAAAGAAACCACAGCTCTGTATATTGATTTGGACAAAGAAGTCCAACGTCCCCAAGCAAGACGCCATCTCATTCAGGTAGGACTGTTGCCATAGTGTTCTATTTTGACAACATTCAGGGAGCAGGTATAAAAGTATAAATTGATTTGTTATATGCTCAAGGTTCCTGGTTTTTATTGAAGATATTTTCTTTTATTACCATCACAATTGTATTCCTGCATGCAAATTTTGAGCCACATTCATATATGCTTTTACAGATTCTGACATTTGAACTTAGATATAATATCTCCTTTCCTCTTGCAGCAGATACACATTTAGTTCAACTATATTGTAAGAGACTCAAACAGTGGGTGTTGAAGAACTGTCTGATCCCCTTACTACAGAGTTCATCAACACACTCATCAAAAGTGTCATCGAAAAGACGGAACCCAAACATTCCCAACAAGTCACCAACATCCTCACTTTCCCTGCCTCAGCCCGCACTGCCTGCCAGCCAACATTGCACCAATCCCAAACCTTCAAAGGGAGCTGCAGTAACCCAATTCGAAAGCCGCTTCTAAAGCACACAGACTTCTGGGTGTGAGGGTGGACTGTGCAATCATGTGCAATAATTATTAATGTTGCTGATTCAAATTAAAATATCCCAATTGACACATTTCCAGTCTGCTTTTTAAGCAGTTGATGGACAGTCAGTTGATAGAAACATTGTTCTACTGGCAGATCTAGACGGTCGTCTCTACCAAGCCACTCGCCCTGTAGCACAATATTAGCATGGCAAGCTTAAATAGAGTATACATAATATGAAATAACTTTTGATGGATGTCTAACATATAATATCACATGTCCCTGTTGAAAAGACGCGCAATCAGTGGAGGAAAAAAAAACTCCCTGATGAAAAAAACGATTGAAAACATTATGCCGCTTTTTCTAGGGCATCATAACACCCACTTTAAATAAATAAATGTGTTTTTCTGGTATACTAGTTTTTCATGATGTGGACTTAGTGTTTTTCAAGCATTGCACTAAATAAATATATTTATCTACATGTTGCAACCTAGGCGGAGCAGAGTGTGCCGTCTCTGGACAGAGCCAGAAAACAGCACACTCTGCTCCGGTTTATAATCTATAGACTCTTCCTTCACTTTTGCCCAGCAGCTGGGAAGCAAGACACAGGAATTTCCTAAGTATTGAGAAGCTGTAGTGTTTATTTATGGACAAACTGTAACCAGTGTTGGGCTCATTATTCCAAAAAAATTATTTATATCTCATTACTTGTTACTCTTTCAAAAAGTAGTATTATTACTTAACTTATTATTCCCTGCCAAAAGTAATATGTTTCACTACTTGTTTAATTACTTTTCTATTACACCCCACAAAATTGGCAATTATGTCTTTTCTCCTCAAAATTCAGACTTCTCATGTGTGCCTCTGTGTGAGTGTCAGAGTAATCTTTGGTGCAGCTAAGAGTACATAGCAAAATGATTTATTTACCTGGGTGGCAACCAGGGCAACCTGGTGGCGGTGACCAGTATTTGGTCTACTGCAGAGAGAGGACACTTCTCCACCCTTCCACACACATATGAGGAAAGTCTGAGGCAGAGAGAGCAAACCTCCCTGCCCTTCCATGCGCCTACATGGAAAGCCTAAGGCAGGGAGAGCAGCAGCAAAGACCCCCGGGAACCGAACAGAGCAGCATCAATGACAAACAGAGATGACACTGATAAGTCAGACACAGCATGAAAAGGAGGAGCTGGGGTGGAGGTGGGCTGCAAAGCAGCTTGCAGAGGAAGCAGCAAGAGTAGGCAGGCCAGAGCAGTTTAAATAGGGCGCCCTGAATAAGATTCGCGAATTGGTCACATAGAAATGAATCATGTGATCTATCAGCTGACTCTCTTCCATCAGTCAGCTGCTCCATCAGTTGATTGGGCTGCTTGAGATCAGCTGATGTAGCTGGGATGTGAGCTGAGCTTGACACTGTGTCCTGCCTGAACTAACACTATGTTCAATTTTTGGTTGTTAAGCGAGTGTAGGGCTACAGTCACCCTCTGTGGCAGAGAAAGGCTCACATTTTGTGGAGTCCATTTCCAAAAGCTTCATTATGTTATGCTGTGGGTTTGTGGTAGGTGTTTCGGAGAGTTGTAGGCCATGTTTTTCACAGTGGAAAGAATCTTAGTGCCACTACCTGTAGGACCAATGTTGTCATCTTTACTCCTGACAAAAACAAAGTAATGGGAATTTATCCAGCCACTAAAAGTAAGTATTTCCTTCTCCTTAGTAGAAATTCATCACACTATTTGATGCAGAAAAAAAGTAATATTTTGACTGTAATACATTACTGCCCAACACTGACTGCAACCTCCACTGTACATTTGCATATACTCATATCAGCTCATACTCATATCATACTCAATTTTCCTGTGCAGGGTGCACAGGAAAATTGGCTGCTGTATTGCTGCTCAACGCTTTAAAATTTCCTGACAAGACAGAACCGGTACAGACGGTAAGTGTCATAACTCTTTTTCACCAAAATAAGTACATGAATGCAGGTTTTTTAAACACGTAAAAGCCCGTTAAAAATAGGCCCTAGACTCCCATTGCCACTGGACGAGCATGCCTTTCTGTTTGCTTTTACTGGTGTGTCCTGTTCAGTGTCACTTAAAACAGGTTAGCACACAGTATAAAGCAACATGGAGGCCACTGAAAATGTTGCGATGGTTAATTCTATTTAAGTCTCTCTTTCAAACTCGGTGCAGGCTAAAGCGGGATTTATACTTCTGTGTTGAATTGCCGCAGTAACCCACTTCGAAGCCTGATGTGCACCTCCCCAGAAATGCAACTACACGACACAGTGACGCAAACCCCGTCTATTTTTGTAAGCTGAAAACCATTTACCTAAACAAAGCTGTTATTTTCTTTTATTTTACAGATAAGAAACAATATATTATGAAGACAATAAAGCCCGCCCAGAATAGCATTTTAAGTCTTGTGTGTGATTTATCCTGGCTTCATATGAGTGGAGAAAATCTCCTCTAGTCGTGAGGCTAATTTCTACGATATAAAATGCCATAGACTTGTGCTAATAATGTTAGCGTGCTGTATTTGTTTGGAAAACATGTTTAGTATGGTTGTACTGGAGCCGAATTTTGTACTGTTACCTCTGTTAAATGTTGCTGTTGTCCCTGACTTCATATGAGAAGAGGAAATCACAGCCAGCTGCTAGGCTAATTTATATAATGTAAAATGCCATAGGCTTGTGCTAATAACAATAGCATGTTGTATTCGTGGGAAAAATGTGTCCAGATAAAGACAAGTGTTTTGTCTGTGAATCCTGCAAGTTATAAGAAGTTGATTTGTGTACTTGTGTTTCAAATTGTCACTATTAAGACATGTTTAATGTGTGTTCTGAATCAACTCAACTTTACAGCACTTCACAGAAACCCCATCACCGACTAGTGTTTTGGAGATGTAACTGCAGAGTGACACAGACACACCACCGCACAAGTATGAATGCTCACAACAGCGTAGGCCATATGCGTAAGCTACAGCGTAAGCCACAAGTATAAATCCACCTTAATTTGGTTTGATGTTTGTGCGCTCCTTTGGCGGAGATGGGCATTATTTTGTGGTGGCGCATTATTGTATCTCGCCAGTAAATGGGCTTAAATTAGTGCATTCACCCTGATGTTGTATTTTCATCACTGCCGATCGGAGCCAAAGCAAATAAATAACTGTGACTACTGCAGAGTCATTTGACCCGGGGTTTAATGCTGATTGTAACCTTTCCCATCACATACAAAAGCCAGATGTTAGCGAGTGTTACTGCGTTTTATTGTGTAGTGGGAAAGGGGCTTAAGTGTGAACACTGTCGTGAAGTGAGTGCAATACTGATGTAGCGTTTGCAGTCTCGAAGTGGGGTTACTCCATGCTCAGATGTCAGTTTCACCCCACAGAGTTTGGTTGTTTTCCAGTTCCTTTTCGGTATCCTGAAATATATGTCTTCAGCGTTCCCCTGTCCATATATGGCTCAAAACTTTGGTGTAATGTTACATCTTGTGCCCCTTCCTTTGTAACGTTAGATTCCACAACTTCATCATAAAGATACTGGCCTCTGTGAAATGCACTGCAGACTCCACTTCTGTTTCCATCAGTGTACAGTTACTGCAGCAGCACCACCGGTTGTTTCCAGCACGGGGCAGCTCTTTGCCACTTCCCTCACCAGCTGGCAGTGCTTGACTTTTGGCTGCTGCAGTCTCTTCTTACACCATACACCCAAATTACTCTGCACTGTATTCTGGTTCATATAAGCGGGCCCAAGTGTCCAGCAATTCTAGCATTACACAAAAAATCATTGTGTTCCCAAACAACAGGATCTACGTGCTATGCTGACGTAGTGGTTGTTTCGGTGTAAGTGAGTAAACCACATAATGGACAGGCTTTTTTGATTTTGGAGGAGTAAGGAGCTGCCCCTCTCTTCGTGGAGGTGGGCATACAAACAATGCAGAAGTGCAGTCTGTAGTTCGAACATTAGCCCTGTAGCTTGCCTGTAGGTTAGATATTGTTCATTTGCAGAAGCTACTCAAATTTTGAGGATACAAAGCTGGTTGAAAATCCTCACAATTTGCCTTTAATGATTCAGTCCACGTTATGAAACCGTCACATAAGCACTAATGCAAGCAGCAGTCTTCCTGTTTATCACTAATGCCAACTTCGGCACGTTGTTCCTCTCTGCCTCGTAATGACCCATCTCTGCTATGTGACTCATGCGTGGTGTTTAATTACCACAAGGGTTGAATCACTTAGCTTCCACTGACTCATTTATTGACACTATCAATTCTACATTTACAAGCATGTAGCTGTGTACAGAAATGTCTCAGTTAGGAAGACAGTGTTTCCTCTGTGTTTCTATTCACTGTCAGCTTGATGTTCATTTTGAGTTTTTTTCCATGTCCCATATGCTTTATACACAGTATGAAAAGTAGCAAAAATAGTATTGCACCTCTCAGAGTAGGAAGTGAGTCTTAACTGGCCAAATTTGAGAGTGATGCATATTTGGTCCTACTTTTAGGCCCTGGAGTAAAAACTAAAATCACTTCTCCCCAACTGTGGCTCTTAAGTTAGCAGGGAGTGAAGCTGAAAACGTGAAGTGGACAGTTGAAAGAGGAGAATTTTTGTTCCCTATGGAAAGGCCCAGCATCATGACCACATTAGTGACATCACTGTTTAACCAAGATGCATGCACAATGATAATTTCACAGAACTGTGTCAGATTAATTTCCCTACTAAGAATCTGTCTTTGCTTTAAGTGCTCATAGAACCATGTTTGACAAGGGGTCCAAGGCCCCCAGAAAAGCATCTCAGCCTTGCTTCCAATTTTTCCCAGTGGCTACTCATGGTACTGCAGCAAAAAAAAAAAAAAAACCCTACAGCCCAAAAAGCATTTTCCCCAAAGTCATCTATAAAACATTTGACAGGACACCTCAAACTGCAAACAAGGTCAGTTATTAATCTTTCTATTCTGACTTTTTGATCCAAGGAGGTTTTATATTTGTAAAACTTTACTCAAGCTGAGAAAATTGATTTAACGAACTATGATGTCATTACAATGTGAAGTCTACACTCACAGCGGGACATTGTGGGCGGAGCCAGCGAGGGAAACACTACTGTGCATATTCAGTGGGTCACATCCTGTGGAAAAAAACCTGGAATTTAGAAACTTTTTTTGGAGTGTGTGCCAGGCATCAATGACATAAGGGGAAATAGGTGCCATCTTGGAATCCGGTCTCTGGGTAATAATATACATCAGTTGGGACTGCATTAGGTTCAAACTCTTTTATAAAAAGCAAAATGCCAAAAAAGTTGAGAAAGTCTGAATTAAATACATAAATTAACTTTTTCTGCATGTAAAATTATTTCACCTTCTAATGTGACAGAATACGTCATAATTTCTACTTTGCAGCTGAGAGTGTCTCTCTTCTCTGAGTCATTCCTCTTGCAGAAAGCCAGTGTAAGAAGGGTCATAAACAATCTTCAGTCCACTGAGGTAGGACTAGTTTTAATCCTAGGTAGGATTGGGTTTCGATAATCCCTGGATTTCAGTTTGTGGCCTTTATCAGGGTCAGGGTCATGACCCTGATAAAGGTCATGTACCTACATGCTATAGGTAGGACAGAAGTGGGGTCTGCAGGTAAGTTTACTTGCTGTCTAATACTTGCTGAGCAGCTAATTAGTCATCTTGCCTGCAAACTAATGTTAGCAGTGCACTCTTCCCTGGTGCGGTGCTTGAAGTGGTCCGGTGCGCACCAGGATGCAGGATGGGCATTTCTATTTTTCAATCTTTGGTTTACCGTGACTTTTTCTTGCACGTCTGCCCTTCTCATAAGCTGCCATTACTCTTTTCTGCCCACTCCACGTAAAGTTCTCAAGGCGAGTCAAAATTGCCCTAAATAAACTGCATTACCCAGGTGGCACTAGGGTTACTATGTAAGCCACGCTGGAGGCACTAGTTATTTAACACACCTGTTTGGATTTGGAAATAATGAAAAATCTTCTGTTCTGTATATATGTAAAAATATGCATGTTTTTGAAAATCCTACACTATTTTTTTTCACATTGACTCACTTCAGGATTTAACCTTCAGGTTGTTCTTTAAGTTGGTGTGTTCTGCTAGCAGGTGTCTGTTGTTTGTGAGAAAAAAAGCAACATCACAACACTCTTTGACTACAAGTGGGCTGTGTGTTTTTGTAATTCAGCAAGACCAGCGGAGTGTGAACTCTTCTCCGGAGAAATGACACAGCTGCATCACATATAATTTCTCAAGAATCTCACTTTCCTATGCATTAGGACCTCCAAGATTTGGAGCAAGTAGATAGTGAAAAACAGCATGTAAAGGTTGCTGACAAAACAATCTCACCACAGGGTCCATATAGTTGTTTGGGAGTTATCAGTGCTTTCCGAAGCTCCTGAACAGCTACCTTGATTGTTTTGTCAACTTTTGTTTTTTTAGGACAAGAAAAGAGCAGCAAGGGAGTGTTCCCACATTTCTATTCTGGACTTTCCTCAGTACAAAATGAGGCGTCGATTATGAGTCACCCTACATGTGGGTTACTCTACAGATGCAGCTAGTCAATCATCAGGGCTTGACTGAACACATTTTAAGCCAGTTGCGGGCTTCACAAACATACCAAAACAATACCATACATAGCACTGATTCTCATACACATATTTGCTGTATAGATATGAAGTTAGTTGTAATTATGGGATGTATTGACTATATCTGAGTATTATAAGTAATATATCAGCATTTAATTTAACTTTATTACAATATTAACTTTATTAGTTTTTTTATTCTTCTTTATCATAACAGTACTTTATTTACCTTTAATGTAACAGTACTGTATTTAACTTTATCATAACAGTATTTTAATTAACTTTATTTTAAGATATTACATTTAACTTTATCAAAACAGTACCTTAACTTTATTATAACAGCATTATATTTAACTCTATTGTAACAGTATTTTATTTAACTTTATTATAAGAGTATTTATTTTAGCTTCATCATAACAGTACTTCATTTAATTGTATTATGACAATATGTTATTTAACTCTGTTGTAACAGTACTTTATTTAACTTTATTACAATAGTACTATAACTGTATTATAACATTATTTCATTTCACGTTATTATGGCAGTTTCTTTAGTATTTTATTTAACTTTATTATAATGGTACTTTATTGACTTTATCATAATGATTTTATTTAACCTTATTATTACAATACTTTAACTGTATTATATAACTGTAGCCACTTTACCTAACTTTATCGTAACTGTAGTTCATTCAGTATATATTTTAGTAGTTTACAGTAGTTTTGAGGGGATTTCAAAATATCATTGTGTATCACAATATAGCCTAAAAATACTATGGTATTATTTTCAGGCCATATCGCCCAGCCCTACGTACAAATGTTAGCTTGTTCCCTGTGAATGGAACTCTATGGTAAGTAAGTAAGTCACAAAAAACAGGTTATATCTAGTTCTTCATTTAGGCCAGGGGGATACATCTTTTTAAGGTGGAAGATATATCTGCATTTTCATTCTACATTTCCACCACAACAATAAGGAATCATCATGTCAATGCCTGAAAATGCCAAATCTGATATAGAATGATTGCCATCTGCAAAGTGTCTTGCTCTTTGGGATCAGTATGGCGGCTAGCACGCTTATGTTCACTGATTCTGAATCTAAGTTGTCTTGTTTTTTTTCTACATATTGGATGCTACATTTGATACATGCCAGAGAGTAGACAACATCACTAAAGCTGCATGTTTACATTTTTTAAATGTTGTACACTTGGGTTCACAAAGCTGGTGAAAGTATTGACATTTTTACAATAACAACATGCAGTGCAATTTCCGCAAGAATGAAATTTTGCTCTCAAGGTGTTGAAGTACTTTTCATTTTCAAGTTGTATCAACAGATCTTCTGACTTCTGTGTTCTAGGGCAAAAAATGATTATTAGAGATATTAATTGAATCTTTGAGTTCCGCTTATTTCTAACTTTAGTTACCTTCAAATGTTAAAATCAAGAACTAATTAGAGAACTGAGATTCTATAAGCAAATTTGACAAAAGCTATTGAACTCCAGCCCCAATGTTTCAGCACAATTCCTGGGAGTTCTTCAGAGCCACCTGATAACACAGGCCCAGGCCTTTGTGTACTGCATTAGATGTTCTCTTGTCAATTGTACATTGTATAACTGTTGGATAATTGTTGGCAGTATGTTGCCAGTCTGTTGTCTGGGCCCAGTATCTGCCTTCATCCATTGCTGAACACCAAGAGCCAAATGTACCATGTGTTGGGCGTTCCAGCCATGCCATGTTCCAGCTCACAGATGACCAATAATAATCCACTGATTTACACATGGTACAAACACAATCTGCACAGCTCATCTGTCACCCTGCTTTTGTCACACTGGGATTTCAAGTGTTCAAGGCACCATGTTCTGTAGGTCTAGTCTCCTTAAAGCCAGAATATATTATTTGCCTGGTTGCAGTTGAGACTTAGCAGGCATTTGCGTTTGAAGATGGTTACTGATGTCTTCCAACTTGGGTCACCAATAACAAAAGTGCAGTCGCCAGAGGAAAATGTTGGCATTGTGCGTTTCTGCAAACCATAGATACTTAACATTTGTACATTTTATACATATCACATCAACATTTCTGAGGAGATGTAGTTCTGATGACATGTGCCAACTTTGTCATCTATGAGTTGAGGGGATTGTGGATGATGTGAAACCTAAGAAGTAGAAAGTGGTTTCTGGCACAACTTCACCGATTCACAAGGTGCATGGAGAGTGAGGAAACACTGGAAAATGTCAAAAGAGCTCCAGCAACACTTGTGGTATGAAAAACAAAACTGGGTCAATAAAGTTGTTTTTCATACCACAAGTGTTGCTGGAGCTCTTTTGACATTTTGATGTGAGACCTAAGCAAGACAGCTGCCAATGATGTTTGGCACCCAACCTGTTTTAATGGTGCAGCGGTTCTGGCAGCTGTTCTTTTTTTTTCTTTCTTTTTTTTACTAACACGTTGCAGTATCGTCAATTATCATTTGAGCCACTGAACCTTTTTTAGCGACACATTGTGGCATGTCCCAGCAGCTCGAGTCACCAAACCTGGGTGTTTTTCACCGACTCGTCCTGGCTTTTCCAGCAGCTATTGTACCACCAAATATGGGTGTTTTGAGCCAAAGCATATTTTCCTCTTCAAGTTATTTTTGTGCCTAAAACTAACCACACCTTCACCACTGCGTTGTTAAAGAAAAATTACGTTTTCGACATATCCCCTACAAAATAATGCAAAAGTAACATATCTGTAGTTTGCAAAATACGTACATTCTGAATATTTTCACTGGTGATAGAGTTGGCAGACCACTGTTCGAGACCAACAAACAACATAACGGCAGTTTTAGCATGACATTGCAGCATCTCCGGCCTTCATTACGGCACCAAAACTAGATATTTTAAGCTAAAATTATGTTTTCCTAACCGTAACCAAATTGTTTTTGTGCCCAAGCATCAGCAAACATTAGCCACAGCATTGTTAAAATGTACAGAAAGTTTCAACATGTGTGCAACAAAGTAACATTCATATGTTACATATCCATGGTTTGCAGAAACATACAATGCCAATGTTTACTCCGGTGATAAGTTTGCAAAAATTATTGCTGGGAGTATTGTATTCTTATCCAGATGAAAGTCCTCTGGAACAGCTTTTTGGACATCGTGGGACACTAAATGTCTCTGATGACTGAAACACCCAGCTGATTTACAAGGGCTGCACTGCATCACCACAGAACAGTAATTCAGCTTTGAGGTGAAATAAACATGTAAGCATACATAAGCAGACATGGTGTTCACAGCAGGGTGTGTCCAGACAGATTTCAGTAGCCTTCACCCCCCACTCCGGCCCCACCTGTACTTCACTATGATGGATTACTAATTTGAGAGGGATCCCTGTGTCAGCAAGCTAATTTATATGCTTTTGAAATCTGGTCGAATGTAGGCTAAAAAAAAATCAAAAATAGGGGTTTGGTCCTTTAAAGTCTAATTGGAATCATTAAAGTAGTCCCTCATTCAGTCAAATATGAGTGATTTGATGATATTGTTTGCAGACAACATGTGATAAGGACACAGCCTTAGTACACACACTCTACCAGGTGAGCTACTGGGGCACCTCCAGACCTCATATCTCATCTTATGAAAGCCCAACTATATCTGTAAATTTAATTCTTCAATTAGCAGTATTTCTGTCATGCCTGTATCTTTGATTACAATGTACCAGTAGGCTACTTCAGATGGACATGGCTCACACTTGTCAATGCCTAGCTAGCTACCTTGCTGTCATGGACAACAAAAAAAATGGGTCTTCAGTTTTAGCCACAAGGTTGGCTTCATCTCACAATGACCTTCCAGCATTCACTGGGGCAGTTTGCAGCAGAGTGTGAAGTGCTTCGGATCAGAGTGAGTACCTCAAAGTCTGAGGGCCATGGTTCCCTGCTGGAAAATAGTTTTGTTGCCTAAACCTATCCATGACCAAACGCGGGGTAGATGGGTCCAACAAACCTTAGACTTTGAACCGAGAGCCCGGTGTTCTCTTCCCATATAAAGTGGAGCCAAACTATGATGTATTCTAAATCTAACTACGTGCTTGTGTTGCCTAAACCTAACCACATGCCTTTGTTTACCTCCTGACATTGGTACTGGTGTCCTTTAACATCAACAGCAGATGCAGGAGGATGCCTAGCATGTAATATGTAGATGAAAAAGGCAACTGACAAAGCGACAATATGTGATGACTCGGGATGAGAACGTGTTGGTAGCACACATTGAGATGCATGACAATGCATCAGTATTTGATGATCTGGGATGAAAAAGCGTTGTTGACACATATTTCGCTCCACCAGTTTCACACATGAAGGTCAGTTTACTAGGGACACTATCTTGTGTGAAGCTACTGGAAGTGTCATCCAAAGTCTGAGAAAATAACCCTAGTGGTGTCATAATGATGGAATAACCCTTTAATAAACCCATTAGTAAGTTTAATGTGCATTATCTTTAGTTTAACACTGCAATACATTTAACTAATGTTAAATAGAATGTAAAACAGTTGCAGAGTGTTTCCTCTAACTATCCCAGCTCTCTTTGATTCCCTGTGAAGAAAGACTGCTGTCACATCACAGAAGCTGTCTTTAAAACATTCACCAGCCTTTGTAGGAAGAAAGCCACTGTTTGGCTGAAAAAGCAGAAACAACCTTTGAGTTGCTTTCCAACTCTTCAGGTGTGATGGGTGTGATTTCCCTACAATCACAACATCTCTGTTTGAGCCAGTCAGCCTTCAGGCACTTTTAGACAATTCAGAGAGTTCACGTCTTTTTGCTCTCACCATATGAAAGAGCATCAGCCGATCCCGCTGTAATCTGTTCCAACTAGTATAGCTGCTTTCATCACTATTTCAGCCAAAAAAAGATTTCATTTCTCAGAGGCCAGGTCTTTCTCTCATCTTTCCTTCATTCCTCACGTGGAGGAGCATTCTGAACAATATTATTTTATAAACTAAGCCAAACTTCTTAAATACCTCAGTACATATTTAATACCCTTTCAAACTGTTTTTTTAAGTTTCAGGGTTGTGGGGTTGTTACTTCATCAGGGTATCTGCAGGTTTCAGTAAGTTAAATTTAAGACTTTTTAAGACCTTTTTAATGCCACCTTGAATGAAATTTAAGACCGAAAAAACTATAAATATAAGCGATGGTTGGGGGATCCCGCTGTACTATAACCAGTGCTTAATTTGTAAAATTAGAAGTAGGGGAACACTTCTTTAAGCGGCACCCGAGCCGCTTCACTGCGCAACTCCGAATGGAATGGTTGTGACATCTAGTGTTGTCACAGTATAAAATTGGGACCCACGGTACGATACCAGTGAAAGTGTCACGGTTCTGAGTAGTATCATGATACCACAGCAAAAATGAGGCAGATGTGCCTTTTGTCATTTATAAAAAGATAAATCACTTTTCTATAATACATCAATGATATTTCAATGGAATAAATTACTTATTGACTTATTCATACTTCAAAAACAGCATCAATAAGTGATTAACATAGGGGGGATCAAAATAAAATAAATAAATAAAATAAAAATCAACCAGCCATCCTCCTCCTCTGACAAGTAAAGAACAGTCCCTTCATAAGTAAAGAACAGTCCCTAAAGTGCGGTGAGGTTTGTGGACCGTTACCTGCCACAGAGAGAAATGTGAACGACAGTCATGACGCCAACAAAAGAGGAAATTAGGCTACTGGACCTGGAGTCGGACTTCTCTGTCGCCGCCGGTAAGCCGTTATTTTGCGCCGCAGAGCCGCCGTAGGCTATTTGACCACCGTATTCCTGTCTGTGACCCCCGTTCAACCCACAATCTGCATGATTCGCCTCGTTTCTGCTGCTGGTTGAAATCTGGGGAACTGCCCATTGGTTCGACATCCCATTGTTCCGACCATATTAAACTCATTGTTCCGAAGTCCGTTCCGAAATCATCATGATACCCTGTGGTTAAGGTCTGGTTAGGTTTAGGCACAAAAACCACTTGGTTAGGGTCAGGAAAAGATCATGGTGTGGGTTAAAATGAAAAAGAAAGTGACAAACACATAAGCCGTGAGCCTGCTCCGCCTCAAGCCGGTCGCAGTACACCATACGCCCGCCGCGAGCCGTTCAGCACCGCGGACAGTCGGACTAATGGGATGTTGAACCAATGGGCTGTCAAACCAATGACATGGACCCGAAATCTGTACTCACACAGCGTGCTGAATGATTTATTTTGCTGGCACAAAACTATTTTTAGTCGCAAATGCGAGTAAAATGCTGAAAACAAATCACTGCCGACAAGTAAAAAGTCATAAATAATAACTTTCACTGCTCAAAGATACTCACATGTCTGGAAAACAAACCACTACAGCAGCATATTGAGTGCCAGGTGGACAGCGCGCGCCGTTAAGCCCTTTTCACACAGAGTGCGCAAAGCGCAGACCTCCGCCGACGAACCCATTCATTGTGTATGTGCTACCACCAGCGCGCGCCGTTATTGGACGGCGCATGGATACTCACAGAAAAGTGCTGCGAGAATAAAAAAAAGAAAAGAAATAAAGTCAGATTAAATATTCCTTCTACAACAATTTTAAGACCTTTGAGTAATGCATTTAAGACCAATCTGAGACATTTCTAATGAATTTAAGACATTTTCAGGCCTTACTTTTAGATACATGAATTTAAGACTTTTTAAGACTTTTCAAGGATCCGCGAATACCCTGTTCATATTTTAGCCACGTATGACATGTTAGTTATAGAAGTTGGTTTCCTGAGGGTGCAGCACCCCTGGCCCCAGGTGACTGAGGTCTGCTATATTGGTATTGTGTCTAACAATTTAGGTGTCTGATCTCCTGTACAGGCATGTCTGCTACTGTTCAACACCTATGAGTCTAGGTCAGTTCTTACTGAGGTGCAGTACTGAGCTACTGTATATCAGACTTTTGTCTGAGGATGTCCTCACCATGTGTTTTTCTCTGACATTTATTTTTATTCTGCTTTTGCTTATGTTTTTTTGATAATGAACCTTACAGTGCACAGCTTACAGGAGATTTAACATTAAAGTTTTAAAAAGCATTCACATACAATATGTTTACCAGCTGAGCAGTCACAGCTTTATCACTCACAGCTTTATCTTCCTAAGTTCTCCTTAGCATATTTTGCTTAGCATTTTGGTTATGATGGCTTGGAAAACACTTGGACAGCCTCTTTGCATCTCAAGTTGGTAAGGGATAGTGTCAGTGTTGCATTTTGGGCCTCAGTAATTTTGAAAATTAAGTTAAAATAACATCTATAGTTTGAAACACAATCAGTTTTTTATGCCTTCATGCTGTGGACAGCTGTGGCCGAAGGCATTATGTTTTCAGGTTGCCTCTCCGCCTGCGTAAAGTTAGGTATCATTTGGGGTTTTTTGAATACCGGTGGTAAAATGATACTTTTAAAACGTTACTGGTGCTTAAACAGTGTCTGAACCAATAGCTTTTTATCAAAATAAAGCACAAAGCAACAGTCGACAACATGAAAGAAAGGCTTTTTTATTGCAAAGGTAAATTTTGAAACAATATGTAAACTTGTAACACTATGTAAAGGAGGGTTGTCCATTGTCTCCAATTCTGTTTGTGATATTCATGGACAGGATCTGAAGGCGCAGCAGGGTGAGAAAAGGGTCTGTTTTGGTGACCTCAGAATTGCATCTCTTGCAGATTATGTGATTCTGTTGGCTTCATCACACCATGACCTCCAGCATGCACTGGGGCAACACATTCTCACTCCGACCTCGTCACATATTGACGTTTTGATCATGGACTTTCCACGTCCACATAAGACATGCAAGGTACCCTGGGTGCATTGGTTGTTGACGTTCTGGGACACCGTGTCAAGTTCTGCCTGTTACATGTATTGTCTGTTTTCGAAATACACTCCTTTTTTTACAGGAACTTTAATGTTTACATTCTCTTTCAAAATTAACGCACTACGTCTGTACAACACTGCAAATGTATATTTTTTTCTTCCTTAACAAAAGAACAGGGTTTAGCTTTAGAATGTTACAGGATGCAAACACTGTTCTCTCTGGTGAAAGTATGTCTTTGTTGGACCCATCCACCACCCCTCCGTCCTGTTGGACATTTGCCGCCTTATCTTTTGTCCTGGTCCCACCGTGTTTCCCCTGACGCCATTAGGCGCCATTACAATATAATGGCAACTGGCAGCGTGACATGCCGACGTTAAAGGACACCTTTTTTCATTGGTTTCTGACACCGCAAGTCCAACCACCCCAAGCTCCGGATTTCGACAACTTCGGAGTGAGACTGGGCTCACTGGGGTGGTTTGCAGCCAAGTGTGAAGCGGTCAGAATGACAGTCAGCACCTCCAAGTCTGAGACCATGGTTCTCAGTGGATTGCCCCCACAAGATTGGGAGTGAGTTACTGCATGCACACATTGCTGTTGCTGTAATATGGCCAGCGCGGCTGCAGGAGGATCAGAGCAGCCAGTTTCGGTCAAAAATGATAAAGGAAAAAGCGCTCTTTGGAAATATTTAGTGAAGTGAACACAGCACGGCACTGCAGACGGCAGGTACAGCCCCTCCCCTCACTAGCAGCTGAGCAGCTGGTGTCGCCAGCATCAAACTAAAATATAACTTCTAACGTTAATGTGGGAGCTAAGCAGAAAACTTTATCAGTCATGCCCGTCTGTAACATTAATAGACAATGTTAGTTTAACAGGACAACACAATTATGTGTGTCTGAAAAGTTATGTTAACTGTAAAGTCACAGATTGAAGCTGAAAAAACGTTTGGTTTCTCCCGTAACCCCTGGTTCTCTGATCACATAGTGAGGTAGAAACAGGAGCATCCTGAGCCTAAACTACCAACTCTATTTGATCAGCAACGAAAATATGGTGCCAATTCACCAGAAGCACAGAAAATAAACAGGGCTGTAGATAAATACATTTGTATGGACAGATCTTGTTTCTGGTTGTTATTTATTTTGGGGGGATTTTTTGTTGTTATCATTGATGTTACTGTTCTGATCTTTATTTAAAAAATGACATGCCTCTTAATTTTTTGCTGCTGTATCGAAAATGGTATCGAGTATTGAATATTTTCCTGGGTATCGATATCGAGTTTGAAATTTTAGTATCGTGACAATCCTAGTACTTACTGCCTCATTCTTGTGGATGTGATATTTTAAGAAAGCCTTGATGGAATTTCTTCAGATTTGGCACAAATGTCCACTTGGACTGAACAGGAAACTGATTCAATTTTGGTGGTCAAAGGTCACTGTGAACTCAACGCTTTTTATTATTCTGTTTAACTGTAAACAGAAAATAAACTTTGAACAGGAAAATACATTCCTGGCCTTGGAAACCATAGCTTAACATAATAATCTTGACTCAACATCTCCTTACCAGCTTTTTAGAAAGTTTTCAACCACATCTTACTCATTTTCCTAACAAACTGAGTTAACTCAGTTGTCATGGAGATGGCTCAGCTGTCACCACATGATCTATGTATAGAACTACCAACAAATGATATCAGATGGTGGTATCCACTCATAGATGGCCTCTAGTGTCAGACATGAATGTCCCCCTTCATCTTTCTCTTGACCTTTGACCTCTTCTCAGTGGACGCTGTGAGAGGTTTTGGTCTGGTGTTCACAGACAGATGATGTCTGCTTCTGCTGTTCATTCAGTCTCTTGCTCAGGGTCCTTACTTTATCACAGATGTAATGTTCCCCACAGCTGTCACATGATATCATAAACCACTCTAGTCTTCCTCTCAGGGGAATTCTGTCTTTAGGGTGTAGAGACTGTGTTGAATGATTTGTGGTAAACGTAGCCACAGAGTCATTTTTCAAGTAATACTGTTCACATTGTGGTGAATCAGCACTATTTAAAATCATGCCACATTAGCTAACAGCAGTTCCTGTTTGCACTGTAACCATGAACGTCACCAGGATTATGAAGATTAAAAATATATTGACTGAAAGCCTAACTTTGATGATTAGGAGACGAGTTTTGAAGTAGCTCTTTTTTTCCTAAGCAGATTTATGGACATGCTGGATGAAGTCTGTTTGTTCAATGATTTGAAGCAAATTTGTTCCAATGGCTAATGTTGGCCTAACACAAATGGCTCACCAGAGGAAAATGTTGGCATAGTATGTTTCTGCAAAATAAGATGTCCTCCTATGCTAATCAGGTGGTTTTTGTGCCTAAACCTCACCGCAGAGTTAATCACAGCATTGTTGAAACATAAAATTTCAATGTGTCCGCTACATAATAATGTGAAAATGTAACATATTTGCAGTTTGCAGACACGTACAATGCCAACATCTATACATCAATACCCAGTCTCTGGTGATTGGGTTGACTTTTGTCCATGTAAAACAGGGTAAAGGGATAGTTCAGATTTTTGAAGTGGGGTTGCATGTGATACTTATCCATAGACAGTAGATGTCAGTTGCCACACCAATTTGGAGAAGCAGGCCAGAGCAGAGTCCTGCACTGGGTTGGCGGCTAACCCGCAAAAAGCTGTGGAACGGGTAAAAAATGTGTATATATATATATATATATATATATATATATATATGTA
>NC_065509.1:6280857-6293106 GCF_006386435.1 Epinephelus moara | reverse complement strand
TTAATACAGCAGAACTGGAGAGAGGGGTGAAAAATAAATAGAGGTGGGCATGGCTCAAGTAGGGCGCAAAATTATAGACGGCGAACGATTGACAAATTTTTCACTTTAAGCCCTGACACTGTCATTTTTGTGTAGGAATTAAGCTACAATACATGACGTATGTTGTTTTAATTAATAAATACAGTGTGAATAAAGATTACATAACATGAAAATAACTGCAGTCTTTGTTATTTGATAGCCGCTTAAATTAAACAATTTTTATAGGGCAAGTAAAAACTGACTTCGGGCAAGTAGATCTCTGACCAACTTGCCTGACCGGGCAAATGAAAAAAAACCTTCCCTTTAAAATCAACAAAATTAAGACATAGATAAGGACACATATGATCCGGATTAAGCATTTGGAGGAACTTTTCCATACTGGCTCCTAGAGAGACAAACAGTCAGGACTCAGAGAGAACATGAGGTTTCGAACAATTGAAAAGTAGTGGGGGAAGAATCCAGGCCGACCATCTAGTATCATCAGCATATGCAACAAATTCTCCTCTTGTGCCCATTTAGATTCCGTACAAACGTACTGTCAGGGTGATCGATAACAGCCGCCACAGAGCAGGCCCCTTTTGTTTCCACATGGAGAATTGCCCTAACTACCAATTTTAATATGTAAACGTCAGCAAGGATGGATTTTTAATCCAGAGCTGGCGGGGTGGTGGATCAGAGCGGAGGGAGGTCCCGGCATCAATCATGTCAGAGAGTTGGAACAGAGCGGGCGTGACAAATGACCAGGTCCGCCATCAGCTTTTGGGCTCTGAATCTCCCATTACAGAATGAGAGGAGCCAGTCATTTATATACTGCGACCCAGCATGGAAGGGACAGGCCCTGCACATACATCCTTCATATTATGAATGCTGTTGCAGTTGGGGATTCTTCTATCGAGGCTCCAGGATTGTGACACGCACAGCTCTCTCTGTAAGTTACATCGGCATGTTGTGCAAGCTTGTTTGCTGAGGCCACCAATAAATGCATCAATGCTGCATCTATTTTTAAGCTATACTGTTTCTGCTGCTGCTGCTGCAAGATAATGTCTTCTCTTTTTCAAAAGGAGGGAAGAACACAAATCTGAACAGAAAGCTTTTTCAGAGCCAGGTGATGTACAGGTGGGAGGTATTTTTTGTCAGAGTCTTATCAGGGGCTTCAAATACATGCTCGCAGCATGGAGACAGAAAATGTTTCCCCAATATGAAAGGATTACACAAAGGAGGGCTGACTAGACACTGGTAGCGCTCTGATATTCAACAACATGGTGGTGAGGACATGGTATTGTCTGTGAGGCGGATGAGCATATTCATGTACGGTAATAATCAGACAAATTCCAAGAAGATTACTAAGGAGCCTGGTGAGAGTCAGTGGTATTTTGTATTTAAAAGTCTGCTGTTTTTGACCACAAGCAGTTCTTTAGAGCTTCATTTTTATGAGTGGGTAACCATTTAGGCGTACATGCCAGCAGTATTCTAATCAAATTTTTCCTTTCTATATATGTACTTATTTGAACTTATTTTGTTTTATGTCTATGTAGCCCCCTCACTCAATTCCTAATTTTAACACAAACCTTGTGATTACACACTCTATACTTTAAACACCTTTTTGCATGGGAGAGGAATAGGTGATGCTACAAATATAAAACTGGGAGTTGTGTACAAAAATATGATTCATAACCAAGGCGCAAAGAGGCCCAGCTAGCTTTTAATATAGCTTTACTGTATGTGTGAGCTTTAACTCCCATGCAACCTAACACTTACTCAACTACAGCCCTTTAATGTTCAACATAAATCAAATTACCGTACTGTGAATTGGCTTACATAATTATTAAACATGAATCACCCTCAAACACACAGATTGATTGCAAAAATATTATACTATTTATTTCAAACCCCCAAAACAAATTTAAAAAAAAATAAATAAAAGATAATACTCGGGATTTTCTAACTCAGTCCATGGTACCATGTTCGTTGGCGCGCTGTTGGAGCTCATATGTAAGCCTCAGGTGGAGAAATGTTCGTACTCACGGTCCCTTGGGAACTCAGAAAGCTGGTAGTAACAGTCCATTCAAACCCTCCATACCGCAGCGAGCTGAAGGAAGAAGAAAAGCTCTGTCCACGTGCAGGAAGTCCCTGTCAACGGCAAGTCCTGAGCACCTCTATTACATCAGCATGAGTGGCAATGTCCGGGCACACTAACATTAAAAGTCAAAACCTCAAATAAATATACTGTTGGAAAACCATAAATGTGCATAATTTTACAGTTCACAATATCTATACTCACTTAGAAACTTGTAAATAAACCCAGGCTTCCGACATGCAGCCTGATGCAGGCCTCCTCCGCGCTAGTCAGCTAACTGACACGTGCTAACAGTATCAGCTAATTTAGCAACAACACTCACTCTAACATCTCCGAATACGGCTCACACTCCCGCTGGTTTAGGTTACACATAGTCACAATCCCGCTGGGTCTTACTTCTTACAAAATACTGCATTTATGATGACTATAACGAACTTAAAACAGCGTATCATCCTCTCTTTCTGTCCTCGTCTTTCTCCTCGCTCCGTCTCGTCTTGTCTGAACTAATTCCCACCCTTCGCAGAATCCGACAGGTCACAATCCTCACCCTAACCTGATTGATTGACGCCTATCTATCCAATACACAAAACGGACATGAGAAGTTCAAGGTCTGCTCTAAATGTGGGATATTTGAACACCTCCAAATAAACAAAACAAACAAACAAACCCCTAACAAAAAATACACATTTTCCATATTAATGCAGAAATCAAAAGAGAAAAGTAATAAATGAGGCGGTATTTCACAAAATCAGCTTAAGGATAGAACTACATTACAAATATCCAAGTACTACAGTATGAACTAAAATCAGTAGGGCACTACATCTATTTTAATACCAATGTATTATTGTTAAGGGAAGTGTGGTTGTTGTTTTTTATCAGCTGCTGGACAGTTGAATTTGCCTTCGGGGATGAATAAAGTTCTTTTTTATTCTATTCTATTTTGCTCATTAACAGTGAGTGACACACATTGAAAAGTTGGTGTCGTCAAAAAGGTGTCATCACCATTCTGTTCTGACAGAGTTGGTTGCTGCAGTTCCTGATCTCACAATCACATTGGAATAAAATGAGTACAGTCTGATTGATACATGCATGGTGTTTGTAACAGGATGCCTTGCTGAATGTGTCACTGTGGCCAGTGGACTTGTAGTAGTGTGTGTCACCAGTATGTAAAATCTGCACAGTGCAAAGAAGTGAAAGTTTCATAACACAATATAATACAGTTGTTAAGCTCTAACTTTGTAATACCTCGTATTGTGCTAGAAAGGGGCACATACTGTTTGCTTTTGCAGGTCAAATTTGACCTTTTTTACATTTTTTTTTTTTTTCAAGCCATCCATTGTCAGCTGCATACCCGAAGCCGGGTCACGGGGGCAGCAGGCCAAGCAAATTACCCCAGAGCTCTCTCTCCCCAGCAACGCTTTCCACCTCCTCCCAAGGGACCCCGAGGAGTTCCCAGGCCAGATGAGATATGTAATCCCTCCAGCGTGTTCTGGGTCTGCCCCGGGGCCTCCTTCCCGTGGGACGTGCCTGGACACCTCCATCGGTAGGTGCCCTGGAGGCATCTTGATCAGATGCCTGAACCACCCCAACTGACCCCTCTCCCGAAGGACCAGCGGCTGTACTCTGAGCTCCCTCTGGATGTCCGAGCTCCTTACTCTATCTCTTAGGCTGGGCCCAGCCACCCATCTGAGGAAGCAATTCACTGTTCTCCGGCAGAAAACCATGGCCTCAGATTTGGAGGTGCTGATTTTTTTTCTTTTGTAATAATTATTCATTATAGAGTTTTACCTCAAAACTAACTTAGCAGTTAGCAGTTCATAACAACAAATCTCGATTAAGTTATTTTTTGTGGTCCAAAGGCCACAATCACCAGGCTAGTGAAAATCTCACCAAACCAAGTAATCAAAAATAAGGTCAAATCTGACCCACAGAAAACATTGGTTTTTAATAATATGGCATGCAGCAATCAAACTGTGTGGGCAGTTTTGTGGATCAAATCCAAATTAAAGTTGGAGTAAAACTTTATCTGCAAATATTCTCAGCTGGTTCAGATTTGATCTGAAACACCACAGATGTAACAATTTCTTTTTACAGGCCTTCAAACTCCAACAAAACTGCACTAAAATGAAAACTATTGGTTTTATACAGCTGTTTTAAAGCCTTGTTCCAATAAAAATTGGATAATATTTATTAGATATTTTAACTAGTAACAGGTCCAAACTGTTTGAAAAGATTTAACATCTAACATCTATGCAGTATTTCACTTTATTGTCGGGCTTTCGGCCTGTTAGACCTTCATAAGAGCATACAATGGACAAGCAGGTAAAAGTAACCAATCTCAGTCATATCATTGGCAGTATGCAATACACCTGCACAACCCTGGTGGTAGAAGCTCCACCGGGAGCCGGCAGTTGTAGTTTTTTTAAGTAGTGAATGTCAGTGCTACAGTACTTGTCGTCCTCGCTCATTTTTTCACCCCTTTTCTATCCTTTTTTTGTTGAGACTGGAAGCCTTAATTTGTGTTGTTTTGCCTCGTAAAAGTTAAAAATGTGAATATATATTCATCCATCACATACTGTAGTCCCTCCTGTTGGCCTCTTGAAGCTATATTCCCTGAAAATATAAGTGTTTAATAATAACTAGATAGTGGACGGCAAGATGACGCCTATTAAGTCCAGTGGAAGTGCTTACCTGGCACATACGCCAAAAAAAAAAGGGTTCCAGCTTCAGCAGTATGTGGCCCACTGAATATGAGCAGTAGAGTTTCTCCTGATGGCCCCACCAATGCGTTCCGGCTCAACTTACAGACTTTACATTGTGATGATGTAATGGATTTTTAAATCACTGTTCTCAGCTTGAGGAAAGTTTAACAAATATAAAACTCCTATGAATCAAAAATTCATAATAGAAAGAATCATAATTGACCTTGTTTGCAGTTCGAGGTGTCCTGTTAACAGGTGTGGTCTATAGGGTAAGTGCTCTTTGGGCCGTAAAGGACTTTGTTGCTGCAATACCGCGAGTGGACAAATTGGAAGCAAGGCTGAACTGCTTCACTGAAGGCCAGCTTGAAATCCAGAAATTATGTAATGAACACAGCAGGACCTGGCTAAACCAGCACTGCCATGTTTCTATTTGTCAAGCTTTTCTGACTTAGTAACAGTAATTAAGGAGGGTGGGACTTAGGAAGTCAAGTATAAACAGTTTCAAGCCCACCTAAGAAGGATTTGTACATGTGTATTATCAGTTAATAAATATATAAATTAATAAAAACAATGTAAAATACAGCATATCACGCTACTACATAATAATTCGACATGTATATAATGTTTTAATAAATGCTTTATTACACACTATAAAACGGTATTACGCAGTCTCACCACAAGGTCCATCAATGTAAAAAAGAAATAACGACTTAAATTAAAAAAAAAGAGAGAGAGAGATGACAAGTCAAAAGAAAAGCCAAGTGACATTAGAATAAAAGCTGGACGTGGACAGTGGAAAACAACTCAAGAAGCCAAACAGTCGGGTTGTGTCTGTGCTGTCTGATCATCAGTGTGTTTGTCCTGCTGAGGGTCTTTTGTGGACCACAACATATCACACACTGGTGGAGCCTCTCCTGGGGTTCACGAACATGCCTCATTACTTCATATCCATACTGTGTTGTACATACCCACACACATGCTGGTATTTTTTGAAAGCGATAACATGAAGCCAACTAAACGCCCCCCCTCCTGTTTCCTTTATCTCTGTGTGAAACCAAGCTGAGGGCATCTATCTCCCTGTCAGACGCAAAGTTTATTTCTGCACCACGCGGGCAAAATGACTCGTGCAGGTTTCAGCTAGGTCAACTTATTGTCGTTGAAAGGAAAATTAATGCACAAACGGCGGAGCAATTACCCGATTTTCGCAGTTATTTTTTATTTTCTTCCCTCCGAGCTGATGTCTTTCTCTCCCTGCATTCTCAAGACCAATCAACATATGGTGGCTCGCTTTGAGAATGAGGCCAAGTGTTCTGGCAGCTAGAAAGAGGATCCGCGCACACACACACATTCACATATGCACCCACTAACACAGATAGAATACATGCACCCAGGGGCAGGCACACACACACACACACACACACACACACACACACACACACACACAAGGAAAGTCTTTGGACGTGTTGGTGAATTGAAAGTAGAAGACCTAAAGGACAAGAAAGCCGCCGTAACCTATTTGCAAGGTAAATGTAGCCTCGTTACATGGGGAAGAATGAAAAGCAGCGCCTCTGCTGCACATCACATGAAAAGCCTCTATTGTTCCGCCACTACATGAAGACACTCTGTCTCCCCATTGTGGAAATAATAAAGTAGAGAATCCTTGTTCTGTGAGCCTTTCATTTCACGAAAAGACAAACAGTGTCTGATTCACTGTCTTATTCATCCGAGCTCGTCGCCCTATTCCACAGACAGAGAACGAGTGGAGAAACCCATCACCTGCTGAAATATGTGATGCAGCTTTGAACTAATCAGGTAGAGGAAATCTTTTGAATTTGGTGTTATTATCATGCAATGCGCTTTTCTCTGGGTGCGCCGTGTCAGACAAATTCATACAGCAGATAGCGCCAGCGCCGCCTTGAAGAAGGATGAGAGAGATAAAGCACTTCTTTATTATTTCAACATTATGTTTGGCTTGTACAGGTAATTATCTACATTATAGGCCTGTGTTTCTGTCTGCCAGAGTGTGCGGCGGTAATAACAGGATGTCTATACAGCAAACTGAGAAAATAAGACATGGGAGTCAGGATTCTAGAATTTAATGTGCTTTTGTTTATCCAAAAAGGGTGGAAACAGTAAGTTTGTCAACTTTAACATTTAAAGATGAGAACAAAGACAGAAAAATGTGATTCTCCAAGATTGTTCACACTGGTTCTACTACTATTTATTTACTACTACGAACTCTGCAATAGAAATGATCTGCTGGGGCCTACATTGGTATTTTTGCTAATTGTGATGTCATTTCTTAGAAAATCTTCAAATGCTTCATATCCCAATAATCTGTACAGCCTGAGCTACAAGCTTGTGTAAGTCAGTAAAGTGTAATAATTAATCAAAGTTTTGAATCTGTAACATTAAAAAAAATCTGACATTTTTCATCAGATTTTGCAAAATGAAAACACAAAACATATTAATCCAAATTATTTTTAAATGTAGAAACATAAACAAATTTTTTCTTAACACTCCAAAAGTTATTTGAACTATGAACATTATCTAGTTTTTGAGATATGCTCATTTTTATGCGCAGAGTGCAGAGGCGTTGTGATGGATTCATTCCTCTGGCACCATCCATCCATCCATCCATCCATCCATTTTCATCCGCTTATCCGGGGCCGGGTCCCGGGGGCAGCAGACCGAGCAAAGCACCCCAGACATCACTCTCCCCAGCAACACTTTCCAGCTCCTCCTGGGGGACCCCAAGGCATTCCCAGGCCAGACAAGATATGTAATCCCTCCAGCATGTTCTGGGTCTGCGCCGGGCCTCCTACCAGTGGGACGTGCACGGAACACCTCCAGCAGGAGGCACCCAGGAGGCATCCTGATCAGATGCCCAAGCCACCTCAACTGACCCCTTTCGATGCAAAGGAGCAGCGGCTCTGCTCCGAGCTCCCTCAAGATGTCCGAGCTCCTCACCTTATCTCTAAGGCATTTCCACCGCTTGTATCCGCGATCTCATTCTTTCGGTCACTACCCAGAATTCTTGACCATAGGTGAAGGTTGGGACGTAGATGGACCAGTAAATTGAAAGCATTGCTTTCTGGCTCAGCTCCCACTTCACCACGACGAACCGGTCACTGCAGAAGCTGCACTGACCCGCCGATCCATCTCATGCTCCATTCTACCCTCACTCGTGAACAAGACCCCAAGATACTTGAACTCCCTCGCTTGAGGCAGTAACTCTCCCCCAACCCGGAGAGGGCAAACCCCCAATTTCCGACCATGGCCTCAGACTTGGAGGTGCTGACTGTCATCCCAACTGCTTCACACTCGGCTGCAAAAGGCTCCAGTGCATGCTGGAGGTCACGGTGTGATGGAGCCAACAGAACCACATCATCTGCGAAAAGCAGCGATGCAATTCTGAGGTCCCCAAACCGGACCCCTTCCTCCCCCCGGCTGCACCTCGAGATCCTGTCCATGAAGATCACAAACAGGATTGGTGACAAGGGACAACCTTGGCGGAGGCCAACACCCACCGAGGACGTGGTCGACTCCTCTGGCGCCACTACCCTTTTTTGCACCACATGTAATGCAGCACAATGACATAATTTTGTGCGTACATCATGTTGACACAGAAGCTTTCTGCTGCAAAAAGAATGAATGTTCTACATATTATGCGTAGTTAACACTACACGATATCAGCCCGATTATAACCCGGTGCAGCAACGTACAGTGTCAGCATGGATCATGAACGACAATGAGTGTCATACGTGATAATCCATCGTTTCTTCTCCCAAATTGGAAGCCATGTGCTGCCGTAGACAACTGTATGTCAACAGCACCCCAGCCTTTTTGATATTTCCTCTATGGATGTTACCACACAGAGTAAAAAGGAAACAGCAGTTTAGCATCATTAGCATCAAGCTAGCAAACAATGTTATTTCTTCATAATGGACACGAACATAAAGTAAGAAAATTAAAAAATAGTGTTAAAATTATCTGAATTAATTTTCCGAACTAAAATTATTTAGTACTCCCTCTGTATTTTATATTTTCACTATTTAAATCAAAAGCCCCTTTTAACTTAAGTTGAATGAATCCCTTCATTTTCTAAATAGGCTTTTATTGTGAAACATTTGTAGGAACTTGTTGTGGAGGATTCAGTGTTTGCGTACGGTACTTCAAATGTAGCTCCTGCCACCCGGTGGCGCTTTTTTCGTTACTACAACAACATTTTGGCTGGCACATGAACAGCCACATCAACGGAAATGATAGCAATAATATACAGATAGGACAAGAATAACCCAATGACATCACACACATTGTGAAAGACGACCAGGGACGATTGGTGTGGACCATCGTGTCGTCGGCCAATTCACAGTACGATTGTATGACTCAATCACTTAATGTGACATAGTGACTGTCAGAACGGACAGAAGTGTCGTTTAGTGTGAACCAGGCATTATGTTTTTGTTTTTTTTTCATTTTAGATGGATATATACAGGATTATGCAAACAGCAATCTCCAACAGCCATTACAGGGAAATTCCTGGGGGAAATCTGGCGCAATTACAGCAAAATACTACTTTGCACCACACGTAAAGTAAGGTAACATAAGGTAATGACATGACGACGGGAAAGACAGAAGTCTAAGCTTTCTGCTGCAAATAGAATGATTGCTATATATATATATATATATATATATGTTCAACATTATGCAAACAACAATACTCTGCGACCACTACGGGGAAATACCAACGTAATGGCACATAAGTTCAGGTAACATTAGGTCATGATGTGATGACAGGGAAGACAGAAGCCTTAGCTATCTACTGCTATAAGAATGGATGCTTTAGCTATTATGGTTCTCATTTTAGAACTTCTTAAATAGAATCATGCAAACAATGATCTCTTGTGGCCGTCGACGGGAGGTCCATTTTTTAAGGGTTTAAGAATGGAGAAATCTGAAAATCTAAAGCTTTAATAGAGAAATATCTTCAATGATATGTGTACAAGTGTGGAATATATTGAGGATGAATGTAAAATTGATGTTATGAGACTGAGACTATAAGAATGTACTGTTTAATCTACCCAATAGATGAGTCCTACAGTTCTAATGTCTGGAGAGCTGCTCACAGAGCATCAACATCTAAGGTGAAATACACATAACTGCAGAGTGGAGGTCCATTATCGACCTTGAATAGTAGTTTAAATAATCCTAATTCATTTGCTAGTTTTTTTATGGTGCTTTTAATCACATTTTATTAAAGGATAACTTCGGTATTTTTCAACCTGGGCCCTATTTCCCCATGTGTATGTGTGCATATGATTCATAGGTACAACTCGTTTTAAAATTGGTTCAGTATTGAGGGAGGCGGATGCAGCCGGCAGCCGCGAGGTAGATACAGTATGGGGGCAAATGCGTCCCGTATAAGTTTGTGCATTAAAAGTGTGTTTTTTCGCCACTGACCGGTTCAGATCGCCAGTGCTATCTCTGTAAATAGCATACTAAGCGTTTCCCTTACCCTTCACTTCCTGTGGGCTGTGTGTGACGTCATCTCGCAAGAGCTTTGCTTGTTGCCAGAAGAAAACAGAGGAGCCATGCTGAGCGCCGCTCAGAGTGGTGCTGGTACAGTTGAGAGTTTTACTGCATCGGTATCATGGCTGCATATTTACCCGATTTCGAGAATGAAGATGAGCCCTTTTATTACGATGGCCACCCGTACTTATTTGAGCCTGAGTATACGGACGAGGAGCTCCTACAAATTGAAGAGCAGACGAGGATAGAGAGAGAGGGCCAACGAGCAGACGAGGGTGAAGCAGCGGCTGCACAAACACGAATCTCTGAGGACTGGTGGTGCTCCTGTGGTTGCTGTGACTCCATGCCCACAGAGGAAGAATGTCTGTGTTGCAACGAGTGGGACCTGTTGCCCAATATTCATGGTCTCGATGTGTCCTGGGATGATACAGAAACTACCAAACGCTGTGTAACTACGTTAGAGGATTTCCCCCGTCTGATCAAAAGGGCAGTGCTGGATACCTTTTTCATGTGCCCTAAATAAATTGGAGGAGACGGCCAAAACCACAGAGACCAAATGGTCAACCATCCATCGAGTAAGTATAACTAATATGTCTTTATGCATGTAATACTGATACCTAGAATTGTCTCCAAGACGCACATTTACTGTAGCATACTTTGCCCTCGTATATATCGTACCCTGTTTCTTCCGGCAACAAGCAAAGCTCTTGCGAGATGACGTCACAGCCGGGAGGAGATGAAGGGTCAGGGAAACGTTTAGTATGCTATTTACAGAGATAGCACTGCCGATCTGAACTGGTCAGTGGCGAAAAAAAGCACTTTTAATGCGCAAACTTATATGGGACGCATATGCCCTCATATCTACCTCGCGGCCGCCGGCCCTCAATACTGAACCATACAATTGCTTGTGGATTGCACATTCATTTCCCAGTGGAGGCTTGAGTGGTTTGGGTCCAGTTGACAGCAGATGTCCAGGCCACTCTGTTGACCCTGGACCAAAACCGGTCACAGCATGGACGAGGAAGAGGTCAACCCTAGACAACCAGGCCAACAGCTCCACTTGTTGATGAAGAACATGATATGAGGTAGAAAGAAAGAAAGAAAGAAAACAAACCTAGCACGTGGACCCTGAGTTGATTACAGTGACAAAAATAAAACATAAAGCATATGTTTACTTGACTTCATCAAAGTAAAAGTCTTGTGAATTGCTTCTTCTGGCTCAAAATCCTCACAAAAAGTATGTTTTATTATTCTCTATTTTTTCCAGTTTTCATTGCAGAGGATTTTGAAGGGATTGAAGTTGTGAAATTTCTCATGACTTTTACTTTACTGAGGTCAAGCAGTTTCTCAAACCTTGAATATAACTAGTAAGTAAGTGTTACTCCTATTTCAATCTTGGCAAAGATCAGACTGTAGTGCAGCAACAAGCCAGCAGGCCACCAGTAGACTGTTACATAGACTGCATTAGGGGCTGTAGCCCACCCAAATATACCACACTGTGTGTGTGTATGGCTAACCAGTAGGGTTGGGCTCTGTGTTAACCTAAACAACGTGATTTTGCTGAGTGGGGCGTGCTCCTGAATCAACAGCCCACATTGCGTTCCTGGACCAACGTTGCAATCAACCGTTCACAGCCCTCTGACCTCATCAGTGTACTGCACATGTATTTTTTTTTCAAATTCCTTTATGCCTCCAAAGTTTTACAAATTGAAGTTAGTACAACTAAACAAAATCCTCAGTTACACTGAACAGAATCCTTATGAGGTGCTGCAGGGTTAGCGAGTAAGCTTGCTAAATAGCTAAATTATGCAAACAAGTAGACTAGCCAAAGGCTAGAGTTAGCTTGCTCAGTAGGCTATGCTGATATCTAAGCTTGCCAAAAGGCTAGGTTATTAACTA